>NC_080590.1:38991000-39307500 GCF_029962835.1 Magnolia sinica | reverse complement strand
AGATCCCAGAGAAAGTATGGAGTGGTTTAAGGTAGACTACTTAGATTTGCGCATATTTAGTTATAAGGCTTACTCTCATGTACCGTCAGTTGAGAGAGATAAGCTAGACCATAGAGACAAAAAGAAATTTTTTGTTGGTTATGGGGTTGGTGTGAAGGCTTACAGGTTATACGACAAAGTCACACGCAATGTCATCATTAACCGTGACGTTAGGTTCGATGAAAGCTCTCTATTTGCAAGAATGATAAAAAGGAGCAAGAGGAACCAGAAATGTTGGTCTCCCTTTATTGTACCTGGGTATTCCTCTCACTAGAGGCTGTATCAGCAGCCTGCTCCTTCAGCTGACCATCCTCAAGATAACTAGTAAGTTTGATGGTTGGAAGGCAAAAATGCTCAACCCAGTGGCGAAGCAGGTGCTCATCAAACACGTTCTTTCTGGTATTCCCATACACTTGCTTTCAGCCACCAACATCCCGAAGCTAGTCTGTAAATCCCTGGAAAAAGCTTTTGCCAATTTTTTCTAGGAGAGCTCAGAAAAAGGAAATAACAGACATTGGGTTAAATGGGCTAAAGTTTGCACACCCCTTCAGGAGGGAGGATTGGGTATCCGGTGAATTGATGAGGTCATGCAGGCTCTCAGAATCAAAATGGGGTGGAACCTGCTGAAAGGACAATCTCTCTGGGCCCAATTCATGTCAGCCAAATACCTTTGGAAGCTGCTTGCGAATCGTGGTAGGACTGGTTCGATCATGTCCTCAGGTTGGAAGGATATTCTCCAAGCCTTGCCTTTTACCTTAGCCTACTCTCGTTGGCTGATCAGGGAAGGTAATGTTAGCTTCTAGTTTCAGAATTGATCGGGTAGAGGCATATTGGCAGGCACTACGGTCAGGCCGATTCCCCAGCATCTTCTTCAGGCGAAGGTCAGCGACTTCAATCCCACGTCGGGCTACTGGGACCTACGTGTTACTCATGTTAGAGTTTTGTTCTAAAGTATGTACACTCAAATCTAGCTACACATCGGGACGACAAGTTTATATGAGACCTCACTTCGAGGGGATCCTTTTCAGTTGAGTCCTCCTGACACGGGATCAGACTCCATTCTCCAAAACTACTATGGACCAGGTGGCTTTGGAACAAGCTTCTGCCTCCTAAGCTAGCCCTTTTCTGCTGGAAAACTGCTCACGCAGCAGTGCCTATTGTGGGATCCATCTCGCCTCTCGCTATGAATGCTGCTCTACTCCTACAGGTAATATCTCCTCTTCGGCTGGTCCTCTTTCGTCTGCTAATCATCTCTAGATCAGCGGCCTCCCCAGTAACTCTTTCGTGCAGATCAGGGACCTTCCGAGTAACCCCCAGTCGTATCCTCATTAGGCCTCTGTCGAGACACTCGACCACCTACTTACATCGGGCAAAACTGCATCTCAGGTGTGGGCCTTTTTTCATTCCCTGTTTGACATTCCCCCAATCCACAACGCGTCTATCCTGCAACAGATCGACCATTGCTCCCTCTTGGCTAATGATCGATCTCGGATTATGACTTTCATTGGTTTTCTCCCCTCTTTTATTATTTAGGAACTGTGGATCAAGCATAATGCTGCCTGTTTTGAGGGTCGCAACATGTCTACCCCAGGTATCATTTTCAAGGTTTTTTGTTGGCTTCGCGATATCGGCTCCCTGATTCAGGCCTCGGATAGCTCCTCCATGGCTGAAAGCTCGATTGCTCGGATCATCAGTCTTTCTCCTCCTCATAGCAGCCCTTCCTCCAAGCCTGCTATTGTCAAGTAGGCGAAGCCCCCCGAGCTCGGGTTGAAGCTTAACACCGATGGCTCCTCAAGAGGGAACCCTGGCAAGACTGGAGGAGGAGGATTCTGCCGAGACCATCTTGGCCGTCTCGTCTTTGCTTTTCATAGATATTACGAGTCTTCATCCAACAATCGAGCAAAAGCTAGGGCCATTTTGTATGGCCTCAATATTTGTTCTAACCTGGGACTTGCGAACATTATTCTTGAGACTGATTTTAAAGTCATTGCGGATGAATTATGGGACTCTTCCTCGTCAAATCTTTAGAATATCTGGTACATTTTGGGAAAGATCAGAGCCAAGCCAAGGGGCCTTAATCTGGTGATCAGACACACCTTTAGAGAAGGGAACACCATCACAAATGCATTGGCAAGGGTGGCTAGCGAGGGCCACCCAAACAGAATTTTCTTTCACCGTTCCCATCTTCCGAGGTTAGCTAGAGGGGCTTCCTTTTGGATAACGCGGGGGTGGGTGCTCTGAGACACAACTGATAGTGGCCCCTTCCTCCTGTATGGCTTTTTGTGCAGTCCCCCCTTTTTTTGTTCTTCTTAGCTAGGTTGTTTACTCCTGTCCAGTTTGTAGGTGGTATATGATATGTGAGGCAACCTCTCTTTTTGTTGGGCCCACCTGAAATCTCTAATTTTCTCTACATTGAAATACACTCTCTTTAATTAAAAAAAAGTCCAGATTAGACAGAGGTACGGGAGCTGGTGGAGTAGCTACCTGTGAGGAGAAACCCACTGCGTGATCACAGGTTACCGTCAAGATACATGAACTACTCCAATATCGCATATACCCTCGTTATACATGACGTGGACCTATCTATTACTCAGGAGGCTCTTGATGAGCCTAATGCAGAAAAGTGGAAGATAATAATAGATGATGAGATGGACTCCTTGCATAAGAACAACACGTGAAAGTTGGTGGAGCTTCCATTGGCCCGAAAAGTGATTGGATGCAAGTGACTATTCAAAAGAAAAAATGATAGATATAAAACGAGATTGGTAGTGAAGGGTTACGCTTAGAGAGAAGGCATTGACTTCACAAAGATATTCACGCTAGTTGTAAAGTAAGTGTCTACCAGATTCATGTTGACGCTAGTTGCTCAAAACAATCTTGAGCTAGAACAAATGGACATGAAGACTACATTTCTGCACAGGAAATTGGAAGATCAGATTTACATGAAGCAACCAGAAGGCTATGAAGTTAAAGGGGGAGAGAAAAAGATTTGTAGGTTAATGAGGTCGTTGTACGGCTTGAAACAGTCGCCTAAGAACTGTTATAAAAAGTTTGATTCTTTCATATTGAATCAAAAATTTACTAGGAGTGAATACGATCATTATGTCTATTACAAGACATTGAATGATGTTAAGTTTATCATCCTAGTATTGTATGTTGATCGCTAGTTATGATATGTCTGAAATCGACGTATTAAATGCTCAGTTTTAGGTACATTCGAGATGAATGATCTTTGGGCTGCAAAGAAGGTTCTCGGCATAAATATTTATATAGACAGGAAGAAAAGCAAGCTCTAGTTATCTCAGGAAGAATACCTTGAAAAGATATTGATTAAGTATGGAATGGACAAGGCGAAGATGGTCAGCGTTCCTCATGCGGCTCACTTCAAGCTTTCCTCAGAATAATGTCCTAAATCAAATAAGAAAAATTAGGATATGTTTCATGTGCCTTATTCAAATGTTATATACAGTTTAATGTATCAAATGACATATACGAGACTGAATATTTCATATGTAGTTAGTTTTAGGAGCAGATATATGTCAAACCCTGACAAGCAATGCTGGGAAGCGATAAACTAGCTCCTTCGATACATTCGAGGTACAAAAGATTACTTCTTAACTTTTGTGAAGACAAAGCAAAAGTTGGTAGGGTACGCGGATTTAAACTATACATGAAATGTGAATTCCAGAAAGTTGACTTTAGGTTACTCGTTTTTACTTGAGGGGGAGCGATCAATTGGATGTCGAAGCTTTAGCCTGTGGTGGCTCTTTCCACGACCGAAACTGAGTATATGGTAGTGACAAAAGTATTTAAGGAATGTGTTTGGTCGAGAGGCATGATAAATTAGTTGGGGCCTCAGCAGGAGGCCGTGCTGGTTGATTGTGAAAGCAAGAGCGCTATCAAGGTGGCTTTGATGTCATCGAATCTGGGTTAAGCAATCGAAAATATCTGAAAAATCCATGTTTTGTCTCTGGACTGTTTTGGCCAATTATTCGATGCCATCAACGTGGCTTTGATGTTATTAAAGGTTAAGTGTCAATGACATCGAAGGGTGTTCGATGACATCAAACTGTTTCGCGCAAAATTTTACAGATCCACCGGATTTGTGGAATTTGTTTCTGATTTCGTTTGAGATTCTTCCCAAAACTATATATATGAGTGTAAACAGGATTGGGAGAGAAGGCTAGGTTTTTTAAATCATCCAAAGGTTTCAAAGGGTGTAGCAAGGGTGAGATTCGAGGTTGTTCGAATTGGGTAAGCTCTTTACTTTGTAATTCTGCTTTCATAGTAATCATATATCGCTTTGTGCTGTGGTCTTTTTCCAAAAGGGTTTTTCCACATTAAAATCTTTGTGTTCTTTTCATTATTGCTTGGTTCTATTGGATTTCTATCATAGATTCATCTCTGTGCGCTTTCACGGTCCCCCAACACAAATAGTCAGCCTGATCTATAAGTGAAGTGGGCTACAGTAAAAGGAAAAGTCAGGGATGGAACGGCCATCCTTTAATTACGTGAGGGCACACCTGAGTCATAAAACAGCATGGCATTTGGCCTGACCCTTGATTTGGCTTGGATGCAGGGTCAAGACCTCAATTCTATATACACAACACGTTAGGCCCCTCACTCTAATTAATGGTGGGCAGTCTTTGTCAACGTGTTCCATATGTTATGGCCCACCTGAGTTTTGGATTGGGCTGATTTTTGGAGGCAGGGGATTTTCTATGCCACACGTCTGATGGGCAGTTTGGATTTTGAGAAAGCATCAATGGACCCCACTTCTGGCTTGTACCATCGTAAGGTTATAGAGGCAACGGTCCACCTCTTGTTCTATTTGACAGTGAATAAATATGAAAACATTGCTAAAATTATATCAATTCGAGTTTTTCGTTCTTTTTTTAAATAATTTTTTAGTGCTTTAGTTATCATCTGTCTCAATGAATTAGTCTAGATTCCATCCCCACTTGTCTTTGAGCAAGTGATACACAGTTGTTATGTCTGGACTGTCCATCTTGAGTGCCTTACATAAGATGACCCATGGCTCATCACAGCGTCTTAATGAATGGGCCATATTATCTTTTGAATGAAGAACATTATACATTTTTTTAATCATTAAGAGGAGAAGGAGACCACATATCACAAAATTAGTATCTCCTTGGTGGTTTGGTTTTTCTACAGTGGGTCATCTATGGTAGAGCCACTTGCTACTAGACAGTCTGGATTAAACACTTTGCAGTGGAGTGCCGTGAAACAAAACAAAATTAATTGGGCTGTGAGTGCAAGACAACACTCTTTGTTGACTTGTAATCCGGTGGGGTGCGATAATCTACTCTTAGCCCTCTTTGGAAAACATCAATCCATGCCAAAAATTAGAAAGGGAAAGGGTTTTCATTCAATGTGACAAATTGCGTTATGTGGATAGTAAAGAAAAGGATGGATTTTACCAAGCAATCATTATATTTTTTCTCATATTCCTAGCATAAGAAACTAAGTATTTCAAGAGAAATATAAAATTTATACTTGCCATCTAAACAAGAACTCGAAATTGAAATCCATGTTTCAATAGTTCTAATGGAAATCATCGTTGCATGATTCTTATTGCATTTTATTTTCCCTTAGAATTCTTTTTCATCCATTGGATGTCACAAATTAGGATCTTTATTTGTTTTTTTAAAGAAAAATTATTCGAAGAAAGACTAAGCTATACCACCTCTTTCTTTGAGATACAACACAAAAGAGCTTTATTCTTGAGTTTTTTGATATATATATATATATATTAAAAAAAGGTTTTTTTTTTTTTCAAAAAGGGCATCTGACAGCCCTGAATTCATTCAATCAACAACCAGATTTACATTCAGGTTTACCCAGGAAAAAAAAACAACTGGGCAAACCTGTCATGGCTACCTGAAAAGAGAAGAGAAAAGAAACTAATTACAAAACAGGACGAGGCAAGATCTATCTCTCCCTAATCGCACCCAACCCCACCTTGTCAAGGAACAAGAATCCTCTGACCTAAGATGGTAGATTAGCTAATGAATCGAAAGAAGAAAAGGACTACCTGTCATTACCAAGTCTGGCCAAAGTATTAGCCGGATAGTTTGCCTCCCGGAAGATATGCACAAAGCGAGTCTGACCCATAAGCTTCAGATTTTCAATCCTACTGAGCCAATAGCTCCATTTCCAACCAGGGTGGGAACCCCCATTCAAAATGCTAACAACCAATTGGGAATCCGATTCCACCACCACTTTGGAGAATCCTCTTCGCAGACAACATAGAAGGCCGTCATGGATGGCTCGAAGTTCTGCATTTGTGTTTGAACCATTGCCATAGCCGACCGAGAACGCGAATATAAAACTACCTCTATCACCCCTACATACTCCGCCTCTGCCTGATTTACCTGGATTCCCTTTGGAGGAGCCATCTACATTGACCTTCACCCACTCAAATGTCGGCTTAGCCCACGATACAGCCAAACGCTGATTGGAGAAACACCCCGTGTCTGAAGAAATCCCCAGTCCACGTAGCCCATTCTAGAACAAAGCTGGACTAGCGGTCTCCCTGGTGGTTTATCTATATAAGCAATCCCCCACTTAAACATAGATAACATAGCAAGAATGGAGACAAGTCTATTATAAAAAATCGCAGCATTTCTTGATTTCCAAATCTCCAAAAAAATAATGAAAGGGACTAGCTTCTGAGTTGTGGATTTCCTTCCACCATTGACTTAACCTCAACTCCAACGACATTGCCACCATAACATTGACACCAAATCTAACCCCAACGTAATCCCAAACCGCCTATGCTAGTCTACTTTCCAAGAATAGGTGGATAATGGTCTCCACTAATTTGTTCTGATCAGCCACGTTCCTGCAACAAACGCAACTTGACGCTAGATGAATACCGCGGGACTAGACAACCCTATCCAACGAGACCACGTTCTGCAGCACTTTCCAAGCAAACATCAAAATTCTAGGCGGCAAATTCGCATGTCACACCCACTTGGACCACTCCTTCCTTGGACAACTCAACCTGCAAATGGCCCATGCTGAACTAACAGAGAACTTCCTTAAAGGGGAGAATGGCCAAAACAGATCATCTAGGCCTTCTGATAAATAGAACCCCGCCCGGAAGATGTATTCCACCACCTCCTGCGACAGGAAGCTGAACACTGAAGGAGGAGGAAAATGACCATTGAATCCCAGAAACTGATTGACCTTCATATCCAGCAATGCTGTTGGAATGGGCATTTCTGTAAGATGTAGAAGAGGGCTCAGCCCAGTCCAATTCTCACTCCAAAGATTACAGGAGCCCTCTCCAATCATCCACTAAACCTTGGACGCCATGCTCGGAATCTGAGCCATAATTCTTTTCCACTGCGGAGAGAAAAACCCAGTGGAATGACTTGTGCCTGTAGAGGAAAGATGATGTCTGTATTTTGTGGCCATAAACAAGCACCACAGGCTGTTCTCTTTATGAAATTGAATGGCCCAGGCCATTTTCAGGAGAAACGCCTTCATGACATCCACCAACTTTTTGACGCCCAGGCCGCCCTCCTCTTTAAGTGATGCAATTGTCTTCCAGCTCCTTCAATGCAACTTCCTCCTACCCTCCGACCAACCCCAAAAGAAATTGGCGAAACTCTTTTCCAGCGACACCAGGACGTAGGCTAGAATATGGGTTGTGGCCATGGAGTGGACCAGGATGCTCTCCAGAACATGCTTCACCAAAACCGCTCTGCCTACCTGAGAGAGGATCCTTGCCCGCCACCCTCTAATGGGGCCCTCGATCCTATCAATCAAAGCCAGAAATGCATTGGATTTTAGTCTACCTATTGCCATAAGAATGTTAAGGTAAGTAAATGACGCACTAGATTTCGATATATCTAGGGATCTCTCCATGGATCTAACTCTAGAGATCGTGATCTTATCAGAACAAATAAAAGAACTTTTCCTCAGATTAATACGTTGGCTCGACGACTCCTGATATGCATCAAGGGAAGCCTTAGTAGCGCTGAGCGAAGCAATGCCCCCATTGAGGAACAGGAGGGTGTCGTCTACGTACAGGATGTAGGATACCCTTGGACATCCCCTTCTATGCTTGAAAGGAAGGCACAGCCCTTGATCCATCATCTTCTTGAGCCCTCTGCTCAAAACTTCTACAGAAAGGATGAAGAGGCCAGGGGAAAGTGGATCTCCCTACCATAGGCCTCTGGACGATTTGAAGAATTCAGCTATTTCCCCATTTAAAAGAATAGAAAACTAATTGTTTGCCCAACATTTTTCCATCATATCCACCCAGGTCGAGCTAAAACCGAACCGCTTCAAAACTTGCTTGAGAAAGCCCCAATCCACCCTATCATAGGCCTACTCCATGTCAAGCTTAAGGACAATGTTTCCTCCACAAACTTTCCTGGGTAGCTCCCTAAACAATTCCTGGCTAAGGGCAATGTTCTTCGAGATAAAACGACCCCGTATAAAAGCCCTTTGCTCCGACAATATCAGCGAAGGGAGCACCTGGCTCAGCCAGGATGCTATGATTTTTGAAAAAAATCTTATATAAGCAATTACAATGGCTAATCGAGTGGAAGTCCATGAATTTCTTTTGGAGAAGCCGACTCGGGGATTAAACAGATTAGGGAGGTAGTAACGGCTCTAGGGAGATTTCCACCTTGGAAGGAGAAAAGCACAGTCTTGTGGAGGTCTTGGCCCAGCACGTTCCAGTAAGATGCGAAGAATGCTCTAGAGAAACCATCAAGGCTGGGGGGCACCATCAATGGGAATGGATTGAACAACCTGCGTGACCTGTTGAGGAATGGCCTCTAAAATCTGAAGGTCCGAAGTAGAGCTTGCAGTGCTGAACTGCTGCTCAAAAAAGGCAACAACAACCTCTTTAATAGTTGTTGGATCGTCGATTGTCTGACCTGAATCAAGCACCACACTGCGGATGATCATTTTGCATTGCTTCTCAGTAGCTAACGCGTGAAAGAAACGCGTATTTCTGTCATCCTCTGCCAGCCAACTAATTCTAGACTTCTGCTTCTAGTAGATTTCCTTCATAAGCTCTAGGCGGTTGAGGTTGTCCGAGGCTGAAATCAAATCATTTTGCAGATCCAAAGCTGGCCCTACAAAAATTGATGGATCTTGCGTCTTGGCCTCAAGCTCAACCAGGGCCCTCTCAGCCCACTGCACTTTCTCAAAGATATTGCTGAAATTTTCTTTATTCTTGACCTTCAGCTCCTACTTGATTGACTTGAGTTTTGCCGGCACATTATAAATTGGATGAGGAGAAGCAGCGTTATTCCATGCTGATTTAACCACCTGGTGGAAAGTGTCATTTGAATCCACATTCGTTGGAATTTGAAAGGCTTTGAGTCGATGGGAGAGCCAGACGGAAAAAGCAGGAGGAGAGGGGCGTGGTTAGAGCTGACTCTGGGAAGATGTTTGACTTGAAAGGAGGGGAAGAAAGAGGCCCAACTTGCGTTCATTAGGACCCTGTCCAATCTCGCCCAGACCCTAGATGCACCAACTTGGTTGTTACTCCAAGTGAATCGATTTCTAGTGAAGCCAGCATCAATCAGCCTGACATTATTGATTGCACTAGAGAATTCAAAGGAGATTGGAACGTTTGACTGTCTATGGCTTCTTCTTTCTGATGCGCCGACATTGCTATGAGTAGAAATTTTAAAAAATCATAAATTAGTTTCAATGCTCTTGAACTATGTATGAGTACAAAAGTCGGAAGGAAGAAAAGAAAAATAAGAAGAAAAAGGGAAAAAAAAAGATTATGTAATCTAAAATGAAAAAAGAATATTGTTGTTTTTTTTTCTCCCCTAAGCATCACTAATACTTTCTTACACTATCACAACATAGGCTTTCCATCTCAATATTTTTTGCTAAAAAATTCCTCAAAGATATCTTCTTTTTTTTTTTAAAAAAAAAAGAACCATAAAGTGACTTGATTATTTTTGAAGGCTCTAATCAAATGATGCTTAGGTTTTTGTTACTTGAACATTATGGTCTTGTTGGGAGTTGCGGAAGAAATCCCCAACTCAAATTAAACAAACAAAAGATAAACACAAACAAATCAAATTAGAGAACACACAATTTTACGTGAAAAAAATCCTTGCAGGAAAAAAACCACGACACAAAGTGAAAAGTGATCCACTGTAAAAATGAATCACAAGAGATGAGACGTACTTATAGATGCAAAAAATTGAGGAAAACCCTTGTCAAAACCCTAGCTTTCTCATAAGATTAAGTTCCTCGTACCCTAATCCCGTGTTACACCATTTATATAGTGTTATGACTGGAATAGGGAATAAATCACGGAATTATGCAAAACTGTGCGTGCTGTCATTCTAATCTTCAATTGATCGATCGATCGAGCCTTCATGTTCGATCAATCAAACATACTTAGAAGTGTCTAGAGAGTTAATTGGGTTTTTTCAAATTATTTTGATCAATCTAGACTCCAAGTTTGATTGTCGATCTTGTTAAATTGTCCAATAAGCAATCTTGTAAATTTGGAGTATTATCGATCGATTGAACCAGGCTATTGACTGATCAAAATCCCATATTTTAGCATAGATTGGAGACACTAATTTCAACAATCTCCACTGTGGCTTTAATATTCTTGCTCCATTACTTCAAGCTATGATCACCATCTCTAATCATCTTTATCATAACTTCATCATCGCTTCTCGTGCACAATATATCTTCATCACTTTAATTTCAAGTCTAGAGAAGTAGAACAAAATCTAAACTTCATTGTAGGAACCACCTTCGTAAGCATATGTGTCGGATTTACGCTCGTGTTGATCTTCTCACGAATAACACCGCCTTTCTTAAGAACTTGTTGGATAAAATGATGATGAACATTAATATGTTTAGTTCTAGAATGGTAAATTGAGTTTTTAGCTAAATTGATAGTGCTTTCGCTTTCACAATTAATTGGCATGGCCTCTTGCTAAAGCCTAAGCTGATTCATCATTCTTTTTAACCAAGCGCATTATTTGAATGGTTTTGTCACTACCATATACTCAGCTACATCTATGGAAAGAGCAAGCTCATATAAAATTTTTGACATCCAACTAATTGCTCCATTTACTAAAATAAATAAGTAATCAAAAGTTGATCTTCTATTGTCCATGTTTCCTATGTAATCGACATCCACGTAGCCTTCCAATTTCTCCTCTGATTTTTTGAATGTTAAGATGTAATTCTCTATACCTCATGCATGTGAAATACTCGGTCTCATAGAGACCATGTCATATATCAAACTAGTAATGTGCCACGATATATAAACTACATTTCTTCTTCTATAGTAGGATATTGTCTTAAGAAAATTGAAAGTGAGCAGCATGGGGTGTGTTAACGTATTTAACCTTATCCAAAGTTGACCAATACATTCTCAAGGTATTCTGCTTGAGACAATAGTAGCATGCTCCTCTCCCTATCTTTATGTATATCAATGCAGAAAATCTTCTTTGCAGCCCTCGGATCTTTCATCTCGAATGTCCTTGATAACCGAGTCTTCAATATATTGATCTCAAACATGTTATAGCTAGCGACAAAAGCATGTCATTAATATACAATATTAGGACAATGAATTCTCTATCACTTAATGTCTTGAAATATACACAATGATCATATTAACTTCTGGTAAATCATTGACTCGCTATTAAAGAATTAAATCTTTTATACCACTGTTTAAGATATTGTTTCTGGTCGTACAATGACATCGTTAACCTACAAATCTTCTTATCCGACTCCTGTACCACTAATCCCTCTGTTTTCTTCATGTAAATCTGCTATTCGAATTCCCTCTGTAAGAAAACAATCTTTACATCCATTTATTGTAGTTACAAATTATGTTGGGCAAATAGCGCAACCACAAATCTGATAGACACTTTCTTGACCACAAGCTTAAAAATCTCGCTAAATTCGACACCCTCCCTTTGTGCATAATCATTTGCTACCAATTTAGCCTTATATATGTATGTATATATATATATATATATATATATATATATATAGATATATATATTATCATATATATTCCTTGTAAATCCGTATAAACCCGATCATTTTATTCCCAACTAGAAAATCATCTGCTCCCACGTCTCATTCTTATAAAAATAATCCATCTCATCCTGCATTGTCCCCATCTATTTCTCAGTATATGTGTCTTCTAATTCTTCATAGTGGGTAAATGAATCTCCTCATTCGTAATGAGAGTGAATGCAACATTCAAGTCATCTTTGTATCTTGCTGGTAATTTGCAATCTCTCGGTGGATTGCTCCTCACAAGTGACGACTCCACCTGCTCTTATAGCTCTTCTCACAACTCGACTTTTGCCTATGTCTCACCTTTTTTCGATTTTAACATCAATTACCACTAACTTTTTTTATTTTCTTTTGTTCATCCTTACAAAACAAGGAACTCTCATCAAACTTGATGTTATGAATTTTGATCTTTCGTGTGACCCGATCATATGGCATATATCCTATCACACCATTATCATAATCTACAAAGGTACACTTCTTCATCCTTAGTCTAGCTTATCTCTCTCAATTGATAATGAATGAGAGTAAGCATCATAACCAAATACTCGCATGAAACATGGGGACCAATTCACTCAGTAACAAGTCATATTGACGACCTTAGTCCATAGTTCCTTATCCAATGTAGCATTACTTAAGATACTTCTAACTCTCTCTAAGAGAGTCTGGTTCATACTTTTCCCCACACTATTCTACTCCGGTGTATGACTTATCTTTGGAAAACTGATTTAATTATCTATAAGTGAATTCTCCACCATTATTTGTCATTAGTATTTTTAACTTTCGTCCTATTTTCTTTTCAATCATTGTCTTCCACATCTTGAAGGTAGTAAAAGCGTCGGATTTATGGTTCACGAAGTAAACCTAAACTTTTCCAGAGTAGTATCATCTATGAAAGTGACAAAAAATGACGACCTTATCTGGAAACAATGGGTAATGACCTCATATATCCAAATGCACATAATCAAGCATGCATTTACTTTCATGTCTTCTAGACTTACAAGACAAACATGATTATTTAACATATATGTAATACTCACATACATTAAAATTGATACTTTTAAATGCAAAATCAAACAATAATTATAAAGTACATTTATATTACACTCGTTCATGTGACCTGGTGCGCATGCCACAAATGTGCCGATGTGGATTCTGCTACAGATATTGCAGCTCTACACGATATGATATTCTTGATCAGCTTGTAAATGTTACCACTCCATTGTGCTTTCATAACAATGAGTCCCCCCTTTGAAATCTTTAGGACATGATCAAACCCGGTGAACTTTTACTCAAGTGCCTAGAGAACCCCCAGAGATATTATACTCTTCTTGAAATTAGGAACATGTCTCACATCTGTCAGTATACATTCCATTCCATTAAACATCTTGATGCGCATCAATCTAGTACCAACAACCTTATAGGCAAAGCCATTACCTATAATTAGACCACCATCATACTAACTGTATGTGGTGAACAAACTCTAATTATGAGGGCACATGTGATACAATGCCCCTCGAATCCAAAATCCAATTGTTACCGAATACTCGTATTTGGATGGGGTTAGTAGATTGCAAATACTTGCTTCCTTACTGGATTTTGTTGCGTTGGCCTCCCTCAGCATATCATCTGATTTGTCTTCCTTTTGAGTTTCGGGGTTTCGACAATTATTCTTTATAGGCCTCAACTTTCTACAATTCTAGCACTTCATCTTCCCTTTGCCCTTGGGCTTAAATATTGATTGTGAATTTTCCTTCTCCTACTCAAAAGTTCTTCATCTATCAACCAACACATTAGTAGAGGAACCCCACCACTGTCCTCCTTTCTTAATTGCTTCGAATGATGGCCTGCAATAATAGTTTCGATGTAAATGGTCTCCATACTGTTGCACTTAATGTGTACAAGATTCTCATAAGACGCTAGAAGAGAATTCGACAGGATTAAGGATTCGTCTTCCTTCATCAATCTTCAACTTATATTTGTCAACTTATAAAGTAATTGATTGAACATGTTAATTTGTTCATTAAGATCCAACCCTTCCGCCATCTTAGGATTATAAAATTATTTATTCAAATATGAACAATTACAGAGAGATTTTGTCATGTACATTTTTTCTAACTTTGTCTAAAGCTCTGTGTTGATCATCTAATCAAGGACATATAGAGGACATGGTTGGATAAGCATAATTGAATCAAGGTAATCACCCTCTAATTAAGTTCTTCCTACTCTTTATCATTCATAGTCGCAAGACGCTTCGCTTTATAAAATAGTGCCTGTTGGAACCCTTATTGAATTAAAAGACCTCTCATATTTACCTTCTATAGTTTAAGGTTATTTTTTCCAGTGAACTTCTCTATTTTATACTCCACGTTTGATTACTTCATCGCCATGTCTCAAATTCAATCTCCAATCCCAACATATATCTCTAATACCACTTGTTGGGAGCCAGGGAAGCAAACCCCAAGTCGAATCAATAAACGAAAGCTAAACACAAACAAAGCAAACCATAGGACATGCAATTTACGTTGAAAATCCCTTGTGAAAAATAAAAAATAAAAAATTACTATGACACAAAGTGACAAGTAATCCACTATGAAAATGAATCATAAGAGATAAGATGTATTTACATATGCGAAAAACCAAGGACAACCCTTCTCAAAACCCTAGTTTTCTCTTAAGATTAAGTTTGTCATATCCTACTCACGTATTAAACTCGTTTGTATAGTGCTACAACCGGAATAGGAAACAAATCGCGCAATTACGTAAAACTGCACACGTCATCGATCTAAGCTTCAATCGATTGGTTTCGATTAAGGAATCCTCAATCAATTGAGCCTCCATATTTGATCAATCAAACATTTAGAAAATTTTGAATTATTTTGATTGATCAATAGAACTTGTCTAAAACTGTCCAGCGAGCAATCTCATAAATAATCTCCTATTTAAACACAGATTGGAGAAAACAATTTCAACAGGTTTCAAGTGGTATATGTACTGCATCCAACCTGTTCAATAGCTACACGAACCCAATATCAACAATAATAATAATAATAATAAAAGGGCCAATCTGATGATTAGGCTACACCAGAAAAAAATTGGATAACACCCTAAAAATCTCCAACATAATTGGATTCGTCTCCTCATATGATGATCATGGTGAGGTGCACATGTTAGACATGAATGATGCAGTAGACACAGCATGTAGAGCCCAAAATGTTCAACGTTATTGCGTTTTAGGTAAGAGAATATTAGTCTAGCACAATATGGCCATTTCACCGCTTTGGGACTCACCAGGCACTTTATTGTAAAATCAGGATTTTTTATGCATTCTATGGTATAAATTCGTTCCATTTTTCATTTCGACATGTCCGATGAAATGATGCAGATCGTCAGCGAGTTTACACCACGTAATTTCTTGACACTCCGCAACAAGAATGGTCAGACAGCTAAGGAGGTGTTCACGGAGACTCACAAAGATATGGTCAAGGAAGGAACTACTCAGCTAACTAGCATGTCCAATTCGTGCTCAGTGGTTGCAGCACTCATCGCAACTGTAGCTTTCGCAACTGCAGCCGCAATTCCAGGTGGGTATAGGACAGAAGATGGCACGCCAACATTTGAAGGGATGAATGCATTCGACGCTTTCACAGTCTCTTCACTCATCGCATTGTGCTTCTCCATAATCTCTATAATCACATTCCTCGCCATCCTTAACTATCCTTTCCAAGAGTCAGATTTTGGGAATTATTCGCCGATGAAGCTGATAATAGGATTTACCAGTCTTCTACTCTCAATCGCTTTCATGTTTGTTTCTTTCTGTGCTTCCCACTTCTTTCTTCTGAAAGACAAGCTTCACTATGCGGCCTATCCGGTATACGCCACCATATGCTTCTCTATCACATTATTTGCTATATTTCAATTTCCTCTCTACTTTGATCTCATAAAATCCTCCGTTACAGATGCACTGCCGGATTATTAGATTGCAGTGTGAATCATGATAGCTTCTTCCTTCACCACAGCCCGCCCCCCCCCCCCCACACACACACACACACTGGTTTTTTTTTTTTTGGTCCATGCTTGGATTGAATATAGTGGCTTCGACATTCCCACCCTTGTATTCACGTTAGTAGAATGCATTTGTGGCCAATTCATTTTATTTTTTCTAATGTGAAAATGTGATTTTCAATGTTTTTGTTGAGTAAGAATACCTATATTTTCATTTCATTCTTTCAGGGCATGTTTAGATAGCATTTGAAAATGTTGCGCTCCGCTAACAATACTCACCTAGTTTATTGTGCCAATTATCTAAGTAATGAAAAAGTTGAATGATTGCTTGAAGCCCACTATTTTCTTTTCTTTCATATCCAAACAACACAAATCATCATATTAAAGGAAAATCATTTTCTTTTTTCTTTGTTTGGCATGGAATTCATGGTATCCAAATATGTCCTCAGTACTAAGCATTGAGTGAAATCCTCCTTACCGAGCAATTTGAAAGCTTTGGACACCAGTTGGGGATTGTTTGATGGCTGAATGATGCTAGGATGGTTTGTTTGAAAGGTCTTTAAGTGGGCCAAGATGCAGAGGCCACGGATGGATTCAACAAGCAAATAAAGCCAAAACTTGATTAATCAAGAGCCCGCCCACTACCAACCTGACGCAGGGGAGGACGTGAGGTCGAGCACCGTCTTCCTCAAGAGGATAACTATTCCGAATCCACGGAACTTCTCTGGACTCCTCACAGAGACTTCTGGAATCCACGAGGAAAGAAAGCAGAAAATAGAAATAAATTCTAATAAATTCAAAATTGATTGATGAATCATTAAAAATGAGTTCACAACCCTTTAAATAAGGGTATCAAGCAATAAGAAATCATAATCAAACTACAACTCAAACTCCTAGAATCCGCGACTTACTATAAATAGTAAACTTACTATTTATAGACGGTCGTGATGTCTACTAGTGCGCAAGGTTTTCGGCCAAAAATAGTAAGTGTCCTATTTGGCTTCACCAAACCGTTCCCCTAATTATTCTAAGCTCTTTTCACGTTGGGCGCAACTCCTAAAGCCCGGCAGATGAAGAGTTATAATCAAACTAAAACTTACTATTTATAGTAAAACGAAATTAAAACAGGGAACGACCATCGATCAAGGGGTTTTTCACAATTCCGGGCTGCGTAACCCGGCATAGCTGAGTTAGTTGGCTAAAGTAGCTCGTTCTACCCCAAAATCATATATTTTACGTCAGATAACTCATTCCGGATTGCGAGATACGCCCGATCTAAGGTCCGATGGTCCGGATCACTTCTGTCATCGACCGGGCCTTTTTTGATCCATCTTGGCCATGAAACTGTCTGCGACCCGCTCTACATCACAACCACTGAGGAATGACAGAATAAGTCCACCTGTCTGATTCAATGGTTCATAATTTTTGTGAGACTAAGATGATTGAATTATGTATGCAATGGACAGTTGGATCACTCTCTAAATGAATGGCTTTCTCAACTATCTATTTTAATTGCACTTATACGTTTGGGATCTCAAAAATGAGGGGCATGTATATAAAGTCCATAGTTCGACTCTCTGAATATGAAAATAACACTGAATAACAAGGATTAGTCTTTCGAGTGAGTGATTTTGGGCAGGGGTTTGTGAAATCCAAGGATCTCAAATTCCCTTGTTTGTTTTTTGTGGGGCAATTTGCCAAGTCCATGGATTTTCCAAATTCACAACCCCATGATCCATGGATTTGGGGCAAATCAAGATACTCAAAAAAAAAAAAAAAAAAAAAAAACCACCGTCAAATCCTTAAAATGGGAGACCTACAAAAAAGTTAAAATTGGAAACTTAAAAAACAAAAATAATTAAAAAAAACAAAAAACAAAAAACAAAATTTTACAATAAATGCTCCCCGAATCCATGGATTTCAGAATTTGCCAAATTTAAATTCAAAGCAAATCTATGAATTTAGCAAGTTCATGGATTTACCCAATTTCCATTCTCATTTCCTTGATCCCAAACAGAGTCTAAGGAGAGATAAAGAGGAGAGATATGCATGGTGCCTTCCAGGAAGTTGCATTTACCGCTTCCACCTACTAAAAAGAATGACTACGGCATTGGAAGTTCAAACAACGAACCAAAAAAAAAAAAAAAATTAAATCCTTAAAATGGGAGACCTACCAAAAAGTTAAAATTGGAAACTTAAAAAACAAAAATAATTAAAAAAAAAAAAACAAAAAACAAAAAACAAAATTTTACAATAAATGCTCCCCGAATCCATGGATTTCGGAATTTGCCAAATTTAAATTCAAAGCAAATCTATGAATTTAGCAAGTTCATGGATTTACCAAATTTTCATTCTCATTTCCTTGATCCAAAACAGAGGCTAAGGAGAGATAAAGAGGAGAGATGTGCATGGTGCCTTCCAGGAAGTTGCATTCACCGCTTCCACCTACTAAAAAGAATGACTACGATATTGGAAGTTCAAACAACGAACCAATTGTGTAGAGTTGATATGCCCTCTTAAAAGTTGCCCGCCCATGTGCACCCATGCCACACATCTAAGATCTCCGACTTGAACACGTAATGTGGACATGTCTATTTCAACCGTCATCTATGGTTTTCCACTGGTATAATTTCTCAGGAATATTCGTTGTTATATATGAATCAGAGGTATAGAATCAGTTGGGATTTTAATGTCTATACACTGTTGTTGGTGCACCAAGCAACCATACAATCTTAGGACTTTAATTGTTGTGCGTTGAAGTTGCTACAATAATTTGTCTATAGTTTTCTTTCCAGTGACAACGAGGTCTATGCAAATCTTATTGTATTGACGTTCAATTCCAATTCGGAAGGAGAAGGTATTGAAACCTCTAGTTTGTAAAGCACATTAAATCCAGGACTATGATTGCAGATCTAATAGCAAAGAGTTTACCTTTCCAAGTCATTTAGGGCATGTTTGGATGGCTGAAATCCACCCTAATGAGGTGTAATGTTATGTAAATAGATAATAATTATAACTACGATATTATTCCGCAGCTTCAATATGCATGTAGCATTCTCATGCTATCGCATGCATGCACGTAGATGTAACTTTTGCAATATCATTTTAGGGCGTGACCCAAATAGCAGCTTCATCGAACACTTTTGTGTGCTTCAGGAAGTTTGGAATGGCATTCGTTCAATCTCGACCGCTTCTTTATCTGGTGTGTTCAATTTCCATTTTGGATATGTGCCTTATTTTTTGTCTCTTTCATAAAATGATCTTGCAAGATGAATGGACGGTGATGATATATCATATATATCATAGTGGGGCCCATGAAACTATGCCATATCAACACACCTTCGTCCATCCAAGTATGTGGTAATTCCAACATATTGCCATTGTTATGGGTAAAATGGAGCTAAACAAATGTATGAGACAAATGAGCGGAGCGGCGAGACTTAGTGACTTTATATATTTCTTGAGGGCTGGAAAATCACATTAACCTTTGGTGTCGGATACTTTCTACATTAGCCTCAGTTGTCACTTTAGCCCCCGACCCGACCTCAGGTACTGACCTCGAGTACCGACCTCATGTACTGACCTCGACCTCAGATACTAACTTCGACCTTGGGTACCAACCTTGACTTTGGAATAGAAATATCCGGAGAGAATATTGCAACATATAAAGATAGGATAAATCCGATAACGATTTAACCAAAAATCACACCAATCGAGGTAAAGTCAGATATATTCTTGAAATTAGAGTTTGACTCCAATATGGGACCCTCCAGCATATCCAACAAATCAACTCCGCTACGCAGACAGAATAGAAAGCCTATAAATACACTCCATGGCATTGGTAAATGGTACAGACAACTATCCCGATTCCACTATGCATACTGTGAGTCCATACGCTAGATTCAGGCATCAGAGGGTCCTTAGCCTTAACCGGCACCCCAAAAGTCTTTTCTTATTCTCCATTAAATTATAGGTACTCATCGGCTCACAGGAGATGAGGCAGGATCGACTAGATTTGAGCATCAACATTTTATCATCGTCTGTGGGAACAACAGTAAAGCCACCTTAAAAGCTCCCTTTACATCAAGAGAATCATCACCTTTCATCTGCTCAATGATGGCTAAAAAGAAAGAAAAAGGCTTTGGCTACCATTACTGAGCTAATAACTGTACCAGAAGACCAGTCTGAGACCTCCCAAATGTAGTGATCAGATCTTCAGCTTGACCTCCCTTCACCGATGGTTGCGTAGAGGTCCCGAAATTGAGGAGGGTGGCACGTCTCTTTAAACAACCAAGTCGAGGCCCTGGCCGGAAATGTCAATTGAATCATGTACACATTATAATGACAACACCCCCTCCCCGACTAGGGCAAGACATTGGGAGCAGCTTCCGCCCAGTCTCGACCTTTACAATCACCCAGTGACTTGTATGTGTTGAAGGATTGAATAGCATAAAGCAGGTGCATCCTCGTGCAAACTGTGGAAGCTACTGAGCTCGCTGAGTCCGATCTATGCCACACCCTGGAGAAGAAGAGATATGGAAAGGCTCTCGATGCCACAATGGAAAGAGAAGTCTTATGGGAAGCAGAGCTGATGGAGATTCGAGACCAACTCAAAGACATCTAGCAAGCATACCGAGTAAAGGCCATCTCCATTGATGCACTGCTAAAGGAAGTTGAGCCCCCCTTCATGAACAATATCATGAGATCCCAACTATCGTATAGGTTTCGGATGTCCCCAAATTACCCCCTATATAGGGTAGGGAGACTTGGTCGAACATGTAGAATCTTTCAGAGCCTGGATAGAGCTCCATGATGCTTCTAGAGTCATAATGTGTAGGGCATTCTCCCTGAAATTTTTAGGAGCTGCATAGAAATGGTATAGACACCTGAAGCAAAAAATCCATCACTTCCTTCACTCAACTCAGTAAGGCTTTCATCACTCAGTTCATCGATGGGAAAGACAGCAGAAAACCATCAACCCACCTCCTTACGATCACTCAGAGGGAGAACGAGTTTCAAAGAGACTACATCATTAGTTTTAACACTAAAGTTGTCCAGGTCGATGACTAATTCGACTAGATAACTTTAACTGCCATTGTAGCTGGCCTCAAACAAGAAACATTCATCTTCTCTATTGGTAATAACTCCCGACTACCCTCGCCGACTTACTTAACTGAGCTCAAAAAAATTCCAACATCGAAGAACTCTTCAGTTCACGAAGAGCTACTCGATGAGGAAATAACTCGTCTAAGTATAGGAAGCGAAAAGAAGAATGTGAGTCCTCTGCCACTAACACTAAAAGAAATAAGGACAATGACCAAAATTGAGGCTAGCGTACCAACCGACGTCCGAAAAGTCACTTCTATCAGTACACTCCCTCGAACACTAAGCCAGAGTAGGTACTTAGGAAAGTTAAACTGAGTAAGGAAACCTGATGACCGAACTGAACCCGACATCCAAGCTCGATAAGAAGAATCATCGGTTAATGTTGACCTCAACCCAGGGTACTGACCTTGACCTCAAATACTGAGAGAAGTATCGACTAGAAGACATGGAGGGTAAGCTCTTAACTCACCCATGGAATGACGAGCATCTAAATACCACTACCAATGAGGAAATTCGACATGTGAAATGACTGTGCTTGACTGATTGGCTTGGTAGAAGCTACTCGTGATCAACTATGAGAAACCTCCCTCAGTTAAAGTGAAGAATGTTCTCCCATTTATTTATTGTTAGTGCTGTTATGTATAAATCACATTTATTTGTCAAATTTCGATGGACAAAACAACTCAAGTTCAAGACATAAAGATGGAAAGTTCACCTTTAGAGTTCAAGACATGAAGTTGGAAAGTGCAAGTTTAGAACATGAAGATGGTTACTTTGAAGACCAATGTACTCAAGCTAGATCAAGCTACATCCTAATTACTCCCTACAACAAAAACATGATTAAAATATGACATTAAGCATTATCATATACGTAAACTCAAGCAATAATCGGGGTCTGATATGCAATATTTGACCCTCATTAGTTTTCGAGTTTGGGTGTGACAACTTATATTTGTATCTTCAATTGCGTTCATTTGATCTTCTACTTGAAGTAAGGACCGAAAAAGAGTACTAAAAGCGTGGATTTGATGCTCCAAAGCCATCAGAGTAGAGGATAGATTCCATAGGACCAAGATTGACGAATTTACACACTAGGGATCCGAGGAAATCAAGCCATTCACGTTAAAGAGGCCCAAAATTGGTCCAGAATGCAAGATCACAGGGTTCCCGCCATTCAATTGACTCAAAACTTCATACATGGGATGGTGGCCATAAATAAACCGTACATATTAAATTTCAACCATTAGATATTTCAAGAAGTGGGCCAACAGATAGATCAGCCCATTAATCTCCAATTTCAGGCCCACCTGATATCTGGAAATGCCTCAACTTTGGAGTCAACGCCTTAAATGGGGAGAAAAAAATGAATGGATGGATTGGATTGCTCATAAACATCACAGAGGATACCATCTGGTATGGCGTGTGCACATTGCACAAGTGCACTGAAGGTGCACTATAATTCAAGACAGGTCAAACCGACTTTGACCCGTCTCCTTTTCAAAAATGGTAACTGTCATTCTCTGTTGCCATGAACGGACAAAGATGTGATCTTTGTGGGTCCACACCGTCCATCAAACCAACGATCAGGACCGTCCATTCGGTCCATGAGGCGTTCACGACCCGAGCTAAGGCTTCTTCCTGGTCCTATGCATGCATACATAGACAGATTACATTCACTTGTAAGATGAACGACAAAGCAAAATATCATGTGGGCCTCATCAACAGAAGGCAAAAATTACACATTTCTGACTTAAATTCCGAGAGGAATCTGGTGGACGGTGTGGATTTCTCAATTGTTAGATGAAATGGGCCCCACCAACATCACAGCGTAAGATGTTTACGCTGGCCCTGTTTCAGCGTCTAGACGCTGCCCATTTTTGCAGTCACTATACGACTATGGTGATGATCGGACGGCCGATCTGGACCGTCCATCGTGTAGGCCTGTACCAAATTCCCCAAGGGACGTTGATCTTTTGGATGAAATGCAAGGAAGAGGGGAGTTGGGAGGCTTCGATTTTGATTGTGTAATGGTTATACACGCCACCGACTTCCAATCTCATAGATTGCTGTGCGTAAAGTTCTCCACCGACATCTCTGCACCGTCTTCCCTGCCTATAAAAGAGAGAGAGAGAGATAGAGAGAGAGAGAGAGAGAGAGAGAGAGAGAGAGAGAACGTGAGAAAGGAATCTAGAGGGTTGTGGACGTGATTAAAGACAGAAAAAGGGACAGTAGAGTGGTTTGTTTTTTTTTTTGTTTTTATATTTATATTTATTTTTGTTTATTTTATTTTTGTTTAAGGGATTTAGCATAATCATGTTGCTAATCTAAACTTCTTAGTTAGGGCTAAGATGAAGCTCCTATTTTGAATGACTCTTGTTATGTGTTGATTTCATCTTAATTGATTGATTTATTTCTTTCTCTAGTGTGCTTAAATGAAAACTACGTACTTCTCCACTCTATGAGCTTAACCAAAGTCTAGATGTGGATATTGTTTGGAATCTTATTCTAGGTGCTTGTGTCTGACCATGAATAGGTTTCCTAGATAGAAAGAAATAGGAATTACATCTCTTCATGCCTGACCATGGATGGAAAGATGTAATCCATATGCTTTAAGAGATTATACATTCTGTGTGCCCGACCAAGGATATATAGTGTGCTTTATTTATAAATATATATCAATCTGAATTAGGGTGAATCAACAAATAAAACAAGGATCAGGATAATTAGGGGTGGATTCGAAAGTCCTAGTCTTCTCCTTGATTGAATTTCCCTTATTGCTCTCGGTTATTTTTCATAGATTTGTGATAGTTTACTTAATAGTTCGCTAAACCCTTTGTTGGATTAGTTAAGAAAAGAAGAGTCTTAAATTTCGAATTGTGACAACCAGTCCTCGTGGGAACAATCTCGTAATACGTATCATATCTACATCTGATTCGTATACTTGCGAGTTTAAAATCATTTAAATCAAATTAGTTTAAATAAAATATCAAGTTTTTGGCGCCGTTGCCGGGGACTGTTTCGGTCCAAATTGGACTTAGGATTCTTTCTTATCATAATTCATAGCCTTAGGATTTTTCTAGCATTATTTTGAGAAATTTAATTTATTTTTATTTTTATTTTGTTTACAGGAATTGAGGAAGGAAGCTGCAAAATAAAATTGTCTTTTTAAAGGAGGAGCTCCCAAATCTTTGGTCGTCAATCATCTCCTTTTTCGGGTTCTTTCTTCCAATTCTTGTTTACATAGTTTTATCTTGTTTTTAGGAATTCATAATTGTTAGTTCCAGTTTTATTTCTTTTAGGTTGCATCTTAGTTTAGTTTTCTTTCTTACATTGCAATAACATAGTTTATGTTAGGGTGTAGATCTCTGAACATAGAACTAGCACCTTTTGATCCTGAAATAGAAAGAACATTTCGTAGAAGATTTAGAAACATTCTATTTGAAATGGCGGACGAGAATGGAATTAAAGCTCTTAGAGATTATTAATCTCCTGTCCAATTTAATGCGCCTTCATACATAGTGTTGCCAGCCACCACGGCAGCACACTTTGAACTTAAACCTGGACTCATACAATTATTGCCCTCCTTCTATGGTTTAGATAAGGAAGATCCATATCATCATGTGAAAGAATTCCTAAACATTTGCTCTACCTTTAGGTTCCAAAACTTTTCAGATGATTCGATCCGTTTCTGCCTTTTTCCATTTTCTTTGAAGGATAAAGCGAAAGCATGGTTGAATTCTCTGGAAGTTGGGTTTATCACTACATGGGACCAACTATCTAAGAAGTTATTAAATAAGTTCTTCCCTGTTCACAAAACTAATGCTCTACGTAGAGAAATTACTAATTTCACACAAAAAGAGGGTGAGCACTTTCATGAATGTTAGGAAAGATAGAAGGACTTGCTTCTTAAATGTCCACACCATGGTTTTGAGAAGTGGCAATAGGTTCAATACTTCTATGACGGTTTGACACCCCAAAACCGTCGCATTGTTGATGCCACCAGTGGAGGGTCATTCATGACCAAAAGTGATGTCGAAGCTTGGAATTTCTTTGAAACCTTGTGTGAAAACTTCCAACAATGGGACTATTCAAATAGAGGTGAAAGAAGCCCCCAACTACAGAAGAAAAGTGGTATATATGAGATAGGAATCACACCAGATCTTTATGCCAAAATTGATAGCCTGACACAGAAAGTTGATGCTTTGATGTTAAATAATGGACCTCCACAAACAACTCAAATCGAGTCATGTGGCATATGTTCCAGTCCCGCCCATCCTACGCAGTCTTGTGTATCTAGTGTAGCATTTCCAGAATTTCTCTCTGAACAAGTGCATGCTATGAACACTTTCCGAAGACCTGGGAATGATCCTTACGCAGACGCCTATAACCCAGGGTGGGCTAGACATCCAAATTTTTCCTGGGCAAAAGGACAACAACAAGGAGGATCATCTGAAAATCCTCCAATGCAACCTTACCCCCAAGTTGGCAGTCAATAACTTCAATAGTTTCCACAGTATCAACAAGTACCTCCACAATCTAGGAAGCCATCTCTTGAGGATACACTCAAACTGTTTATGCAGAGTTCTCTTCAATTTAAAAAAGACACCCAATAAACTTTACAAGCTAACCAGCAAAGCTTACATGCAAATGTGCAACCTATTGCCAAGCTAGAAGTACAGTTGAGTCAACTTGCTGCCACATTGAGTGAGAGAGAGAAAGGCAAGTTTCCTAGCCAACCTGTGGCAAATCCAAAAAGACAGTATGAGATTGACTTTAATTCAAACCAAGAACAATATCATGAGCAAGCCAAATCAATCATTACCCTTAGGTCCGGTAAACAGATCGAGAACAAAGTAAAGATGCCTAGGGAAGAATCAAATTCCAAATCAGAAGATCAAAATGAAGCGAAGAAACATACTAATGCATCGAAACCAAAAGCACTCTGACTCTCCACGTACCACTCATGTGCCATCCTATGTACCTAAAGCATCTTTTCCTCAATGTCTGGCACCAGTTAAGAAAGGAAACAACTTTAATAAGATATTGGACATGTTTAAGCAAGTGCAAATTAACATTCCATTGCTTGATGCTATCAAGCAAGTCCCTGCTTACGCTAAGTTTCTTAAAGATTTATACACTCAAAAGCGTAAGATGAATGTTCATAAGAAGGTCTTCCTTGCAGAGCAACTCAGCTCCATGATTCAAAACAACACCCCTCCTAAATTTAAGGATCTAGGAGCTCCTACCATTTCTTGCATCATAGGAGATCATAAGGTTGAGAAGGCATTGCTTGATTTAGGGCCAATGTTAATTTGTTACCATATTCTGTATGTGAGCAGCTAGGACTTGGTGAGCTAAAACCAACTAAAATAACACTACAACTAGCTGATAGATCTGTCAAGGTGCCCCGTAGTGTTATTGAGGATGTGCTAATCCAGGTTGATAAGTTTTATTTTCTAATGGATTTCATCGTTCTAGATACTCAGCCTGTCCAGAATCCTACTAGTCAAATCCCGATTATTCTAGGACGTCTATTCTTAGCCACATCCAATGCTATCATAAATTGCAGAAATGGAGTTATGAAGTTGTCTTTTGGTAACATGAAGATTAAACTCAATGTTTTCAATGCTGGACAACAACCAGCAGACTCGGATGATATATTTGAAGTGGACATTATTGAGAGTCTAGTGCATGAATCTTTCCTTCAATCTTCTGAATACGCACTTGAGACTTTCTTATCACATTTTGGCATGGATTTTAACATAGAAAGTTCCATCCAAGAAGTCAATGCATTGCTCCTATAATGGAGACTACAAAATGGAAAGCGAAAGTGGAACTTCTTCTACCCTCTGAGTCTAAACTGGTCTCATCTGTTGAGAAAACACCTGACCTTGACCTTAAACAATTACCTACAAATCTCGAGTATGCATTTTTAGGTCTTTCTGAGACTCTGCCTGTCATCATAGCTTCTAACCTTGAGAAGGAACAGGAGAGCAGGTTGCTTAATGTTCTTAGAGAATATAAGGCAGCAATTGGGTGGACGATAGCAGACATAAAGGGAGTATGCCCCACTGTGTGTATGCATCATAATGATCTTGAAGAAAATGCGAAAACGTCGCGTGAAATGCAAAGGAGGCTTAACCCTAACATGGAAGAAGTTGTTCGAGCGGAAGTGCTTAAATTATTAGATGATGGTATTATTTACCCCATTTCAGATAGCATAGTTCAAGTTGTTCCCATAAAGTCCGGGATTGGTTAATCATGGTGTTGAGGAAATTTAGTTGGCGGACCTACGTTATCAAGATTGATTAATTCATGGTCCATTCTTGTCTGGCTGAATACGTTAAACTTAGCGCTCCTGAGAGGCAACCCAGCTTTTCATTCCATTTCATTTTCTTAGTTTAATGTTTATGGGTAACATTGCTGCAAACCCTCACGAGACTACAACTCGTCCACTAGGGGCAACCTAGGGGTTTAAAGGCTTGTTGCATACGCTAAATGCAATCGAGAGCACCTATGAAAGTGGTATAGGTAGGATCTTCTTGTTGTGATTTTATTTTTGTTATTTTACTTTTGTTGATTTCTCTCTTGTGCTGATTCGCTTTTACGTTGATATTTTTGGGAAAGCCTCTTGATTCTCCGTCCAGGTGCTATCTTTCCATCACTCCTCTTTTATTTTTGTTGTCCCATGTGCATTGCATGCGTATTTCTTTTACATTGAGGACAATGTAGATTTTAGGTTGGGGGTGGGAGATTAGGTTGCCTAATCAGTATTTTCTTGGTCTTGAGCAAAAAAAAAATTGTGAAAATTTTTAAAATTTTCTGGAACTTCTTATGAATTTGAAGTGATTTTAATGGCCATCTTGGATTTAGAATTAAAAGATACGTGATGTTGGTAATTTATGACTCTTGGATTCAGTTGTCTGTTAGATTTCACCATTAAGTTTGAGTTATTAATCCACGATTAGAAGTTGTAAACATTGATTGAGTCATGATTTCACATATCACATCTCGCTTACACATGAAGGTTCTGGTTCGATATTGAATGATTAACTTGGTAATCACTAAGCAAGAAAGGAACCAGCTTAATAAATTTTTTTTTTATCATGTTCAGTAAGAAGAATTGAAAGGGTAAGTCGCATAATCTTCACCATAGGTTTGCTCCTTATAGGTATAGATTCGATTCCTCATGGTTGACATGTGAAAAAAAGTTAGGCGACAAGTTTTCACCATAGGTTTGCTCCCTATAGGTGAGGATTTGATTCCCCTCCTTGGTGTTACTGTTCAGAAAAAATCAAAGGCTGGTAGAATGAAAAGTTAATCTATAAGGCAAGTGTTGGTTTCAGTTTTGGTCGTCATGAATTCTGTTGTTAATCACCAATGATATTATAAAATTGACAATTGGATCTCTTAATGATTGTAAGCCGAGATTACACTATACACTCATGGAACTTAATGTTTAAAATTTTCTAATTAATGGATTAATATTTTGAACTTGATTATGAAGTTTACCGTGAGCTTGATTCCGGGAGAAAATTCCACTCACCATTCATGAATCTTAGAATTCTCACATCTCGATTATTTGTTCACAAATCACTCAGGTTTATAGGAATTGTCGTGTATTTCTGAAATTATTTTTCACATGTCTTGCTCGGGACTAGCAAAATGCTAGTTGGGGGTTGTGATGAGGGTCAAATATTGTATATTAGACCCCGATTATTGCTTGAGTTTACGTACATAATAATGCTTAATGTCATATTTTAATCGTGTTTTTGTTGTAGGTAGTAATTAGGAGCGTGGACCGAAAAAGAGTACTAAAAGCATGGGTTTGATGCTCTGAAGTCATCAGAGCGGGGGACGGATTCCATAGGACTAAGATTGATAGATTTACACACCAGGGATCCGAGGAAATCAAGCCATTCACGTTAAAGAGGCTTGAAATTGGTCCAGAATGCAAGATCACAGGGTTCCCACCATCTGATTGACTCGAAACTTCATACATGGGATGGTGGCCATAAATAAACCGTACATATTAAATTTCAACCATTAGATATCTCAAGAAGTGGGCCAACGGACAAATCAGCCCATTAATCTCCAATTTCAACCCACCTGATATCTGGAAATGCCTCAACTTTGGACTCAACGCCTTAAATGGGGAGATAAAATGAATAGATGGATTAGATTGCTCATAAACATCGCAGAGGATACCATCTGGTATGGCGTGTGCACATTGCACAAGTGCACTGAAGGTGCATTGTAATTCAAGATGGGTCAAACCGACTTTGACCTGTTTCCTTTTCAAAAACGGCAATTGCCGTTCTCTGTTGCTGCGAACGGATGAAGATGTGATCTTTGTGGGTCCACACCATCCATCAAACCAACGATCAGGACCGTCCATTTGGTTCATGAGGCATCCACTACCCGAGCTAAGGTTTCTTCCTGGTCTTATGCAAACATACATAGACATATTACATTCACTTGTAAGATGAACGGCAGAGAAAAATATCATGTGGGCCTCATCAACAAAAGGCAAAAATTAGACATTTCTGACTGAAATTCCAAGAGGAATCCGGTGGATGGTGTGGATTTCTCAACTGTCAGATGAAATGGGCCCCACCAACATCACAGCGTACGATGTTTACGCCGACCCTGTTTTAGCATCCTGACGCTGCCCGTTTTTGCAGCCACTGTACGACCATGGTGATGATCGGACGACCAATCTGGACCGTCCATCGTGTAGGCCCGTACCAAATTTCCCAAGGGATGTTGATCTTTTGGATGAAATGCAAGGAAGAGGGGAGTTGGGAGGATCCGATTTTGATTGCGTAATGGTTATACATGCCACTGTCTTCCAATCTCGTAGATTGCTGTGCGTAAAGTTCTCCATCGACATCTCTGCACCGTCTTCCTTGCCTATAAAAGAGAGAGAGAGAGATAGAGAGAGAGAGAGAGCGTGAGAAAGGAATCCAGAAGGTTGTGGACGTGAGTGAAGCACAGAAAAAGGGACAGTAGAGTGGTTTTGTTTTTTCTTTTTCTTTTTATTTTTCTTTTTCTTTTTGTTTAAGGGATTTAGCCTAATCATATTACTATGCTAAACTTCTTAGCTAGGGCTAAGATGAAGCTCCTATTTTGAATGACTCTTGTTATGTGTTGATTTCATCTTAATTGATTGATTTATTTCTTTCTCTAGTGTGCTTAAAGGAAAACTTCGTACTTCTCCACTCTATGAGCTTAACCAAAGTCTAGATGTGGATATTGTTTGGAATCTTATTCTAGGTGCTTGTGTCTGACCATGAACAGGTTTCCTATCGAGAAAGAAATAGGAATTACATCTCTTCATGAAGAGATTGTACATTCTATGTGCCCAACCAAGGACATAGAGTGTGCTTTATTTATAAATATATATCAATCTGAATTAGGGTGAATTAAGAAGTAAAACAAGGATCAAGATAATTAGGGGTGGATTCGAAAGTCCTAGTCTTCTCCTTGATTAAATTTTCCTTATTGCTCTCAGTTATTTTTCATAGATTTGTGATAGTTTACTTAATAGTTCGCTAAACCCTTTATTGGATTAATTAAGAAGAGTCGTAAATTTCAAATTGTGACAACTAGTCCACGTGGGAACGATCTCGTAATACGTACCATATCTATATCTGATTCGTATACTTGCGAGTTTAAAATCATTTAAATCAAATTGGTTTAAATAAAACATCAGAAACCAGGTCACAAAATTCCTAATCACCGAATCCGGTACCAACAGCCTCCATAATACCCCATTCTTGGCTCCGAGCACCCATATACTAGGTTCCGATTCCGAGATCCTGCAAGGAGGATTTTAAACATGAATTTGATTCGTAATAAGCATAACCCACAAACAACATCCAACAACATCATCACTAATCCACTAAGATCAAAAACTTTGAGTACAATGCATAATACAATATTGATAATCAAAAGCTCCAGAAGTTGGTTGTACGCTCCAAGCTCAATGCTGTTGCGACATCCTAGCGTCACCTGCACGCATCAATCGTGCATAAACTTATAGAAAGCTTAGAAAGTGGTGAAAGTATGTGTGCAAGTAGCAATGTAAATATACAATAACAGAGTAATGCGAAAATGCTAGTAAATCCATGAATGCCATCATTCGTACCAAGGCTATGCAATGCAAGGCATGAATGCTATCGGCCATACCAAGGCCATGTGATGCAAGGCATGAATGCTATCGGCCATACCAATGCTATGCGATGCAAGGCCTACATAGGTAACGTCATATGCGAGGTGCAACTAAAGCATACCAAATCTCATCAGAATCCTCATATCAATATAGTTTGTCTCTAGAATATATATCACTGGGGTCTAGTATACTATACACCATATTGCCGCCCACTAGACGGGCAACCATGCAAGTGGAAGAGACCTCACTATCCGCCTACCAATATCAGCCGAGCCTATCAATAGCAGACCCATTTACGAGCTGGTCAGACTCATCCTAGCATTGCCCCTACCCTCGGGCGGATAAGGCCACACCCCCTTCTAACCGACCACGACACAGTGGGAGATGTGGCCTACAGGTCTACAGTCCTCGTGCGCTCATGTATCTACTTAGTCTCAATGTTGGAGTCATCCTCTGGTACCATCAGGTTTAGAAATTTTCACCTAAGGACATCTATCATGCCCCAATGCTAGTAACAATATTTTCGGTGTCCAATCTTGCATCCACGATATGCTTATGGAGGTTATGGCCCTGATGTCGCTAGGGCGTACAAAAATCATATCACATAAATGTGAGATGCATGAATCATACTATCCAATCATGCAGCAATCCTTCACGTACCGTGTACTTATGAGAGATAACTCCGCCTATCAGGGAGTCCCACAAACAATCCATCTAAAGGCATATGAAATGGTCAACCACATCTCATCACAAGCATGTAGATGATGTGTATGAGTATATATCATGATGTTATGCTTATGTTATCACATACTCCTAGTTGGCATCGATAACTGGCCCATAGACAAGGCGGGGTCCACAGAAGGACCGCGGATCTAGTTTATAATGATATACTCTCCCATATCAAGGTTGGGCCTAGGTGGCCTACCTATAACTTAAGGATCAAGAATGGGTTCCTTCACCATACTATTTCATAGCCTGCTAGATGCCCTAGGGGGCCCGAATAAGTCCTGAATGGACTCCAAAATAAAATTAATAACCCTACTAACAACCAATGGGGGCCCAACATCTTGGGTTATCCCAACAAATAGATGGGTCATGCGATATCAATGGGGCCCAGTAATTTGGGTTGACCCACTTAGAGAATGATGAGAATGGGCCTAACAACGGCCTAAGGAAAAGTCACAATGTGGACATTTAACTATCATTGCCCATCAATATGGGCATTTAACTAACATTGCTCCCAAGGAGTGGCCCCACATAGAGCCAACATATAGTGGGCTCATGGCCTCACACAAGGGCCAAATATACATCACCATGGGCCTTATTTAAGGGCCACATAAGCATCACATCAGGCCTCACAATACGGGCCTCATATATATCACATCGGGTCTCACACATGGGCCATGTATATATCACATCGGGCCTCACACATGGGCCACGTATACATCCCATCGGGCCTCACACATGGGCCACATATACATTATATCGGGCCTCACTCATGGGCCTCATATACATCATATTGAGCCTCATCATATGGGCCAATATACATCACATCAAACCTTATCAAATGGGCCACAAATACATCATATTGGGCCTCACCAAATAGGCCACAAATACATCACATGGGCCTCATAAGGCATCTTATTGCCCAGAGAAATGAATGGGTAGGGTGCACATAACACATGCATCATGGTGGGCCACACAGATACAACAGGTGGGTCCCAATTATGAGGGTAGTAGCAATGTGGGCCTCTTGATCGGACAATGTGGATCAAAGCATACTTCATGGTGGATCCCACGGGTCAGCCACATGATCCAGAAAATGGATGAACGGTGTGGATTAAAATACACACATCAGGTGGGTCAGCACCGTCCCAGCTGGACGATGAGTTTAAAACACATACATAATGGTGGATCCCACCGTCTCTTGCTGGACAGTGGGGATATAATACATAAATCATGGTGGGCCACGTAGATGGGGTCCACGTCCAGCTGGAGCGGACGATGTGGATACAACACGTACAACGTTGTGGCCCACGCACCACCGTCCTAGGATGGACGGTGTGCATAAAACACATACATCACAGCCGTCCCTGCCTTTGGATGGTGGGGATACGACCCATAGATCATGGCTGGTCCCATCACTTGCACGTGTGACACGTGGAGGGTGGGCCCCACATATGGACGGTTGGATATAACACATACCTTTGGTCAGACCCACAGAACTTGCTGACGTTGGGGGGAGGGGGTGGGGGGTCCCACCGTCTAGGCAATGGACGGTGAGGATGGCACACGTGTGGCCCACCCAATAGTTTTGAATCAAGGAGATATCTGTGTTTTCCTTCATCCAGGCGAACTGGACGTCCAGCGGACGGATGGCCTGGATGAAACCCATCATCAAGGTGGGTCAACACAGAACTTGTTGTCGTCATTACAGCGGCTATATAGCTGCTGTAAGGTACTCCAGCCATGCGCCAGGTGGGGTCCATGTACACGTGGCCCACTAAGAATTAGGATCAGCTGATATTTATATTTTTTCTTTTGTTCGAGTCAGTCCAAAATGGACAGTAAGGTAGGCTTGGACATGGCAGTGGGGTGGGCCCCGCTTGGACAACAGTGCGTCCCACGTGGTGAACGACATGGCTAAAAATACATACATCATAGTTGGGCCATCATACAAGGGAAAGAGAGAGAGAGAGAGAGAGAGAGAGAGAGAGAAGTATGGATATCCTGAAATCACTCCCTGATTGCACTCCTCCTTGGTCCCTTGGCTTCCTTAGCTCCTTGGCTTTGATTTTGATGGAGGATGATGAAGTATGGATGGCTAGGATGGGAGTTTGGGTGGTAGGGAGTGGGCCACACTTGGGGTTCTCTCTTGGAAAGCTTGGATGTCCACACTCTTAGTTGCTTGGGAGTGAATAGAGAAATGAGACAGGAAAGGATGTGATGGGATGAAAGGGATAGTGTGAGTGATGGGTGAGAGTAAGAAAGAGAGAGAGAGAGAGAGAGAGAGAGAGAGAGAGAGAGAGAGAGAGTTGACTTTGGATGAGAGAGGTATGGGTTGCCATGCCTTGTTTGTAAGAGAGGGATGAGTTGTATACTTGTTGCACTTGATTGATTGATGTGATGGATGGTAGAGATTCTCTCAGAATTCGCAATGTGCGATGTTTTCCTTGAGATGAATGCGGGCTCACAACTCTTGGCCTGGGTATCACATCGCTATACGAGGCGAGGCATTAAAACCGCGGCAACGGCACGGTCACTAGGGTAAAAGTCTTGGGTTAAGTCGACTCTGATATATGGGATGCGACTTAAGGTCACGCGTAAACGCCGGCTATAAGGTTGCAGGTTGTCGAAATTCAACCGGGAGGACCGTAAGATCTTGAGGAATGGTATGGACTAGGTTATGGGCCTTACGGCTCTCCCCTCCTAATAAAAATTTTATCCTCAAAATTTACACTAATATCACCACTAGACATAACTCATAAGGAAAGAGAAAAATAACATCATCATATAAAAATCGGAGATAGCATACAAGATAAACATATAATCAATCATCAAAGAGATGGGGATAGCGCTCTTGAATCTCAGCCTTGCATTCCCAAGATGTCTCATCAATAGAATGGTGACCCCATTGCACCTTCACCAAGGGAATGACCTTGGTCTGGAGGACCTGCTCCTTCTGATCAAGGATGCAAACTGGCTGCCCATTATAAGAAGCGTCCTCCCAAACCTCTAACGACTGCCAATCGATAACAGGAACGATGTCTGACCCACACTTCCTCAACACAGAGACATGAAAAATAATGTGGACGTCAGACATCTGAGATAACAAGGTAAACGGATAGGTCACGGTGCCAACATGCCTAGTGATCTTGAAAGGTCCTATAAATCTCGGGGCACGCTTGCCCTTCGCTCCAAATCGAACTACGCCCTTCATGGGCAAGACCTTGAGATACACTCTATGCCCAATAACGAACTCCAAGGGACGACGCTAGCTTTTAGCAAAACTCTTCTACCGGCTCTGAGGTGTGCGCATCCTCTGCCTGATGATATCGATGGGCTCTGATGTCAACTGCACAAGCTCGGGACCTAAGAGACGTCCCTCTCCAACCTCGGTCCAACAACTCAGTGATCTGCACGGTCTGCCATATAGTGCCTTAAAAGGAGCCATGCCAATAGCTGGTGTATGCAAACTCAGCCAATCGCAGATGCTCATCCCAACAACCTCCGAAGTCAATCACGTAAGCCTGAAGCATATCCTCAAGGATTTGGTTGACCCTCTAGGTCTACCCATCGGTCTGCGGATGATACGCGGTGCTGAGCTGCAAAACAAACCCCATCGCTCTTTGGAAGCTCCTTTAAAACTCAGACGTGAACCTCGAGCCTCAGTTAGAAATGATCGAAACTAGAACATCGTGCAGTCTTACAATCTCCTCGATGAACAATCCGACAAGCTGGTCTAAAGGCCAGGTCGCACGAATCACAAGAAAATGTGCCGACTTCGTCAGATGATCAATGAAAACCTAGATGACTTCATGACCGCACTGAGTCCTCAGTAAGCTCGTAATGAAATCAGTCGATACGTGATCCCACTTCCACGTCAGGATGCTCAATGGCTACAATAGACTAGGGGGTCTCTGATGATCAGCCTTGACACGCTAGCATGTGTCACACTCGGCTACAAAACTGGCGATTTGGCACTTCATTCCTGCCTAAAAATACTGTTGCCTCATATCACGGTACATCTTCGTCGAGCTAGGGTGGATAGAAAACCACGATTGATGTTCCTCGGTTATAAGATCTCTGCGCAACTCTGGAATATCTGGGACACATAATCAGCCTCTGAAGCGAAGTCCACCATCAGAACCAATTTTTCAATCTGACTAACTCTCAGATGCCACCTCTGCTTTATAACTCCGCAATGACTCATCTGTCTGCTGAGCCTCGATCACCCTTGTGACAAGAGAGGGTTGGGTCGATAGGCTCGATAACTACACAATAAAAGACTGCAGACCGATCTCGAAGTCATATGATGCCACATCCTTAAGTATCTTCTACTCCTGAATCATCATATGCGCCACCAGGCCCCATGACTGACAGCATCTGCCACCACGTTTGCTTTGCCTAGGTGGTACTGAAGATCAAAATCATAGTCCTTCAAGAGCTCTGTCTAATGTCTCTGCCTCATGTTTAGCTCGGACTGAGAGAATAGATACTTCAAGCTCTTGTGGTCAGAGAAGAGCTCGAACCTGACCCCATGGAGATAGTGCCTCGACACCTTCAGTGCGAGGACAACTACTACCAGCTCCAAATCATGCATGGGGTAGTTCAGCTCATGGACCTTGAGCTGGCGAGACACATAAGCCACTGGCCTCTCGTGCTACATCAGGACAACACCCAAATCCACATGCGAAGCATTGGTAAATACAACAAATCCTTCACTCCTAGAGGGAAGAGTGAGGACAGGAGCGGATATGAGGTGATCATTCAGCTCCTTAAATGCTCGCTCACAGGCGTCACTCCATACAAAACCTGCGCCCTTCCGGGTCAACTTGGTCAGCGGTGCTGCGATACGAGAGAATCCCTCAATAAAGCATCGATAATATCCTGCCAAACCAAGAAAAGTATGAATTTTGGATGCGTTCGTGGGCTGACCCCACTGACGCACTTCATCTATCTTCGAGGGGTCCACTACAACACCCTCCCTCGTCACCACATGACCAAGGAACTTCACTTCCTCCTTTTAAAACTCACACTTCTCCAGCTTCGCATACAGCTAGTAGGCACGGAGGGTCTGTAATGCAATCTCCAAATGCTGCTCATGGTCCTCTCGGGTCCTCGAATATATCAGAATGTCATCGATGAAGACCAAAATAAACTGATCAAGATAAGGACGGAAGACCTCGTTCATCAACTGCATGAAGATCGCGGGCACATTGGTCAATCCGAAGGACGTGAAATGGAACTCAAAATGACCATAGCGCGTCCTGAAAGCAGTCTTCGGGATGTCCTCCTCTCAGACCTGAATATAATGATAATCGTAATGCATGTCAATCTTCAAAAAGAACTGTACACCCTACAGCTGATCAAATAAATCATTTATCTTCGGGAGCGGGTATTTGTTCTTGATCGTGACCCGGTTGAGCTCGCGGTAATCCACGTAGAGCCTCAACAAGCTATCCTTCTTCCTGACGAATAGTTCTGGCGCTCCGCACGGTGAACTACTCGGATGAATGAAACCTAACTCACACAACTCGTCTAACTGTTGATTAGCTCTCGCAACTCCATCGGTGCCATACGATACGAGGTCTTTGAGATTGGCGCGGTACCAGGCATAAGATTAATCTGAAACTCAATATGCCGACACGGCGGCAACTCCAGAATCTCCTAAAATATATTGAAAAAATTGCAAACCACAGACAACTAATCAACACTCACTATTATGGGCTCCTCTATGGCACACGACATCAAACAAGACAATGGCTCTCCTCCGGGCTTGGCAATGAACTAAAACTACGGCAAGCTAGGTATACAGAATGTGACTGTCCTTGCACAGCAGTTCAAGATGGTATGGTACTCAGTAAGCCAATCCATGCCTAGAATAACGTCGAAATCTTACATCAACAGCACAAACAAGTCAACAGGCAAGAAAATATCTCCCACCAACACGGGACAAGATGAACAGAAGCGGCCTAATACAGTAATCTTCCCTAAGGGCATTGATACAATCAACCCCTCACTAGCAGATAATACCAACAATCCAGACGATCGACAAAAATCCTCAGATATAAAGGAGTACGAAGCATCGAAATTAAACAAAACTCAAGGATGCATGCAAAGACTAGAAGTATACCCTCAACGACTCCTCTAGAGGACTGCGGGTCCTATTGAGCCGCATAGAACCTAGTTTGAGCTAGCTAGGGAGGTGCCTGTCCCCTCTGAGGGTGCTACTGCTTCTACTGTCGTTGCGGTGGCCTGTACTGCTATCTCGGCTACGGCTGGAGCCTCTACGGTAGAGGTGGCTGCAGTCACTATTGTGAGACTCGTATCCTAGCTCGTATCGTTCCGTAGGCTTTCGTGGTCCTCTCGGTTGAATTTCGGTGACCCTCGACCTGTATCCGATATTTGCTCGCATATCGGAGTTGACCCTAAGCCGAGTCCTGCATATCGGAGTTGACTCAACTTGAAACTTATACCCTAGTGATCGTGTCGTCGCCGCTATTTGTGAATCAATCCGATACCCGGACCAGGAGATGTGGGCCCGCGTATTTTTCTACGAAACACTATATGTTGCGAATTCTGAGAGAATCTTTATGATAGGTCAGATCAATCCTTCAAAAAATGTCAAGTACACAACCTTACCAAGTCCATCCCTCTGTCATTCCCTAAGTCAACTCTCTCTTACATAACCCACACCCATCTCATTCATTTCTTACCTCAAGTCAACAAACACATACCATCTCACCCATCACTCCACCTCACCACTTCTCTCTCTCTCTCATTTCCAAGCAAACCTCATGAGACTCCAACGTCCAAGTAAGCTCCGAGGATAGAGCTTTTATGGCCCACCTTCCTATCTCTCATCTTCACCATCCTAAGTCGATCTCAACCGTTGAAGTCCATCCATTTGATCTCTAGCATACAGTAATGGAAGAAAAAGTCCAAGAAGATCTAAGGTGGGTGCTTCTCTCTCTCTCTCTCTCTCTCTCTCTCTCTCTCCTTCCTTTATTTTGTGTCCCACTCAATGAGTTATGTGATGTCCAACCGTCCATCAAGTGGACCTCATGGCCGTTCAAACCATATGGGCCCTACCCTTTAGATGATGGAAAAACACAAATATCAGATTAATCAAGTGGGCCACGTCCATGTGGGACCCACCTTAAAAATGTGTGTAACCAAATCGTCTAGTGTCCGGGGATGCTGGACACAGCCATGTTGTGGAGCGTGGGTAGACAGTGGGGTGTACTAACGCAACAACACAAAAAAAGGTTTTTGGGTGGGCCACTCATACAGGCCCCACCTTGATGTATATATATAATCCACGCCATCTATTCGGTTCCCCATATCATTTTAGGCGTTGAGCCGAGAAACGAAGCTAATTTGACTTTCTGGTGGGCCATAGCATGGAGAATAATTGAGCCATAGAAATGAATCGCTCAGTCAGATTGATCTGATGCGGTCCCCACCTATCAAATTCCCTAGGAAAATAAAAAAATAAAAATAAAAATATAGTATCCATAGGCGCTGCTGTTGCTGAGGACACAGCAGCGTCCTGCGCTGGACGCTGGCGTACATGGGCGGGCAGGGACCCACGGCCTCAGTTGTGGGCCCCACTGTGACGTGTGTTAAACATCAACACGGTGCATTTGGTGGGCCCCCCTTAGGGCAGCAGGCCACCCTAAAAATCAACCCTATAACGAATTCAGGTGGCCCACATCACATGAAATAGTGAGGGTTGCACGGCTGCCATTGAAACCCTTTTACGTTGATACAGAAGCTTTGGTTCACTGTGAAATTTGTTTTTTTTCCTCTTCTTTAGGGTACGTGTGACCCTACCAATAGATTGGATGATAGATAAACATTATGGTGGGCCCCAGGTCTGTATAACCTTATCCATAGGTTGGGTGGAAAATAGACGTTATGGTGGGACCCACGTGGGACCCACTGATGTATATATGTATACCACACCGTCAATCCATTTGGTACCACTATGGTGTATGTGTTTTACGCACACCGTCCACACCCCTGGACGGTGGGACCCCCAATGATGTATGTGTTCTCTCCACATCGTTCATCCATTTATCTATGAGACCTACATGTGGCAGTGGGGACCACCTCGTAGTATGTGTACCATATCCAGGCCATCCATCCAGGGCCTGGACATTAGCAGATTAAATATTTAATATATATATATTATAATATATATATTCAGTACATATATATATTACCATATTGTGGGCCCCACACGTGTAGTGGGACCCAACCATGATGTATTTGTTATATCCTCACCATCCATCAGGGATGGTGGGATCCACCATGATCTATGTATTTTATCTGCTCCGTCCATCAATGACGATGGGACCCACTAACGTGGATGTATCCCCACCGTCCATTCTTCTGGATGTGGTTAGCCAGTGCAAACCAGATCTTTAGCTGCTGTAGTTGTGTGTGGAGATCCCACTTTGATGTATATGTTTTTATCACGCCATCCAGACTGCCGGACGTGCGGCCCACCTTGATGCTAAGGACTATCCAGCTGTCCATCACATGGGTTACACCGTGATGCATGGGTTTTATCAAGACCGTCCATTTGTATGGATGTCAGCAAGTTCTGTGGGTCCTCTCATGATGTATGTGCTACATCCAAACCATCCGTCCATATGGTAAGCTCGTCTTAAGACTTGAGACAAAAGTTAAGGTAAATCTACCTATCAAGTGGGCCACACTGTAAAAATCAGCAGAGGGTTGAGTGCCAATCATTGAAATTCGTTTGGGGTTCTAGGAACTCTGGATCAATATGAAATTTGATTTCCCTCTTAAATTAGGTCTTTGTGACCTCATGAACAGATTGGACAGTGAACGTTGTGGCGGGCCCTATCTTGATGGCATGTATGGCCCACCCTGTATGTATGTATTGCATATATAGGCCATCCACCCTTGGACATGGACTCTGTTGATGTATATGCCCACTTGAGATGTATAATTGTGGCCCACCTATTATGTATTTGAGACCCATTAAGATATAGTTGAGGCCCAGGTATGAGGCCCACATGACGGTATTAGGCCCATGTGTAGGGCCCACCTATTATGTGTTTGAAGCCCATAGGTTGTGGCCCATTGTGATGTATTTAAAGCCCACGGGCGAGGCCTATTGTGATGTATTCGAGGCCTATGGGTGAGGCCCATTGTGATGTATTCGAGGCCCATGGACAAGGCCTGATGTGATGAACTTATGGCCCATGTGCCGAGGCTCATTATGATGTATTTTCGGCCCATTGCAATGTATTTCTGGCCCATGGATGCGGCCCATCGTGATGTATTTCCAACCCATTGCGATGTGTATGGTGATGTATATCAGGTCCGATGTAATGTATATGAGGCCCATATAGTGCGGCCCATTTAATGTATATGAGGTCCATGTATTGCGGCTCATTGAGATGTATTTTCGGCCCATATGTCGTGGCCCATTGTGATGTAGTCGAGGCCCATGTGATACATCCCATCATGATGTGTATTAGGCCCATGAGATGCGGCCCACCATGACGTGTATTAGGACCATGTGATGCGACCCATAGTGATGTGTATATAGCCCTTGTATGAGGCCCAAAGTGATGTATGTTGGCCCATATGATGAGGCCGATGTGATGTAAATGAGGCCCATCGTGATTGTATGTGAGGCCATGGGCCCACCATATGTTTGGCCCTATGTAGGTCACTCCTTGGGGGCAATGTTGGTTAGATGTCAACATTGATGGGCAATAACGGTTAGATGTCCTCATTGAGACCTTTCCGTAGGCCTTGTTAGGCCCATTTTCTTCATGGGTTAACCCAAATAAGTGGGCCCCATTCACCATAGACGGATGGCTCCATGTTATCGGATTTGATATAACCACAGTCGAAAGTTGATTTTTACATTATGGTTTATTGGTTGTCCATTTATGGACCTCGCCTTGTTTTTATATGCTGGTTGTCGGTGCCAATTATCGATGCTTATCGTTAATGCTGATTATCGATGTTGATCCGATTGTCAAGGCCGATCGTATATGCCGATTTTGATTGTCGAGGTCGAGTATCAAGGCTGATTCCGGGTGTTGATTCCGATTGTTGAGGCCAATTTCGATGGTTGAGGCCGATTTCAATTGTCAAGGCCAATTTTCGAGACCTATAAGATGTATATGCGACCCGTAGTTGAGGCCCAATATAATGTATTCATAGCCTATGGGCAAGCCCATTGTGATATGTATTAGGCCCATGGTGCATGACCCATTTGATGTATTCAAGACCCATGTGTAAGGCCCACATGTCATGTATTTGAGGCTCATGAGCAAGACCCACCTTTTGTGTATATGTGATCGTTGAGTAAGGCCCATTGTGTTGTATATTAGGCCTTTTGTGTGGGGTTGTGGGCCCATTATATGTTTAGCTCTATGTGGGCCATCTCTTGGGGGCAATGTTGGTTAAATGTCCACATTGTCGAAGCCGATTGTTGATGCCGATTATTGATACCGATTATGAGTATGTGACAGCATAACATAATCATACTTGCCCATAAGCATCATCTGCATGCTTATTATGAGATGTGGTTAACCATTGCATATGTTATTAGGCAGGTTGTTATGAGACTCCTTGAGAGACGGAGGTTATCTCACATGAGCATATGGTATGCGCAGGTTTGATACATGACTGAATTGTATGACTCATGCATCTTGCATTGTATTATGATTATTGTACTCCCTAGCGACATCAGGGCCATAGCCTCCACATGCATGTCGTGGATGGCTAGATGGACACCAAAAATTTGTTCTAACATCAGACTACTATAGATGTCCATGGGTGAAAATCCCTAAACCCTCTTGGTACCAGAGGACGCCCCAACGTCGAGACTGAGTAGATACATGAGCACCCGAGTGCCTAATACCAGGAGGTCGCGTTTCTCACTGTGCCGTGGTCGGTTGGGAGGGGGTGTAGCCTTACCTGCCTAAGCGTATGGGGTATTGTTAGGTTGAGTTTGACCAGCTCGTGAATGGGTCCGCTATCGATAGTCGAATAGGTATTAGCAGACTATTGGCCAGGCGAATAGTGAGGTTTCTTACTCTCACTTGGACTGTGCGGCTAGGAGAGCGGCAATGCCATTCGGAGTGTACTAAACCCCAGTGTTGATCCCAGAAATGAATAGTATTGATATGTGGACTTATTGAGCAGGAGTTGTATACTCATTCATTCATTCATTCACTATCCACTCGGGCTGGTGGTGCGTAACTATTTGTTATGTGTACCTTTGCAATGGCTAGGATTTCGATTGGGGCGCATGACTAACCTGAGATCAGGAGTTTACCACATTGAGTCTGACTATCCAAATTTAGGTATGGGACTTGTTTGGATAGAATTCTCTTGTGATAGACCCCGTAGCCTGTGATACTACGTACTATCGTCTCGACTTCACACTCCAGCATGGACATTCTAGTCACACCGCATATTGCATTACATTCGCGGCATATAACATTTTGGGTTACTATGTTTCTGCATTTATATGGTCTAGATATGGCTAACGCTATTCGTGAACTCATCAGGAATTGTATATTACATCGCATACTCGGCATCTGATATTTGACTCTTTATGACTCATCATTTACATAGTTGTCCTATATTGCGTATTCTGATATTGATTGACTCATGGACTTGTTTGTATTTCCGCTTACTCTGTTATCGTATAATTCATGATCTTGTCAGTATTTCTGCTTATTCTGATATTGTACAATTATGGATTACCAGTATTTCCGGTATTGTATGATGATGGCATTGTATTTAATGCTTGGCACTTACCTTGTGCACACACTTACACCACCCTCTAAGTTTTCTATAAGCTTATGCACGATAGATGCATGCAGGTGTTGTTAGGTTGCAGCAGTGTTGAGCTTGGAGCATGCAGTGGTCTTCTGGAGCTTGATTTTTGATTGATGTATTTTCCTTTTAGCATTGTACTCAAATGATTATATTAGTGGATATGTGATGATGATGTTGCCTTTGTGAATTGGGTAATCTTGTAGTTATGCTTATTACAAGTTAAATGTACAAAAAAAATCCTGGAGGTTGTCGACACCAAATTCGGTGATCATGAATCTTGTGAATCGGATTTCTGGGTTTGGGGTGTGACAGCTGCTGCTGATGTGAAGGCAATTGAGGTACTTTCGGCTACTGCTGCTAAGGGTGGGGGCACTCATGCCTGAGGTGCCATGTCCCACCACATCCAAAACAAGTCCCTATAAACGGCATTTGGGGTGACACTGGAGGTGCTGCTGGTGCTGTGGCGGATGGGTGGGTCCTGTGCCTCTGTGACTGCCGATGCTGTTAAGAGCTACCGGAGGGGGCCTGCTTCTTCTGGTCTCTCCTCTAATCATGGTCACTCTGCATACTGGCCCACTTAACCTCATAAATCTGGGCCCTCCGTACTACCACCTCAAAAGCCAGGAGCTAATGCCCAACAACACAGCCTCGGAGACCATAACGTAAGTTGTTCTTTAAACGGTGGGCCTTCTACTCCTCATCATCAACCGAATATGGTACAAATGTAGATAGGGCTATAAAACGAGTCACATACTGAGCCACCGTCATATCCCCCTATACCAGAGTCTCGAACTCTGGCGCACGCTGTCGTCTAATGTGGTCAGGAAAATACTATTGGTCAAATCAGTATATGAAATCCTCCCATGTCCAGACAAAATCAGGTCGTGTAACACAGGTAACTTAGGTCCACCAGTGCTCGGCCTCACCCTGGAGTGCCATCTCTCAGGTGCTGTCAGGTCTGGCTCGCCTTGGAAGTGTGGGGGATTGAGAAGACGGAAGTCTAGAAGAAGGGAGCTTGAGCACTCCTGCTTACCTAGGTTGGCATAATAGCAGGGTGACTGTCACAACCTGTAACATCTACTATAGCTGGGCGGCACTCATGGGTACAATCGGATCCGTACCGGTCTCGGGTAGAGGAGCGGCATCCTCAGGTTGGGGAGTAAGAATCTCCAGTGGTGGAGTGTGAGTCACAGGAGGTAGAGCGGGAGTCGCTCAAGTCGCTCTCCTGGGTGGCATGTTGTATAGGAAAGAACAAAGGAGCCTATCAACCTTGAGAACTCTCGAAGGCACGTACGTTAAGAATCTATAACAAAAAATTGCTAAGTTATTCGAACTCGGGACCTAATTGTCCTGAAATCATAGCAGATATGTGATGTCGTCCTGAGTTATTCCCAAATTATGATCTGATACCAATTTTTGTCATGCCCAAACTCGGAAACCGGGCTCACAAAATTCCTGATCACCAAATCTAGTGCCGACTGCCTCCGTAGTACCCCATTCTCGGCTCCCGGCACCCATATACCAGGTTCCGATCCTAGGATCCTATAAGGAGGATTTTGAACATGAATTTGATTCGTAATAAGCATAACCATAAGCATAACCCACAAACAACAACCAACAACATTATCACAAATCCACTAAGATCAAAAACTTTGAGTACAATGCGTAATACAGTTTCGATAATAAAAAACTCCAGAAGTCGGTTGTACGCTCCAAGCTCAATGTTGTTGCGGCGTCCTAGCGTCACCTGTATGCATCAATCGTGCATAAGCTTATAAAAATATTAGAGGTGGGTGACAGTATGTGCACAAGTATCAATACAAATATGCAATATCATAGTAATGCGGAACTGCTAGTAAGTCCATGAAGGTCGTCAGCTATACCAAGGCTATGTGATGCAAGGCATGAATGTTATTGGTCATACCAAGGCCATGTAATGTGAGGCATGAATGCTATCGACCATACCAAGACTATACGATGTAAAGCCTACAGGGCCAATGTCATATGCGAGGTGCAACTCAAGCATACCAAATCTCATTAGAATCCTCATATCAATACAGTTTATCCCTGAAATATGTATTATTGGGGTCTAGTATACTATACACCATATCGTCACCCACTGGACGCGCAATCATGCAAGTGGAAGAGACCTCACTATCCTCCTACCAATATCAGCCCAGCCCGTCGATAGGGGACCCATTTACTAGCTGGTCAGACTTATCCTAGCATTGCCCCCTACCCTCGGGCGGACAAGGCCACAACCCCTTCCAACCAACCATGACACAGTGAGAGACATGACAAACTGGTATATAGCCCTCGTGCGCTCATGTATCCACTTGGTCTTAACGTTGGAGTCATCCTTTAGTACCATCGGGTTTATGAATTTTCACCCAGGGACATCTATAATGCCCCGATGCTAGTAATAATATTTTTAGTGTCTAATCCTGTCATCCATGATATGTTTGTGGAGGTTATGGCCTTGATGTCGCTAGGGTGTACAGAAATCATATCACACAAATGTGAGATGCATGAATCCTACTATCCTGTCGTACAGCAATCCTGCACATACTATGCGCTCATGAGGGACAACTCCGCCTATCAAGGAGTCCCATAAACAACCGGTCCAAAGGCATATGAAATGGTCAACCACATCTCATCACGAGCATGTAGATGATGCGTATGAGCATATATCATGATGCCATGCTTATGCTATCACATACTCCTGGTCAACATCGATAACTAGCCCATAGACAAGGTGGGGTCCATAGAAGGACCACGGATTTGGTTTATAATGATATATTCTCCCATATCTAGGTTGGGCCTAGGTGGCCTACATATAACCTAAGGATCCAGAAAGGGTTCCTTCACCATACTATTTCATAGCCCACTAGACGCCCTAGGGGGCCCAAATAAGTCCTGGATGGACTCCAAAATAAAAGAAATAATCCTACTAACAACCAATGGGGGCCTAACATCTTGGGTTATCCCAACGAATAGATGGGTCATGCGATATCAATGGGACCCAGTAATTTAGGTTGACCCACTTAGAGAATGATGAGAATGAGCCTAACAACGACCTAAGGGAAAGTCACAATGTGGACATTTAACCATCATTGCCCGTCAATGTGGACATTTAACCAACATTGCTCCCAAGGAGTGGCCCACATAGAGCCAAACGTATAGTCGGCCCATGGCCTCACATAAGGTCCTAATATACATCACCATGGGCCTTACTGAAGGGCCACATATACTTCACATTAAGCCTCACCATATGGGCTTCATATATATCACATCGGGCCTCACACATGGGCCACATATATCAAATTGGGCCTTACACATGGACCACGTATACATCGCATCGGGCCGCACACATGGGACACATATACATTATATCGGGCCTCACTCATGGGCCTCATATACATCATATTGGGCCTCATCATATGGGCCAATATACATCACATTGGACATCATCAAATGGGCCACAAATACATCATATTGGGCCTCGCCAAATAGGCCACAAATACATCACATGAGCCAAAGAAATGGATGGGTAGTGTGCAGATAACACACACATCATGGTGGGCCAGACAGATACAATAGGTGGGTCCCAATTATCAAGGCAGTAGCAACGTGGGACTCTTGATCGGACGGTGTGGATCAAAGAATACTTCATGGTGGATCCCACGGGTCAGCCACATGATCCAAAAAATGGATAAACGGTGTTGATTAAAATACACACATCGGGTGGGTCAGCACCATCCCGCTGGACGGTGTGTTCAAAACACATACATAATGTGGATCCCACCGTCTCTTACTAGATGGTGGGGATATAATACATAAAACATGGTGGGCCACATAGATGGGGTCCACATCTAACTGGACTGGACGACGTGGATACAACACGTACAACATGGTGGCCCACGCACCACCGTCCTAGGATGGACGGTGTGCATAAAACACATACATCACAGCTGGCCCCACCATCCCTACCTTTGGATGGTGGGGATACAACCCATACATCATGGTTGGTCCCATCACCTACACATGTGACACGTGCAGGGTGGGCCCCACATATGGACGGTTGGATATAATATGTACCTCTGGTCAGACCTATAGAACTTGCTGACGTTAGAAAAATGTAGCCAGCAGTTCAGAGTCATGGCACATGTGTGGCCCACCCAACAGTTTTGAATCAAGCAAATATCTATGTTTTCCTTCACCTAAGCGTCCTGGACGTCCAGCGGATGGACGACCTGGATGAAACCCATCATCAAGGTGGGTCCACACAAAACTTGTCATCATCATTACAGCAAATATATAGCTAGTGTAAGGTACTCTAGCCATGCGCTAGGTGGGGTCCACGTACACATGGCCCACTAAGATTTTGGATCAGTTGATATTTGTATTTTTCCTTTTGTTCTGGTCAATCCAAAATGGATAGCAAGGTAGGCCCCGAACATGGCAGTGGGGTGGGCCCCGCTTGGACAGCGGTGCGTCCCACGTGGTGGGCGGCATGGATAAAAATACATACATCATAGGTGGGCCATCATACAAGGGAAAGAGAGAGAGAGAGAGAGAGAGAGAGAGAGAGAGAGAGAGAGAGAGAGACACGGAGTAGTGGAGGGACCCTGCCACTTTGAGCCCCTCTTCGTTTACAACACATACATCAAAATGGGTCCCATCACAAGTGGGCCCTCAAATGAAAATCTATGGTGGATATCCGACAATCACCCACCGATTACACTCTTTAGTCCCTTGGCTTCCTTAGATCCTTGGCTTAGATTTTGATAGAGGATGATGAAGTATGGATGGCTAAGATGAGAGATTGGGTGGTAGGGAGTGGGCCACACTTGGGGCTCTCTCTTGGAAAGCTTGGACGTCCACACTCTTATTTACTTGGGAGTGAAGAGAGAAATGAGAGAGGCAAGGATGTTATGGGATGAAAGGGATGGTATAAGTGATGGGTGAGAGTAAGAAAGGGATGGGTGGAGAGAGAGAGAGAGAGAGTTGACTTTGGATGAGAGGGGTATGGGTTGCCATGCCTTGTTGGTAAGAGAGGGATGGGTTGTGTACTTGTTATACTTGATTGATTGATGTGATGGAGATAGCGATTCTCTCAGAATTAGCAATGTGAGGCGTTTTCCTTGAGATGAATGCGGGCCCACAACTCCTGGCCTGGGTATCGCATTGGCGCGTGAGACACGGTGTTGGAGCCGAGGCGACGGCGCGATCACTAGGGTACAAGTCTTGGGTTGAGTTGACTTCAATATACTGGATGCGACTTAGGGTCACCCGCAAATGTTAGCTATAGGTCGCGGTCAGCAGAATTCGACCGGGAGGACCGCAGGATCTTAAGGAACGGTACGGACTAGGTTACAGGCCTTACATAAGCTACAGGGTATACACTTCAATGTTCAATGATTACATGTATATTAGACCTTAGAAAGACCTTAGGCTTAGGTTCTTTCGAATGCCAAACATAATTGGGTTTCTGTACTTTAATTAGGCTTAAGTTCAACTAGTCTAAACCTTAGTTCGACTAGTCTAGGCTTTGGTTCTATTATTCACAACCCCAAGTGCAGGGTCGCGATGTAGTAATAATCTCGGTGAGATCGAGGTCGAATCCATGAGGACTAATCTTGTGTGTCTATTTTGGGAGTAATTAGAATCAAAACTAGGAGAAGATCTAACCTAAATCTGGAAGTGCAGAGAGTAATTATGAGAGATTTAATGAAAAACTTAAGAAATTCAAAGGTGGGAAACTAGGATTTCCACGGATCCACTTGTAGGTTCTCAGGATGCTACCTTGCTTGATTTAAGGACACAACTAGAATCAGAGTCCTATCTTATCCAATTGTCAAGAGGAGATTTGTCAGATCTTTGAACTTCTCATGGATCTAATCATCAATTGATGAAAGTCGCGAGAATTTAGAAGTGATTCCATTACCTAACCATGCCCATGAGACAAGGCAAACAACAGGATTTGCCAATCCCACAACCAATCATAAGATAATTATGAAGGTTAGGAATGATTCCGTCATCCCACCATGCCCAAGTGATAATAGTGAACAACATGATTTCCTAATTTCACAATCTCAATTTAGGAGAAGAAGATATCTCAAGCTATTACAGATCTATTGTAATTTGTCACAACAAACCATTAAAAACTAAAAGTATTCCTTCATAATCAAACTAGAATCCAAGAGAGTTTAACAAAACACGAATCAAAGTAAAGCAAACATCCCAATCACGCTACAAGCTTCACCCCTTAGCCCTAGATAAGGGATTTAACTAACCGTAAACATGATTAGATTAAAACCCTAGAAGAAGCATTAAAAACTAAGGAGAAGGGAAGAAGAACTCTTTGGAAGTGGCTCCGCCCTTTTGCTCTGCTCTCCCAAACCCTCGATATCCCAAAAAGTGCCTAGGAACCCCTATTTATAAGCAAAGTTTCGCAAAATTGTAAAACTGGATCAAATTTGCGCATTCCGCATAACCGATTTGATGTCATCGAACGGCCTTCGATGTCATCGACAAACTGGCTTCGATGTCATCGAACAGCCTTCGATGCTATCAGATAATGTATCCAATTTGTCTAACGACTAAACCTTTTTTTTCCTGTAATTCTTCGATGTCATCAACCTGCCTTCGATGTCATCGACAAACTAGCGTCGATGCCATCGAACTGGCTTCAATGGATCGAAAAGAGCACCCAATATGTCTAGCAACCAACTCAATTTTTTCATAAATCTTCAATGTCATCGACCAGCCTTCGATGTCATCTAAGGCCTTCGATGACATCTAAGCCTAAATCTTGTGAATTTCTATACTAATTTATCCACTTCCATCCTTTCGCACTTGATTTTCTTGAATCTTGGGGTGTTGAAATCTTTCTTCTTAGTCCCCAAAGATCCATTCTTTGCTTGATGATTCTTAAGCATTAAATGCATGCTTTTAGCATTCTTTTTAATCCAAGCTCTTAAATTTACCTTGCAACACAAACACATGTAAAACATACCATTAAGCCATATTATATTTGTAAAACCAAGAAATAAATGGGGGATAATATGCAATATTTGAACCTCAACACAACTCCCAACCAGCATTTTGCTAGTCCCGAACAAAATATGCGATAAATAATTCCCAATCTCAAATTCGAAATCCTTTTTCAGAAAATAATCTTTTATGCAATCAAGTATGAATAAGTATAATTAAGTGAGATAGCGGGATCTTGAAAACTTAGAGCCAAATCAAATATGCAATCAACCAAGTAGGTTCTTTATCACTTAAATCAAAATGAAAGTTCAAATATCATGTTTTCATATGTGCCTGGTGAAAATCAATCTACTTCTTAGAAGATTACATTTGTTTCATAATGTTAATCATGTTCATCATAATAAGATTAGTTGAAAACTCAATTACCGATTCTAAACCTGTCCCCTTTTCCATTCTTTTCCATTTTTTTTTATTTTATATCGACGATCACCATTATTTATTCTTTTTTTTTCAGACATTACATCCTTTTCAAAGACATTTTTCATTCCCCTCAAAGATGTTGTCATTCTTCATTCTTTATGACCTCTTTGTCGATCTCTTATTTTTTAACTGGTCTTTCATCTTTTAAGGTGGATAAGATTATCCAGATTGAATTCTCAATATCTAACAATGATCCACATACTAACAATTAGAAACTCAAGCACATTCCAAGAGAGTAAATTGATCGTGTCTTGTGCTTTAGATTAATATAATGTTCAAACTTTTTCTTAGATGATTAAGCTCCCACAATTTAAAATCCAATCTCTTGTCTCATCATATTCAAAGCATTCTTAAATACGAAATTGTTTTCCAAACAGATTTTAACTCAAAACCTTGAAAAAATTGTAAAATGTTTTGATCAAAACTGAGAAAACACTTATTAGGTCACCTAATCCCCACACCCCCCACAAAAATCTATAATGTCTTCAATGTACAAGAGACAAGCATGTAATGTAAATGAGGCAACAAAAAGATAGAGAATGGTGATGGACAAATAGTACCTGGTGGAAGGAAATTTGAAGCTTTTCTACTAATCTCAGTATAAAATGGGTTGGTACAAAACAAAACTCAATAGAGTATAAGCAAACTATCATAAACAACGAAAGCAAACTACCCTAGTCCTATGAAAGGGATAAATTAATCCTAAACTGGGAAAGCAAGGGGGAAAGTTACTCAGTCATGCCGCGAGGTTCCTCTTCCGGCTAATATCTTGATAAATTTCTCAATAGGTTTTTCAACAAGATCATTCAAAAGCCATTTTTACGATAGCTCAAATGCCCTGGATCATGAATTTCTAGAGAAATTTATGGACCTCAGCATAAGGTTTCTTTTTAATCTCCTAAGATGTCCAAAGTTTATACAATTCACCGGTGATAGAAAAAGTTTCAATGTTAACATAATATGGTGAATTAGGGACTACACATATATGAAATTTAGAAAAATTCTCAAAAAGTGATGTAATCTTGACACATTTTAAAGTTTCAGACTCCGGTTCAATTTTCAGGTCCTCCTCCTTTAATGGTAAACATTTAGGATATAGGGAAGGAGTGGTTTTAGAATAATGGTTCTCTCAGTCAGTGACAACTACCGAGGTATTGTCTTGTGAGCTATCCACTATTTCTTATATCATCGGATCATTTGAATCTGCTAAGTGTGCCGAGCAATCGTCTAAGGAGTTGGGAAATTCATATGAGAATGACTCATTGTCTACATTGAAGTTTGTGATGATCTGCCCAAGAATTCCATCGTCTTTGGAAATAGATGGAAACATGATCTCTTGCTCTTCATCATGGTGAAAATAAATCGTCACCGGATGTATCTTGTCTTGCCTTTCATAAGTAGATTGAAGATCAACAGGCAAAGAATTGATGTGAAGATTTTGTTTATCGATACTACTCAGTAAAGGCATTGTATTGTCAAAGGTTGACAATTCAAATTGTGGCCTCAACTAGATGGTTTCAAATTCCAGAGTCATATCGGGTGACTCGTCCATCTCCCTGATCATATTATAATCTAAATCAGGGGAGTGGACCAAGCATGCCTCAAAAGAGTCCTGTGATTCACTTAGAAGAGACTCTTCCTCCACATTTAAATCAAACATGTTATATAGGGGGAGTAGAACTTCCTGTTCCTAGTGATCACCTTCTTAGACCATAATTGAAGTTGTTTCCAGTGAATCTTGGGTTGTACTCTCATGATTCTCATTCCAATACTTATCATCATCTAATTCAGTGTAATTCACAAGTGGAATGAGATCACTTACCTCACACTGTTTTTCTATATTAGGTTAAATTTCGAATAAACTAACCTCTTCCTCATCATTGAAATTAGGCGTGTCAGTATCATTATGTTGGAAAACTAACAATGTCTCTTGATCATTCCTTTGGACAGTCATCGAGATCGACTCTTTAAAAAAATGAACTGTCCGCTCATTAACACAATCCAACTCTTCATTCTCAATTTCAGTGCTCTTCACAAATGAGTTAGGATCACTTTCCTCACATTGTGTTTCTAGATCGGGTTGAAGCTGATATGAACTAGCCTCTTCCTCCTCATTAAGATGTGACGGATGTTCTTGAATGTCGGGTTCAATCACCTTTAATGATCTCATCATACTTGTGTTTGCTTGTACGATATGTTTGTTGAATTGTTCTTGAGCATCTATGTGTTTCTTATTTGACTCTTCTTGGATTATTTCCGATTGAATCTCATAAGTAAGGAATCCAAGGAAGTAGTTATTAAAATCAGTTGACAGTTCATCTCTCCAATGTTTGGAATGAAGAATTGGATTGGGTTAAGGCTGGGGTGAACTAGCATCCATTAGCTTATCGAGGTGCGATTTAAGCATTTCTATCATTCTTCTGATGCCAACAAAATTATTTGTGTAACCTTGAAGTGACTCCTCTTGGATTATTTCTGGTTGGATTTCAAAGGTAGAGGACCTAAGAGAATTGTCACTATGATGTATTGCTGGTTCATCTTCCCAATATTGATGTTTCCATTAATTATAGTCATACGGGTCATAGGTGGGAGAATCTGATGGTTGTTGATACATATTATCACCTATAATATAATCTCTCATTGTTTTCTTGTCTGATGGGTTATAATAATTCTCACTCCCATAGTTATGATAACCCCAACACTGTTTTCATAATCCGTGGGATGTAATTATTCTCCCGCATATGATCACGTAAGGACTAGTTAACCGGTGGAGCATTGTATACCGGTTAGTTCTTGATGATGTTTTCAGAAAAAATTTGAGACATATGTTGTTTTATAATACAATCATCTGACATCTTTTCCCATTGTCTCTTAGCTATCTCAGCGTACTGATGTTCCCACTCTTGTATGGTGAAACCCTAACTCTGAATCTAATCTTTAAAAAAAGAATATTAAAAGAAAAACCCTACAATAATATGGAAAGTAAATAAAGGAGAAGTTAGAAGGAAGTTACCAAGTTAGAAGTTCCTAAATTAAGATCCTGCAAAAAAAAAAAAAAAAGACAAAACAAAACAAAACAAGTCAGTTTCTAGAAATAAAAATTTTAAAAATTAGAAAGTTTCTAAAAACAAAAATAGAAAGATAGTTAGTTTCTAAAAAGGAAAGTTTCTATATATATATATATATATATATATATATATATATATATATATATATATATATATATAAAAGCAACCTAGTTTCTAAAAACGAAAAAGGAAAGTTTTTAAAAACAAAAAATAGAAAGTTTCTAAAAAGAGAAAAAGTTTGTTTCTAAAAACAATTAGGAAAGTTTTTAAACTTAGAACTAGAAAGCTAAGTTAGTTTTTAAAATAATTCAGAAAAACCCTAACCTAAAAATAAAAAGTTAAAAAACTTTAATCTTAACCTAATTCTAAAACTAGCTAATCTCAGAAAAATGCAATCGTTAGTCATCGGCAATGGTGCCAAAAACTTATTCACAACCTCAAGTGCAGGGTGGCGATGTAGTAATAATCTCGGTGAGACCAAGGTCGAATCCACGAGGACTAATCTTGTATGTCAATTCTGGGAGTAATTAAAATCAAAACTAGGAGAAGATCTAACCTAAATTTGGAAGTGTAGAGAGTAATTGTGAGAGATTTAATGAAAAAATTAAGAAATTCAAAGGTGGGAAACTAGGGTTTCTAAGGATCCACTTATAGGTTCTCAGGATGCTACCTTGCTTGATTCAACGATACAACTAGAATCAGAGTCCTATCTTATCCAATTATCAAGAAGAGATTTGCCAGATCTCTAAACTTCTCATGGATCTAATCATCAATGCATGAAAGTTTTGAGGATTTAGAAGTGATTCTATCACCCAACCATGCCCAGGAGACAAGGCAAACAATAGGATTTACTAATCTCACAACCCATCATAAGAGAATTGTGAAGGTTAGGAAGGATTCCGTCATCCCACCATGCCCAAGGGACGATGGTGAACAACAGAATTTTCTAATTTCACAATCTCATTTCAGGAAAAGAAGATATCTTAAGCCATCGTAGATCTATTGTAATTTATCGCAACAAACAACTAAAAACTAAAAATATTCCTTCATAATCAAACTAGAATCCAAGAGAGTTTAACAAAATATGAATCAACATAAAGCAAACATCCCAATCACGCTACAAGTTTCACCCCTTAGCCCTAGCTAAGGGATCTAGCCAGCCATAGACATGATCGGATTAAAAACCCTAGAAGAAAGCATTAAAAACTAAGAAGGGAAGAAGAACTCTTGGGAAGCAGCTTCGCTCTTTTGCTTTGCTCCTCTAAACCCTCAATATCCCAAAAAGTGCGTTGGCAAAGTTCCGCAAAACCGGATCAAATTTGCGCATTCTGCATAACCGGTTCGATGTAATCGACAGACTGGCTTCGATGTCATTGATTAGCCTTCGATACTATCGAATAATGTATCCAATTTGTCAAGCGACTAGACTTGTTTTTTTTTTTTTTTTTCCTGTAATTCTTCGATGTCATCGACCTGCATTTGATGTCATCGACAGACTAGCATTGATGTCATCGAACTGGCTTCGATAGATCGAAAAGAGCACCCAGTATGTCCAGCAACCAACTTATTTTTTTTGTAAATCTTCGATGTCATCAACCAACCTTTGATATCATTAAAGACCAGCCTTCGATGTCATCTAAGAACTTCGATTACATCTAAGCCCAAATCCTTTGAATTTCTATATCAATTTCTACACTAATTTATACACTTCCTTCCTTTTCCACTTGATTTTCTTGAATCTTGGGGTCTTAAGATCTTTCTTATTGGTCCCCAAAGATCTATTCTTTGCTTGATGATTCTTGAGCATTAAATCCATGCTTTTAACATTCTTTTCAATCCAAGCTCTTAAATTTACCTTACAACACAAACACATGTAAAATATACCATTAAGCCATATTATGTTTGTAAAACCAAGAAATAAATTGGGGATAATATGCAATATTTGACCCACAACATCCACCAGTCTAGAATAAACTTCGACCAGTCTAAGCTTTCAACTGAAAATCAGATGAAATTTGTTGATTTCTCAACTAGTCCAGAAAAGGGTTCGACCAGTTGTGGGTTGAAAAAGGCAAGTTAAACGTCCTAGGGGTGTGAATAGGGCTATGTCAATTTAAAAAATAAATGCGGAATTGAAAGAAAGATAACACAATCAAATAATAAAAAAGTACAAGTAACTAGCAACCTCAAATGTACTAGTCTTGAGAGGTTGATACAAACTTAGTTGTAAGGACAACCTAACACCAAAAACGAAAGGCTTATGGTAGGACAACCTTACTAGGACGTTTGTAAGTATAAAAAACCCAAAGCAATAAAGAGACAAAGAAAATAAAGTAAGTTATTACAATATTCACCACAAGTGCATAAAATAAATTACACCATTCACCATAAATGCTTAAAGTAAATTACAACATTCACACACATAAGCACATTCAATCATCCACCACAACTCCAGGAATTATAGTGGTTCGTTTGTGTGTACACCAATGGTTAGAAAACAACCACACAACTACTCTACTCCTAATATCCACTCCCTCGGGATATTAACGTTCACTATGAAAAAGGTTTTCCAAGGTTCACCTTAAAACCTTCACAATTGTGTCTTTAGTTGGGCTTACACAATTACAAAAACCCCACACTCCGAGATTTTCTGGATTACATAAGACAAAACCAAAAATGAGATTTTCCTAGCACAACCTCACAAACTAAACCACAAAAGATATATAAAATATAAATGATACTTATCTGAAAATTATCTTTCTGAAGAAGCCCGATAGAACCAATCCGATGTAGACGAAAATGTTCAATGTCCAGTCTCACAAATGAAAAGGTTCTAGTTCTAAATGATTTTTAATTAAATCAACCTGGGATACCTTGATTTGATTTTGATCTCAAGAAAGAGTAAAAGACAAATCCCTTCTTATTATAAAATTGGAATGAAGATCACAAAATCAAATTACAAAAGCTAATAAAGAGAATCGAAAATGAGCACAATATACCTTAATAAATTCACAAACGTATCTTTTAGAGTAGTGTCTTGATTTAGCTTTAAATGAATAAATAAACTCTGAAATTCGTGCTCTATTTATAGGTGAAAATATTGTACACTCGATTGGTCTAAGGGTCGATTCATTTAACACCCCAAACATTTCAATACCGGAGTATTAGAAGTCCTCGAGTGTTACCATGAAGTTTAACTTGATACGTACATGTGTACGACACCAACCTATCTATCCTGACCTTACATCCATTCCTCGACACGAATCTATCCATTAAGAATGATCTCCATCTATAGATCAAGCCATTTGACTCTTGAGTTTCAAAACAAGGCCATTCATCACGTGATTTGACATAAGAACTTTTCCTTGAACGGAATGATGAAGAAACTCCCCATCCATAATGATTTAGATATATATTCTTTTGTAAGAATTGCTTGGAAACGTACCTATAACCATGTGGGGCCATTAGATTTTCCAAAACTCACAGATCGGCTATAATTACGAAAATGCCATTGACCTATACCCCTGATCACTCTGGAAACTCACTTTGTGTTCACCCATTCACAAAACTGACCATACATCTACTCATATGCATGGTTAGAGTGCTAACCATGAAGCTTCCTTATTTTAACAAGTCACCTGACCATCCATCAGGTTTGGATCCGCTAAATGGGCCATACGAATATTAGGATGAATCGGTTATTATGAAGATCTTCGGGTTTAAGTCCAAACTATCTGGTAACTTGTCAATTGGAGGTGTAGAAATGTTATTTTGAATTACGGAGTGTGTAAGCCACTAAAGGAGCATCTTAGACATCCTAGGGAGATCGGGGCCCAAACTGGACCAATGGAAAGAACTCGAAAAATGAAAAATGCCAGCCAAATTTCAAGAAATTCAGGCGGCACATTCCGACATAATGGATGTTGGAAGCTGATTGAAAAATGGATGGTAAGATTGTAAATATTCAATGTCATTACATACCATCGTTGAAGCTAAAACATATCGTGCGGCCCACCCGATCAACGGATCTGTTTTATTTTCAGGCCCTTATCCTAGCAGGGTGTGTTTGATGCAATGAACAGAGCGGATTGTGAGACTAAAAATAGTACAATTCACTCTACACAAAATAAATTAATTCACGTGCAATAACAAATTCTCATAGAGACGTGGATGAGGTTTCAACGGTGTGAGTAATTCACACATTTATTGAGGGTGTGGCGTACCTAGGACTCAGATCTGATTCGTACTTTGACCCATGTGCTAATACATTATGACAAAGGTGGTGAAGGGAGTAGATTTTCTAAAAGACAACTACAAATGGGCCCCACCTATTTTGGAAAGCAATATGAAGAAACATTCGTCCGACACGCTGTAACAACGGACGATGAAACTGGAAGTGATGATGGTTTCCACCCCCATGTCCTTACAACATGTGGCCCACCTAGACCTGGAATCTGCCTCATCCTTTGTGAGGGCCCCAAACCAGGTTGACAAAGCAAATGGGCGGAGCAAAATAGCTGAATTGAACCGTAGATTGAAAGGTCCACCATCCATTTAGTCTACGATTAATATTGAGAGATCTGGCACTTGCATACTACAAGTATATTGCCCAATCGATAGGAATGACAGTAAGGATCTCCTGAACTAGAATAAGGGCCACCTAAATAGATTCCTAGGACCCATCTGGCCATTGGAATGATTAAAATCAATCCGACCATTGGATTAATAAATATCCATAGGATGACTCAAAAATCAGGTTGTATGGCCCACCTAAGCCTTGGATCTGTCTCACCATTGGGTGAATGCCTTGATAGGGTCAACAAAACTTGATGAACGACGTGGATCTGTGAGATCATCATGGTGGACCCCCACTTTGGGGCTGTGCATGTGCACAGCTCACATGCACTCACAGTGCACCGGATGGGGCAGTTCCGTCAAGTCGGGTCTGACCCGCACTTTCTAAAAATGGAGAAACCTCTCTCTTTGCGTTTTTGACAGAAGACGGTCGAGCGTTCGGTTCTCTTGATCAGTGGCCCACTTGCACCGGCCATTGGGACGATCTGATCCGTCCATATGGTGCGGACGGTCTTTCTGACCAAAACCATGGCGGATTTTCCTGATGAATATTTTACGTGTACCCATAGACACCAGCGCAAGAGGGTTGCCCGGGCTGCCTTTTTCTAAAAACAGAAACCTTTGCCAACCGAGCGATCCGTATGAACGTCCTATCCTTTGCATCCCCACCGTTCAAACCAACGAAATATCAGCCGTCCATTCATAGGAAGCTGGTTTAGGGCTTCCTCAAAACCGGAGGAGAAAACCAGTGGCCAGTTTTCAGCTCTGACGGTCGTACACAAGAACTGTTGCAAAGAAGCTTGAATCCAGGCTGTTCATTCTCATCCAACGGCTAGAGACGTTGGGACGATTCATATAGGAAATGCATTCTCGAACTAGGGCTCGTTATAAGCACGAGAGGGTTGAGGAATAGGGAATCCTCATCCGTTCTTCGCAGCCACACCCGAAAATCTGCTGTTTTCTTTCTTCCTTCAAAACCACTAACCAAACCTCCTTGAAGCTTCAAAAATCCATGCTCCCAAGCTTCCAGGGACCGATTTAAATCAGCCCACGCAGTCAGAAAAAAGAAAGAAGCATAGGGGAAGAATCCGCCATTGACGACCGATCATTTCCCCTGTTTGAAGCCGAACCGAGTTCGGTCCGGTCCAGGCCAGAAATGCTGCTGCCGTATGAGCCTGTTCCATTCCGAATCCTGTGAGAGGCCAGGGAGAGAAAAAGGAGAGGAAAGAAGGGGAAATGGAGAGAGAAAGGAATAAGGAAGAAAGGAGAGAGAGGTGTAGGGGTGGCGCCGCTGCTGCTGTTGCTGCGGCCATTGCAGCACCTGAGAAGGAGCTTAGTGGACCACACCATCACGATGGGCCGCACCTGGGATGAATCTCGATGGGCCTCACCACAGACTGATGGGCCGCGCCCTTGGTGGGCCGCATCCCCTGCAGCTGCTGCTGGACCATGCCAGGCAGACAGCCTAGCCTCACTTCAGCCACACGACTGCTGGGCAAGAGTTAGCCCAGCCCATTTTCTGGACTACCCTTGGAACCACGAAGCTGGGCCAAAACCCAAATGCATTCGGGCCCAGTTTGAGCCATCAATAGGCAGCTGTGGCTGGGCCGTTACCAGTCCAGCCCAGTCCAGTCCTTGGGCCGCCAATTGACAGCAACGGCTGGGCCAAACTAGGCCCAGTCTAGCCCAGTTTCTGGACCACAGATGTGCAGCAACTGTTGGACCGAGTTGGGCCTATTGTTTGAGTATTGTTGCTGGATTTCCAGCGTGTGGAAAACAAGTAGTAGAAGAAGAAGAGAGAGAGAAGAAGAAAGAGATAGGTGGCTGGTGTGTTGAGCCGAGTCAACTCGACTCGAACTGAGTCGACTAGGTGAGCCCACATTTTTCTGTCCAGATTTAATTTATTTTAATTATCATTGCTATTGTCATTACCATTTTTTTTGGGGGATTATTAAAATTAGATATGATTGACCATTAGAAAATTTTTCATATGGGTATTAGTTGATTCATATAAAAGTTTTCATTATTAAAATATTAATAATTTACCTTAGCTTTCTTAGAATATTATCATTAACGCTAGAACACGCTATTTATTTTCACCAAAATGACTATTAGTGTCACATCGGCTAAATGTTAAGAATATTGTTAATATTACTAATTGTTTTGGGATTATTAGCAATATGATCCATCGTGGGTTGTTATTAGAGAATTTAATATGATAGTAGCCATTGCTAATATTCCTAAAATTAATAACTAATTTATTTGATTATTTTTATTCATTCATTATTCCCTTTCATAATATTATTAATGGCCACACAAAATAGAATTCAAATTCCACAATCAAAACTTAGGATCTAAACCTAGAACGAAACCCTAAGAATAAATAATCTAAACCCTAGGTCAATACTTTCGTGTGTTGGGTTTGGATCTAGGTGTAGAATCTAATATGGGTATATTTGATGTGAACTTATGAACTATCGTTACTAACCTATTAGCTAATATAAGTTATAACACTAACGCTAATAGTATTCTTGTAATTATTAAGATTTAATTTTACCTAATACACCAACTAGAGTTCAAATCCTAGAACCTAAATTTAAGACTAAACCTTAAGACGAAAGTCTTAATTTTACATTAAAAATCCTAAGATATATAATTCAAACCCTAGGCTATGACCCTAAAACCTATGTAGTGCGTAGAACACGAATCTTATTGTTCAAGTTCCTGATTTATGGTAGGATTCATTTTTAAGGAAACGCGCATTCTCTAGCACTGCTAGTAAGCGATGCGAACCATGAGGTGATGATTCTTCCCCTTAAGCTTTCCATTTCCAAATTGGTTCAAGTTATAGTCTTTAACAAATGTTAAAATTATTATCACATAGCATGCAACCTCTTACATTAGTATGAATTCTTAATATATGATTTATATTTGATTTATGGTCGATAGTTGTGAACTGTGATTGCATGCGATAGTTAGTTACCACTACGTGAAAAATGGAAAAAAAGGACGGATTTTGAGACGGTTCTGAACCATCTCTAAAATTGCTTGGTTTAAAGACACTTTAGAGACGGCCGTAAACCGTCTCTAAAATTTTAGACGGCCCTTGACTGTCCTTAATATTGTCTTAAAAATTTAAACGTCCAAAAATCATTTAAGACGGTCATGGACCGTCATATATGCGGTCATTTGAGACGGTCCTTGACCATCTTATATGCAGTCATCTGAGGCGGTCATTGGCCGTCTGCATTAGAGACGGTCATTGGCCATCTTTTACTTGTAATCTGAGACTGTCAAAGACCGTCTCTATTTGAGACGGTCCTCAACCGTCTTATAGCCTTGTCAAAGACCATCTCTATTAGAGACGGTCCTAAACCGTCTCTATTAGAGACTGTCAAAGACCGTCTCTATTAGAAACGGTCCTAAACCGTCTCTAATGCTTCGATCCAGCCCCTACCTCAAATAAACTATGAATTTCGAAGAAAAAAAAATAGTTGAGAAGCTTAGAAAAATAATTAACAATGTTTAAGAAAATTTTAAATTTTGAAAAATAATTAATAATGTTTAAGAAAATTTTAAATTTTGAAAAAAAAAACTGTAATTTTATAAAAATTTAGATTTTGAATAAAAAATAAAATTAAGAACTTTGAATAATGTTGATAATTTTGAAAAAAAAAATCGATAAAAAAATGATATTTTGAAAAAGAAAATTTAAAAAATTAAATAAAATTGTGAAAAAATTGACAAATTGAAAAAAATATATATTTTTTCAAAAAGAAAACTAGATTTTGCATTTTGACAAGAAAAATTGAAAAGTTATATAACAAAAGTGAGATTAAAAAAATGATATTTTGAAAAAGAAAATTTAAGAAATTAAATAAAATTATGAAAAAATTGACAAATTGTAAAAAAAAAATATATTTTAAAAAAGAAAACTAGATTTTTTATTTTGACAAGAAAAATTAAAAAGTTAGATAACAAAAGCGAGATTTTGATGATGTGTTGTATATCCTTGCGGCCCCTATGTTTTTCCAACCCATTTTTGGGTCAGGTATAAAAAATTGTGTAGATTTAAATCTTAAGTGGACCACACCACTAGAAAGAATGATAATATAGTACCTCGCCATTAAAAATTATAAAGAGCCCATCGTAAGGTTTTATTAATGTTTATTTGCAATCCAACTTGTTGATAATGCAAGGAAGATATAGATGAAGGTAAACTACAAAGATCAAATTGATCCAAAACTTTTGTGGCCTTTAAAAGGCTTTTAATAGTTATTTATCATTGTTTTGATTGGTATGGCCTACCTGAGATTATTGAGTTCTTGTGATTTGAAATCACATCCTAAAATATGATGGAAAAATATATGGACGGTGTCGATATACAAAAAATATATCAAGGTGGGCCCTACACGATTAGAGTAATACCCATGAAAGAGTTGCCTAAATAGTGAAATGGTACTATAAGGTCACCTCATGGGAACTTCCCATGAGGTTAATCTGTGTGCGCCCCCCCATGATGTGTATAGAACATCAACACCATGCATTTGATGTGTCCCCTTTAAGTCCAAAAATCAGTCGTATACGAAACTCAGGTGGGCCATAACGTCTAAAACTGTGCGAAGACATCCCTAAAACATATAAAAGCATTTGGTGGGGCCCACATGAGTTTTGGATGTGTATGAAACTTGGTCTGACTCTAGGTGGGCCCAATAAATGATTATGAATGTTTTAATGGGAGGGTAACCCTCTCAACTATAGTATGTGGTGTGGCCCACCCAAGTCATGGATTGACTTTATTTTTAAGCTCGTGGCCCACCATGACATGGTGCATCTGATTGACAGGGCAGATCCAAAGTTCAAGTGGACCCACCATAGAAAAGAGTGGGATAGTGACACCCACTATTGAAACCTTCTTAGGGCTCGTCGCGATGTTTATTTGAGATCCAATCTGTTTATAAGTTAATACAGACATGGATATAATTGAAACTTGGTCTAATTCCTCATCTAAGTGGGACACATATAATGAGTGGGTTAGATGTTTGAATCACATTTAAGCAGGCCCAATATATGATTATGAATGTTTTAAGGAAACCCTTCTCTACTATATTTTTGTGAGTTACTCATTACTCTTATCAGAGTAAACTCTATGGGGTCCATTGTTAATTATTTATTTTATGCACTCTTTTTATCCATGTTAACAAATAATTTGAGGTCTAAAGAACAAAAAGGAAGCATATCCAAAGCTCAAGTGGACCACACCACAGGAAATAGTGTGATTGAACCTCTACCATTTAAAATTTCTTGGAGGCCATAGAAGTTTTGGATTAAGATAATATTTGTGTTTTTTATTCATTCATATATTTTTGATATTATGAACAACCTTTAACTGTTTTTGGACAATCTGATCAGTCTAGATTGAAGAGTAATAACTTCAGATGTTTAAATCAAAATTCACTCAAATTGTTGATTAATCTTGTTTGCCCAATATCTTTCTTATATGTAGCATGATCGGGGCGAGTAACTAGTCAAATTGAGAGTAATGATCAGTAAAATAGAGTGAGTGGACCAGACATGTAAAATGGGTTAAATATTCTAGTCAAAATTGTGACCCAACTTATTGACACCCCGAGATTTTAAGAACTAATGTTAGTAAGTTTTGTGGGGCCCATCATGATGTGTATCGAACATCGACACCGTGCATTTGATAGAAGTTTTGGATCAAGCTGATGTTTGTGTTTTCCCTTCATTCATATCTTTTTGATATTATGAACATGTTGGATGGCAAATAAACATTACTGTGGGCCTAAGGAAGGTATCAACGGTGGAAATCATTATTCCACACTATTTTGTGTGGCATGGTCCACTTGAGTTTTGGATTTACTGAAAATTTGGGATCAACACACACCGTTCATCCATTTTTCGAGATCATTTTACAGAATTATCTAAAAATTGAATCATATTCAAAGATTAAATGGACCACACCACAAATAAGGGAAACAGATTGGCTACTCCCCCTACACCATCCATTGGCTGGTGGTTGGTGCTGTGTGGGCCCCACCATGATGCATGGCCCCACGATCTTTTTTTTTTTAAATTACTTTTGAACCAGTTGGATTTCAAATAAACATTACGATGGGCCTTAGGATAGTTCAACGGTGGGAATCACCTTCCCATTGTTTTCTGTGGTGGGGTCCACTACAGATTTTTATCTGTCTCATTCTTTGGCTCGTGACTTAAAATGATATCTCAAAATGGACGGACAGTGTTGATATAACAAATACATAGAATATTATATATATATATATATAATATTCTATGCGTCGAGCTCTTGGGAACTCCCCATGAGGTTGAGTTGTGTGGGCCCCACCCTGACGTGTGTCATAAATCAACACTGTGCATTTGATGGGTCCCCTTTAAATTATGGGATATCCCAAAAATCAGCCGTATATAGAACTCTAGTGGGCCATACCATCTAAAATCATGTGAAGACATGCCTAAAACATATAAAAGCACTTGGTGGGGCCCCACCTGAAATTTGGATGCGTCTGAAACTTCGTATGACCCCTCATCCAAGTGGCACACACATAATGGATGGGCTAGATTTGTGAACCACATCTATGTGAGCCAAAAAATAATTATGAATGTTTTAATGGACGGTAACCCCTCTCAACTTTTGTGTTTGGTGGTCTGTGGGCCCCACCATGATGTATGTGTTTCATCCATGCCGTCCATCTATTTTTATAGATCATTTTATAATATTACAAAAAAAAATGAGTTATATCCCAATCTCGAGTGGACCACATTATAAGAAAAAGTGTTGAATGAATGTCGACCATTAAAAACTTTTTGGGAGCCATAATAGTATTGGATCAAGCTGATCTTTGTTTTTTCCCTTCATCTGGGCCTTCATGACCAAATCAACAGATTGGATGTCAGATAAACAGTACAATGGGCCTTAGGAGGATTTAAATGATGGATATCTAATCACTATTGTTTTCTTGTAGTGTGGTCCACCTAAGATTTATATCCTCTTATTTTTAAGATAAGAGCCTAAAATGATCTTTAAAAATGGATGAACGGATGGGATGAAACACATACATCATGGTGGGGCCCACAAACCACCGAACACCGGCCACGGGGCTGGTTTCAGGGAAGCGGATTGCGTACTGAGTAACTCAGTACGATAAGCGTACTGAGTAAACTCCGTGGGCCCCTGTGTCATTCATGCATTATATCCACTCCATCCATCTCTTTTAAGACATAATTTTAGGGCTTTATCTTAAAACTGAAGTATATCCAAACCTCAAATGGACCACACCACCAGAAACTGTGTGAATTGAACATCTACCATTGAAAAATTATCGCGGACAACAGAGGTTTTAGATCAAGCTGATGTTTGTGTTTTCCCTTCATCCATGTCCTTCTGATCTTATGAACAGGTTGGATGACAAATAAACATCATTGGGGGCCTTAGAAAAATTTCAACGGTTGAAATCAATAGTTCCACCTTTTCCAGTGGTATGGCCCACTAGAGCTTTGTATATGCATCAAATTTGGGTTGAACCCATAAAATGATCTAGAAAAATGAATGGACGGCGTGGATAAACCACATACATTTGCGGTGGGCCCAACTGAGTTTACTCAGTACACAATCCGATTTTAGAGCCAATCCGTCCTGCGCGCGCCCACGACCCCAAACCCTAAAATTTCTCCCTCCCTCCCTATCTCTCCCTCTCTGCAATCCTCTCTCTCTCTCTCTCTCTCTCTCTCTCTCTCTCTCGTCGGTAGCTAATCCTCGTCCCCCTCTCCTCTCTCTCTCGCCCTCCTCTTCTCCCTTCCTCCCTCCCTCCCTCTCCCGCTCTCTCTCTCTCTCTCAACCTGTCAATAGCTAATCGACGTCCCCTCTCTCAACCTGTCAGTAGCTTATCGCGTCCCCCTCTCCTCTCTCTCTCTCTCGCCCTCCTCTTTCTACTCCAAACCCTAACCCATCATCCACCGACGATGTCCATAGTCTTCCCCATCGGCGGTAGCAGCGGATCAAGTCCCAATGCATGGCTGCCCAACCTCCATCAACAATAGCTACCGTCAAATCGAAGGTACTCTCTCTCGATCTCTCTTCCTTTATCTCTGTCTATCTCACTTCCCCTTTCGATTTGGGGATTTTAGGTCTTACAGATTTGAGGATTTTAGGGCTTACATATTTGGGGATTTTAGGGCTTACAGATTTGGGGATTTTATCAACAACAGCTACCATCTAATCAAAGGTACTCTCTCTCGATCTCTCTTCCTTCATCTCTGTCTATCTCACTTCCCCTGTTGATTTGTGGATTTTAGGGCTTACAGATTTGGGGATTTTAGGGCTTACAAATTTTAGGGATTTTAGGGCTTACAGATTTGGGGATTTTAGGGCTTACAGATTTGGAGATGGAAAGCTTGGATCTAATCAGGGCAAAACTCAGTTGGTGATTATTATGAAACTTTAATTAGGTTTCATGTTTTCCTGGTGACATGCATAGTTTTGAATTGGGGATGGTATTGCCTATGTGATTTGTGAGAGGCTGTCGATCTGTTTGAGTGTTTTGCTGCCGATTTTGCAATGGGTTTTGGTCATTTTCAATGATTTTGGTCTCTAATGATTTTTTCTTTGATTCTCATGGTAAAGTTGTATTTTGATTTGGGAACTAGACCATGGATGGAGCATATTCGTAAATCACACTTACCAGATAATCCTAACTGTCAAATGCCATTGAATGAGTTGTTGAAAGAACACATTTAGTAGTCCAAATTCATCATGTGAAATTAGGTGGTTAAGATCATCAGATCAGTGTGATTTTTGAACTGCTTCCATGCATGCCATGTTATGTTGAATGAGCAACAGCTTACCATGTTCTAGCTCTTTGCTTTTGAATAATGTTTGTGTATAAACCTTTTCGAAGGGCTTCTTGTCCAGCAATGGAATGTCCTGGTACTAACTAGCTCCTTTATGCAAAATGCTACAAAATATGGGAAATTTTCATTGTAATGATGATGATTATGATGATTTATTTGCTATTGCACCTGGTTATGACAATTGGTTTGGGTGTTTATATAGAAAGTAATGAGAGATTTATTTTTTTTATGAGTTTTGTTAATAACAAAGCTAGAAAATGTAGCTTTTTTTGTTTTTTTAGTAAAAACTTTGATACTCTGGCAGAGTGTGATGGTTGATATGCAGGCACTTAGAAATTCCATACAGTACATGGAAGATGAGCACTTATGTGTAGATAATCTACTTGAACATCTTGGAGAAGTTGCAAATTTACCATCACCAGGGGCTTTCTACGGGGTGAGTAACATAAATACTGCTAATGCATCTTCCGATTTGTCATTGGTTGTTAATTTTCCATACCATTCATCCTCATCTGGTACAATAAAATCATGGTATGGCTAGACGCTTGCTTTTATGGTTAATGAAGATAAATGGTGTAATTTATTTTATATTTTCAGTTTCTTTACTAATTCCATTCAATCATGATCATGGAACCTCTCATTTTCCATCATTTGAAATTTAAGAGATAATTGGGGAATTGGTGGATTTGCACCCGTTCATTGATTATGAAGATGATTATGATGATAGATTATGTTGGAGATTTTGTTTGAGTTTCAGTACATTTAAGGATGGGAAAGTTTCAAGTTCTTTTATCGGTAGTTCCATATGTTGCATATCAATTGGGTTAGTTTAAAACAAAGAGACATGGTGATAACCCTCCTGCCTGTGAGTTGATAGTTTTGGAACTCAAAAGAGTTGTATGCATTTGGGTTCTAGTTAAAATTGCCAAGGCCACAGTACAATTATCAGTCACCTTTGTTTCATGAACCAAGTCTCCAACATGCCTTACATGCGTCAACTCGCTTAGATACATCTTGATTTTTCAGTTGGTATTGCAAAGGGTGAGCTAATGCAATACTGTGGGTTCCAAATACCTTAAGTAAAGATCTCTCTCTCTCTCTCTCTCTCTCTCTCTCTCTCTCTCTCTCTTTTCTTTTTTTTTAAAACCTCATTTGGGTTCCTGATAAAATTACAATGGTCAGCCTAAATTGGTCAATCCACCTTACTCTTATGAACCAATCTCATACATGGAAGAGTGAGATTCTACAGCTTTTCTTACCAATCTTTTTTTTTTTTTCATGTCCGCTATTTTATGTGTATCTTTCACCGGTCTTAATTTTCTTGGATGGATGATGAATGTATTTGTGAATGTAAATGAAAATAAAGAATTTATAATATATAACCTATTCTCAAATCCCAAAACCTATAACCTAAACCTTAACCTTAACCTAAACCTAAACCTATAACCTAATGCTATAACCTATAACCTAAACCTAAACCTAAAACCCAAATGTAAACCCAATCTTGAACCCGAACCCGATTTCCTAAACTTAAAACTTAACGTATTCTCAAATCCCTAAACCTAAACCTACACCTAATCCTAATCTCAACTCCACTCAATTCCCTAAACCTTAACCTATAACCTAACCTAAACCTAAACCTATAACTTACACTTATAACCTAAACCTAAACATATAACTTAAACCTATAACTTTAACCTAAACATAAAACCTAAACCTAAACCTATAACCTAAACCTAAACTTATAACTTAAACTTATAACCTTAACCTAAACATAAAACCTAAACCTAAACCTATTCTTATAACCTAAACCTATCCTTATAACCTAGACCTATTCTCAAATCCCAAAACCTATAACCTAAACCTTAACCCGAACCCGAACCTGAACCCGATTTCCTAAACCTAAACCTACACCTATTCTCAATTCCCTAAACCTTAACCTATAACCTAACCTAAACCTAAACCTATAACCTACACTTATAACCTAAACCTATAATCTTAACCTAAACTTAAAACCTAACCTAAACCTTAACCTATAACCTATAACCTAAACCTAAACCTTAACCTATAACCTAAACTTATAACCTTTACCTAAACTTGTAACCTTAACCTAAACCTATTCTCAAATCCCAACCAGAAACGATTTGAGACGACATTCAGTGATACTATGCTAAATATGAAATTTATGACCTTTAGTAACTTGGTTAATTAAAAAGAACTACATAGTGGCTTGATCCCAATTTGACTTTTTGGATACGTAGGCAGCCGTTCGTAATGTACTAGAATATCGGTGCAGCCACAAATCTTTTTTCTCCTTTGAATTGTAATAGACTGTATCGGTTGCATTTTTCTGTGTCATATAGGTTGTGGGTATCAAAGATATAATATCATCTCCTTATAGGGAAACATTTAATGATGTGTATAGGTAAATTCATTTTTTCTTATTCCTTATATTGTTTTCCAGTTCTATTTGTGTTGGTTTCAGAGTACAGGTAGCAATAGAAAGTATTGGTCGATTGTCGCTTATAGACAAAGGGATGAGTAACCAACAATACGAATATGAGAGGCCTTCCCCAGGTATCCAAATGCTTTTAGATATAATTATGTTGTTTTTAAATGTATTAGATCGAAATTGATGGAGCAGACCCGGATGTGCGTCGAAGCTATCCGGATGTTGAATGGGGGTCCCTAGAAGGTGGGAACCGCTGTTATGACCATGATGAAGCTGTCCATTTTCTATGGACAACATTGGAGTGGCCTAACCATTTGGACAGGCCATGTTTATGTATTAACTAGAAATTGATGGAGCAGACCCGGATGTGCGTCGGAGCTATCCAGATGTTGAGCGGTGGTCCCTGGAAGGTGGGAACCGCTGTTATGACCATGATGAAGCTGTCCATTTCTTATGGACAGCATTGGAGGGGCCTGGCCATTTGGACATGCCGTGTTTATGTATTTGATCGAAATAAATGGAGCAGACCCGGATGTTCGTCGGAGCTATTCGGAAGAGCGGGTGGGGTTCCCTGGAAAGAGGGAACCGCTATTATGATTATGATGAAGCTGTCCATTTTTTATGGACAGCATTGGAAGGGCCTGGCCATTTACGCCGGATGGCCGTGTATATATCTGTATTTGTAAGGACCATACCCTTAACCTAAACCAAAACCTATGACCTAAAACCTTAACCTATAACCTAAACCTCAACCTTAACCTAAACCTAAACCTTAACCTAAAACCTAAAACCTAAAACCTAAACCTAAACCTAAAACCTAAATGTATTCTCAAATCCCTAAACCTAAACCTACACTTAATCCTAATCTTAACTCCCTAACCTAAACCTATACCTAAACTTGAAAACCCAAACATAAACCCAATCCCGAACCCGAACCTAAACCTTAACCTTAACCTATTCTCAATTCCCTAAACCTATATCTTATAACCTAAACCTAAACCTAAACCTAAACCTTAACCTATACCTATAACCTTAACCTAAACCTAAACCTTAACCTAAACCTATAACCTTAACCTAAAACCTAAACTTATAACTTAAACCTAAATCAAAACATAAAACTAAAACCAAAACCAAAACCAAAACCTATATCCTAAACCTGAACGCATTCTCAAATCCTATAACCCATAATCTAAACCTAAACCTAAACCTAAACCTATAACCTATAACCTAAACCAAAACCTATAACCTAAACCAAAGCCAAAACCTATAGCCTAAACCCGAACCCATTCTCAAATCCAAAAACCTATAACCTAAACCGTTAACTTATAACCTAAATCAAAAGCTATAACCTAAACCAAACTTAAACCTAAAACCAAAACCTAAAACCTAAACCTATAATCTATAACCTAAATCAAAACATATAATCAAAACCAAATCCCAAAACCCAAACCTAAACCTAAACCTAAACCTAAAACCTAAACCTAAACATATAACCTAAACTCAAATCCCTAAACCTAAACCTAAACTTAATCCTATAACCTAAATTCAAATCCCTAAACCTTAACTTATAACCTAACCTAAACCTATACTTATAACCTAAAACTATTCTCAAATCCCAAAACCAATAACCTAAACCTAACATTTTCCTAAACCTATAACCTAAACTCAATTCCCTAAACCTAAACCTAGACCTAAACCTATACCTATAGCCTAAACTCATATCCCTAAACCTTAACCTATAATCTAACCTAAACCTATACTTATAACCTAAAACTATTCCCAAATCCCAAAACCTATAACCTAAACCTAAGCTTTCCTTAAACCTATAAGCTAAAATCAATTTCCAAAAGCTAAACCTACACCTGATCCTAATCTCAACTCTCTAACCTAAACCTAATCATAAACTTGAAAACTCAAACTTCAACCCAATCCCGAACCTGAACCCGATTTCCTAAACCTAAACCATAACCCATTCTCAAATCCAAAAACCTATAACCTAAACCTAAACCAAAACCAAAACTTATAACCTAAACCCGAACCTATTCTCAAATCACAAAACTTATAACCTAAACCCGAACCCATTCTCAAATCCCAAAACCTATAACCTAAACATAAACCTTAACCTAAACCTATAACCTATAACATAAATCAAAACCTAAACCGAAACTTAAAACCTAAACCTATAACCTATAACCTAAATCAAAACTTGTTACCTTTCCCTAAACCTTAACTTAAACTTATAACCTATAATTTAAACCTAAACTTAAAACCTAATGTATTCTCAAATCCCTAAACCTAAACCTACACATAATCCTAATTTAAACTTCCTAACCTAAACCTAAACCTAAACTTGATAACCTAAACCTAAACCCGATCCTGAACCCAAACCTGATTTCCTAAACCTAAACCTTAACCTATTCTCAATTCCCTAAACCTATTGCTTATAACCTAAACCGAAACCAAAACCTATACCTTAACCTAAACCTAAACCTAAACCTAAACCTATAACCTATAACCTAAACATAAACCTAAAACCTAAATGTATTTTCAAATCCTTAAACCTAAATCTAAACCTATAACCAATAGCCTTAACCTAAACCTGTAACCTATAGCCTTAACCTAAACCTGTAACCTATAGCCTTAACCTAAACCTAAAACCTAAATGTATTCCCAAATCCCTAAACCTAAACCTACACCTAATCCTAATTTCAACTCCCTCACCTAAACCTAAACCAAAACTTAAAAACCAAAACCTAAACTCGATCCCGAACCCGAACCCGATTTCCTAAACCTAAACCTTAACCTATTCTCAATTCTCTAAACCAAGTGCTTATAACCTAAACCGAAAGTTAAACTTATACCTTAACCTAAACCTATAACCTATAACCTAAACATAACCTAAAACCTAAATGTATTCTCAAATCCCTAAACCTAAACATACACCTAATCCTAATCTCGACTCCCTAACCTAAACCTAAACCTAAACTTGAAAACTCAAACCTAAACCCGATCCCGAACCCGAACCCGATTTCCTAAACCTAAACCTTAACCTATTCTCAATTCTCTAAACCTATAGCTTATAACCTAAACTTAAACCTTAACCTAAACCTTAACCTAAACCTATAACCTATAGCATAAACCTAAACCTAAACCTAAACCTCTAACCTGTAACCTGTAACCTAAACTTAAACCTAAAACCTAAATGTATTCTCAAATCCTTAAACCTAAACCCAAACCTTAACCTAAACCTTAACCTAAACCTATAACCTATATCCTTAACCTAAACATGTCACCTATAACCTAAACCTAAACCTAAAACCTAAATGTATTCTCAAATCCCTAAACCTAAACCTATACCTAATCCTAATCTCAACTCCCTAACCTAAACCTAAACCTAAACTTGAAAACTCAAACCTAAACTCGATCCCGAACCCGAACCCGATTTCCTAAACCTAAACCTTAACCTATTCTCAATTCCCTAAACCTATAGCTTATAACCTAAACTTAAACCTAAACCTAAACCTTAACCTAAACCTATAACCTATAACCTAAACATAAACCTAAACCTAAACCTGAAACCCATAACCTCAACCTAAACCTAAAACCTAAATGTATTCTCAAATCCTTAAACCTAAATCTAAACCTTAACCTAAACCTATAACCTATAGCATAAACCTAAACCTGTAACCTTTAACCTAAACATAAACCTAAAACTTAAATGAATTCTCAAATCCCTAAACCTAAACCTACACCTAATCCTAATCTCAACTCCCTCACCTAAACCTAAACCTAAACTTGAAAAAACAAAACCTAAACCTGATCCCGAACCCGAACTCGATTTCCTAAACCTAAACCTTAACTTATTCTCAATTCCCTAAACCTATAGCTTATAACCTAAACCTTAACCTAAACCTAAAACCTATAGCATAAACCTAAAGCTAAACCTAAACCTGTAACCTATAACCTAGACCTAAACCTAAAACCTAAATGTATTCTCAAATCCTTAAACCTAAATCTAAACCTAAACCTAAACCTTAACCTAAACCTATAGCCTATAGCCTTTACCTAAACCTATAACCTATAACCTATAACCTAAACATAAACCTAAAACCTAAATGTATTCTCAAATTCCTAAACCTAAACCTACACCTAATCCTAATCTCAACTCCCTAACCTAAACCTAAACCTAAACTTGAAACCTCAAACCTAAACCCGATCCCGAACCCGAACCCGATTTCCTAAACCTAAACCTTAACCTATTCTCAATTCCTTAAACCAATAGCTTATAACCTAAACTTAAACCTAAACCTTAACCTAAGCCTTAACCTAAACCTATAACCTATAGCATAAACCTAAACCTAAACCTGTAACCTATAACCTAAACCTAAACCTAAAACCTAAATGTATTCTCAAATCCTTAAACCTAAACCTAAACCTTAACCTAAACCTATAACCTATAGCCATAATCTAAACCTATAACGTATAACCTAAACATAAACCTAAAACCTAAATGTATTATCAAATCTCTAAACCTAAATCTACACCTAATCCTAATCTCAACTCCCTAACCTAAACCTAAACCTAAACTTGAAAACCAAAACCAAAACCCGATCAAGAACCCGAACCCGATTTCCTAAACCTAAACCTTAACCTATTCTCAATTCCTTAAACCAATTGCTTATAACATAAACCGAAACCTATAGCCTATAGCCTTAACCTAAACCTATAACCTATAACCTAAATATAAACCTAAAATCTAAATGTATTCTCAAATCCCTAAATCTAAACCTACACCTAATCCTAATCTCAACTCACTAACCTAAACCTAAACCTAAACTTGAAAACTCAAACCTAAACCCGAACACGAACACGAACCCAAACCCGATTTCCTAAACCTAAACCTTAACCTATTCTCAATTCCCTAAACCTATAGCTTATAACCTAAACTAAAACCAAAACCTTAACCTAAACCTTAACCTAAACCTATAACCTATAACCTAAACCTAAACCTAAACCTAAACCTGTAACCTATAACATAAACCTAAACCTAAAACCTAAATGTATTCTCAAATCCTTAAACCTAAATCTAAACCTTAACCTAAACCTTAACCTAAACCTATAACTTATAGCCTTAACCTAAACCTGTAACCTATAACCTAAATATAAACTTAAAACCTAAATGTATTCTCAAATCCCTAAACCTAAACCTACACCTAATCCTAATCTCAACTCCCTAACCTAAACCTAAACCTAAACTTGAAAACCAAAACCTAAACCCGATCCCGAACCCGAACCCGATTTCCTAAACCTAAACCTTAACCTATTCTCAATTCCCTAAACCTATAGCTTATAACCTAAACTTAAACCTAAACCTTAACCTAAACCTTAACCTAAACCTATAGCCTATAGTATAAACCTAAACCTAAACCTAAACCTATAACCTGTAACCTAAACCTAAACCTAAAACCTAAATGTATTCTCAAATCCTTAAACCTAAACCTAAACCTTAACCTAAACCTATAACTAATAGCCTTAACCTAAACATGTAACCTATAACCTAAACCTAAACCTAAAACCTAAATGTATTCTCAAATCCCTAAACCTAAACCTATACATAATCCTAATCTCAACTCCCTAACCTAAACCTAAACCTAAACTTGAAAATCCAAACCTAAACCCGATCCCGAACCCGAACCCGATTTCCTAAACCTAAACCTTAACCTATTCTCAATTCCCTAAACCTATTGCTTATAACCTAAACCGAAACCTAAACCTATACCTAAACCTAAACCTATAACCTATAACCTAAACATAAACCTAAAACCTAAATGTATTCTCAAATCCCTAAACCTAAACCTACACCTAATCCTAATCTAAACTCTCTAACCTAAACCTAAACCTAAACTTGATAACCCAAACCTAAACCCGATCCCGAACCCGATTTCCTAAACCTAAACCTTAACATATTCTCAATTCCCTAAACCTATTGCTTATAACCTAAACCAAAACCTAAACCTAAACCTAAACCTAAACCTATAACCTATAACCTAAACATAAACCTAAAACCTAAATGTATTCTCAAATCCTTAAACCCAAACCTACACCTAATCCTAATCTCAACTCCCTAACCTAAACCTAAACCTAAACTTGAAAACTCAAACCTAAACCCGATCCCGAACCCAAACCCGATTTCCTAAACCTAAACATTAATGTATTCTCAAATCCCTAAACCTAAACCTACACATAATCCTAATCTCAACTCCCTAACCTAAACCTAAACCTGAACTTCAAAATTCAAACCTAAACCCAATCCCGAACCCGAACCTGATTTTCTAAACTTAAACCTTAACCTATTCTCAATTCCCTAAACTTATTGCTTATAACCTAAACTGAAACCTAAACCTATACCTTAACCTAAACCTAAACTTATAACCTATAACCTATAACCTTAACCTAAACCTAATACCTAAATGTATTATCAAATCCCTAAACCTAAGCCTACACCTAATCCTAATCTCAACTCCCTAACCTAAACCTAAACCTAAACTTGAAAACTCAAACCTAAACCCGATCCCGAACCCGAACCCGATTTCCTAAACCTAAACCTTAACCTATTCTCAATTCCCTAAACCTATAGCTTATAACCTAAACTGAAACCTAAACCTATACCTTAACCTAAACTTAAACCTATAACCTAAACCTAAACCTAAAACCTAAATGTATTCTCAAATCCCTAAACCTAAACCTAAACCTACACCTAATCCTAATCTCAACTCCCTAACCTAAATTTAAACCTAAACTTGAAAACCAAAACCTAAACCCAATCCCGAACCCGAACCCGATTTCCTAAACCTAAACCTTAACCTATTCTCAATTCCCTAAACCTATTGCTCATAACCTAAACCTATCCCTTAACCTAAACCTATAACCTATAACCTAAACATAAACCTAAAACCTAAATGTATTCTCAAATCCCTAAACCTAAACCTACACCTAATCCTAATCTCAACTCCCTAACCTAAACCTAAACCTAAACTTGAAAACTCAAACCTAAACCCGATCCCGAACCCGAACCCGATTTCCTAAACCTAAACCTTAACCTATTCTCAATTCCCTAAACCCATTGCTTATAACCTAAACCGAAACCTAAACCTATATCTTAACCTAAACCTATAACCTATAACCTAAACATAAACCTATAACCTAAATGTATTCTCAAATCCCTAAACCTAAACCTACACCTAATCCTAATCTCAACTCCCTAACCTAAACCTAAACCTAAACTTGAAAACTCAAACCTAAACCCGATCCCGAACCCGAACCCGATTTTCTAAACCTAAACCTTAATATATTCTCAAATCCCTAAACCTAAACCTACACCTAATCCTAATCTCAACTCCCTAACCTAAACCTAAACCTAAACTTGAAAACCAAAACCTAAACCCGATCCCGAACCCGAACCCGATTTCTTAAACCTAAACCTTAACATATTCTCAATTTCCTAAACCTATAGCTTATAACCTAAACCTAAACGTAAACCTAAACCTAAACTTAAAACCTAAATGTATTCTCGAATCCCTAAACCTAAACATACACCTAATCCTAATCTCAACTCCCTAACCTAAACCTAAACCTAAACTTGAAAACCCAAACCTTAACCTGATCTCGAACCCGAACTCGATTTCCTAAACCTAAACCTTAACCTATTCTCAATTCTCTAAACCTTTATCTTGTAACCTAAACCTAAGCCTAAAGCTATACCTAAACCTGTAACCTATAACTTAAACCTAAACCTAAAACCTATTGCTTATAAGCTAAACCTAAACCTAAACCTAAACCTAAACCTTAACCTAAACCTAAATGTATTCTCAAATCCCTAAACCTAAACCTACACCTAATCCTAATCTCAACTCCCTAATCCAAACCTAAACCCGATCCCGAACCCGAACCCGATTTCCTAAACCTAAACGTTAACCTATAACCTAACATAAACCTAAACCTATTACTTGCACTTATAACCTAAACCTATAACCTAAACATAAGCCTAAAACCTAAACCTAAACCTAAAATCGAAATGTATTTTCAAATCCTTGAACCTAAACCTACACCTAATCCTAATCTCAACTCCCTAACCTAAACTTAAACCTAAACTTGATAACCCAAACCTAAACCCGATCCCGAACTCGGACCCGATTTCCTAAACCTAAACCTTAACCTTAACCTATTCTCAATTCCCTAAAGCTATAACCTATATACTATAACCTATAACTAAAACCTAAACCTTAACCTAAACCTATAACCTAAGCCTAAACCTTAACCTAAACCTAAATTAAAACCTATAACCTAAACCTTAACCTATAACTTATAACCTACAACCTAAACTTATAACCTAAAACCTAAAACCTAATCCTAAACCTAAACCTAAAACCTAACACCTAAAACCTAAAACCTAAACCTAAACCTATTTTAATGATCAGTTTTATTTTTAAAAAGTGCTCACTTTTTTGGAAGAAGTTTATGCAATTCTTCATGATTCTGAATTATTATGTTTTTTTAGTTTAATATTTTTTTTCAGGTGAAAGACACAAAAGAAAATTGTTGCTGATTTTTTTTTTTTAATGATGTTAAACTTATATGTATTTATGTGTGGATGAATGTAATGTGGATAAGATTGCTTGTGTTTCGATGGATGTAGTTTATGTTTGGATGAATGTAGTTTATGTTGGATTTACGTAGTTTGGGTTTAGATGGATGTAGTTTATGTTTGGATGAATGTAGTTTATGTTGGATTTACGTAGTTTAGGTTTAGATGGATGTGAATGTGAATATGATGAAATATATTATATAACAGGTGTATATCAGGAAGAATATGATGATGTAACAGGTGTATATTGACCCTCTTATAAGGGACGGTCCATGACAGTTCTTTTTAAGGACGGTCCATGACCGTCCTTTTAAAGGACGGTCTGTGGCCGTCCTTTGAAGGCCCATAAGAGACGGACCATGATAGTCCTTTTTAAGGATGGTCATGGACCGTCCTTAAAAAGACGGTCTATGGCCGTCCTTTAAAGGCTCATCAGAGACGGTCTACGACAGTCTTTTTTAAGGATGGTCCATGACCATCCTTTTAAAGGACGGTCAATGGCCGTCCTTTAAAGGCTCATAAGAGACTGTCTGAGACCGTCCTTTTTTCGTCAATAAAAATGACGGTTTTCGACCGTCCTTTAAGTAATATGACACGTCAAAATTTGACGGCCCTTGCGACGGTCCATGACCGTCCTTTTTGGTCATTTGAGACGGTTTTGGACCGTCCTTTTTTTTGCAGTTTTGGCATAGTGTTACGCAATAACTCTCATTTTAATGGATAGTTCACATCGTGAATTATTGTGATTATTATGCTTATCTTCTATCCGTCATGCCACAACTATATGCTTTCTCATGGGCTATTGTGAGTCGCTATGGATCTTTATTCACTACACTTACTAGCGGGTGATTCCTCTTGTGTACATGAACCCATGCTTAGGATGTAATAAAATAGAGTATGGTAAGGAATGGGCCCTCGATTTAGAGGATATATGGGACATGGAACGTTAATGTGGGATTTACCATCCATAGGGCATATGGCTTGAATGACTTGAAATGACCTATTTAACTGCTCTGATTTACTCTTACTTGACCCTTTGCCGACTCGATTAATATTCCGAGCGTTCTTTCACCGCTACAATTTAACATCTGTCCCACGTTTTTATGATTTCCTTGCGTGCCTTTGATGGCCTATACCATGCGGTGGAAATCCCTACTTATTGAATTTGATTGGCCACTAATCGATGGGTTCCTTTAACCATCCTAAGGTTGAGGAATCTCATGAGCCGAGGATGGTGGTCATGGAACACTATGCCCGAGCTGTCGGCCTACGCTCGGTGACAAGCCCCCCATAGTGACCATTGAGTTACTTAAATTGGCTGGTTGTAATTGGATTAATAACGGTTGGCTAATCATGCATTCATGGCATATTAGTAATGAAAGGTGGCTAATTCTAGATGATGTAGCACGTTCCCTAACGTTGTTGGGGTATCTGTAAGGCCCGTATCCTAGCCCGTACTGTTCTTTAGGCTTCTGCGGTCCTCCTGGTCAAATTTTGGTGACCCGCGATTTGTTATCCGTATTTACGCGTGATCCTAAGTGGTGTCCTTTATATCGGAGTCGGGTCGACTCGAAACTTGTATCCTTGCGACGGCGCCGTTGTCGCGGTTCTGATGCCGTGTCTCGCACTCTAAGGTAATACCCGAGCCAGGAGATGTAGGCCCGTGTTCAGTTTACGAAAAACAGCGCGCATTGTAAAATTCAAGAGAATCTCTACCCAAATGTTACATCAATCAATCAATTAATCCCATCAAGGGTCAAATACAAGTCAAGTACTACATTATTCACCCATCACTCAACACATCACTCAACCCATACCTCTCTTATACAAGCTACTCCAAAAGTTAACAAGTTCTTACACACCCATCACTCACCTCACCCATCACTCCATCACCCATCCCTCTCTCTCTCCTTACAACCCCCTCTCTCTCATTTCTCAACTCATTTTTCAAGCAACCAAAAGCTCCAATGTATGAGCTTCCCAAGCTCTCATGGAGAAGCTCTAGTGTGGCCCACTTCCTACCCCCTCATCCCCCATCTCAATCATCAAAACTTCATCATCTTATGTTAAGATCGAAGCTAAGGAGTTCGGCGTTCCATCGGACCAAGAAGGAGGCCGATAGGTGGGTGATCCACCATTGATTTTCTATCAGAAGGCCCACTTGTGATGGGATATGTATGTATTGTGATCATGGAGGGCCCATAGTGGTGGGGTCCCTCCACCACCATCTGATCTCTCTTTTCCTTTTTTTTTTTGTTTTTGTATGGTAATGATGATGATGAGGTGTGTGGCCCACCATGATGCTTATCCCCATGCTGTCTGCTAGTGGACTCCATCCATGTGGGACACACCACGATGTTTATATGACATCTCAATCATCCATCTAGGATGTGGTCCACCCCATGCGTGTGGGTGGGGCCCTCCTTGATGTATTTATCCACACCTAGATCCATAGCTCTAGTGGTAAACTGAGTGGAAGATACCTCATTTCAACAGTGAGGTGTGACTGACGGTGGAGTGTGTGCTGACAGTGAGGTGTGACTAATGGTGGGGGTGGCTAACAGTAAGGTGTGAACGGACAGTGGGGTCCATGGGACCCACCCACGTCGTCCACCCATTTAGATGGGCCACGCCGTGATGTGTGTGAGGCATCCACCATCCCTAGACGGTGGGACCCACCCCACATGTGGGGCTACCTTTGATATAGCGTCTGTCCAGGCCCTAGACAACCTGGACATTGTCAATATATTACATATAATATTAATATATTATATTATATTAATATAATATATAATATGATATATTATATATTATATTATAATGTAATATAATAATTTACATTAAATGTTGTGGTGGGCTCTATGTGGGACCCACATCTACCTCTTTAAAGTAGCAAAAGCTGCATGTTATTATATAATATAATATTAATATATTATATTACAAATATATATATGAGGGTGGGCCCTACGTGGGACCCACCTCTGTCTTTTTAAAAGCAGTTGCACATACAACAGCTATGTAGCTGCTCTCTCTTAATGTCAGCAAGTTCTGCAGGTCCCACATGATATACGTGTACATCTAAGTTGCTCTAACGGTGGGACCCGCTCCAGATGTATGTGATTCATCCCTATGGTGTGGGCCCCAATGATGTATGTGCTTTATCTACACCGTCCATTGTTTGGACGGTGGGGCTCACCATGATGCATGTGTTGTATCCAACCGTCTAACCATTTGAGATATCATTTTATGGCATGAGTAAAAGAATGGGTCGGACCTAAAGTTCAAGTGGACCCCACCATTTAAATAGTGGACAACAACATCCACCGTCCAAACTTCCAAGGGCCACAGTAATTTTCAATTAAGCTGATATTTGTTTTCACTTCATTTATCTCTATGTTAACTTATGAATAGGTCGGATCTCAAAAATACATAAGAGTGGGCCCGATTTGATATACATGGGGCCGATCGGTGCGGCCTATTTGATATGCATGAAGCACATTGATGCGGCCCACTTGAGGTATATAAGGCCCATTGGTGCGGCCTATTGTGATGTATTTTGGCCCGTGCGAGAGGCCCATTATGTTGTATTTGCGGCCTAGTTGATAAGGCTTGTTGTGATGTATTTGTGGCCTAGTTGATAAAGCTTATCGTGATGTATATGTGGCCCATTACTGCAGCCCACTTGATGTGTATGAGGCCCATGTGTAGGGCCCGCCTGTGATATATATTAGGCCCATGTGTAGGACCCACCTGTTGTGTATTAAGCCCATGGGTTGTGGCCCATTGTGATGTATTTTCAGCCCATATGTGCGGCCCATTGAGTTGTATGTGGCCCATTTAGTGAGGCCCATGTAATGTATTTAAGGCCCATGTGCGGCCCATTGAGTTGTATGTGGCCCATTTAGTGAGGCCCATTGAGTTGTATGTGGCCCATTTGGCGAGGCCCATTGATATGTATTTGTGGCCCGTTTGGTGAGGCCCATTGATGCGACCAGTGGATGTGGCCCACTTGATGTAATGCGGCCTATTGTGATATATTTTCGGCCCATATGATGGGGCCCACCTGCTTGAATCTAAGGCCCATGGGCAAGGCCCATTGTGATGTATTTTAGGCCTATGGGCAAGGCCCATTATGATGTATTTTTGGCCCATGTGTAGGGCCCACCTGTTTGTATTTTTAGCCCATGTGACGGGGCCCACCTGTTTTGTATTTGAAGCCCATATGATGAGGTCCGACTTGATGTGCCAAGGCCCGCTATGATTTATTTAAGGCCCTTTGTTACGACCCATGTAATGAGGCCCATTGTGATGTATAGAGGCCCATGAGATGTGGCCCATTGCGATGTGAAAGGCTCATGTGATGAGTCCCACTTGATGTATATGTGGCCCTTATGTAAGGCTATGTGCCCATACGTTTGGCTCTATGAGGGCCACTCCTTGGGAGCAATATTGGTTAAATGGCCACATTGTTAAGCAATGATGGTTTAATGTCCACATTGTGACCTGCCTTTAGGCCTTGTTTGCCCAATTCCAATTATCGAGGCCGATTCTGATTGTCAAGGCCGATTGTTGAGGCCGATTGCAATTTCAATTATCGAGACCGATTCCAATTGTCGAGGCTGATTTCGATTGTCGATACTGATTCCGATTGTCAAAACTGTTTCTGATTGTCGAGGCTGATTGTTGAGCCTGATTCTGATTTCGATTGTCGAGGCCGATTCTAATTGTCGATATCAATTCTTACTGTTGAGGCCGATTGTTGAGGCCGATTCCAATTCCGATTGTCGAGGCCGATTATCGAGGACGATTCTGATTGTCGATACCAATTCTGATTGTCGAGGCTGATTGTCGAGGTCTGATATCGAGGCCGATTGTCAAGGCCCAATGTGATGTATATGCGGCTTGTATTGGAGGCCCATTGTTATGTGTATTAAGCTCTTAAGTGAGGCCCATGGTGTTGTATATTTGGCCCTTGTGTGAGGCCATGGGTCCACTATATGTTAAACTTTATATGGGTCATTCCTTGGGGGCAATGTTGGTTTAATGTCCACATTATCGAGGTCGATTGTTGATGTCGGTTATTGATACCGATTATGAGTATGTGACAGCATAGCATCATAATACATGCCCATATGCATTATCGCAAGTTTGTTATAAGATGTGGTTGACCATTGCATATGTCATTGGGTAGGTTATTATGAGACACCTAGATAGGCGGAGGTTATCTCACATGAGCGCATGGTATGCGTAGGATTGATGTATGACTGGATTGTATGACCTATGCACCTTACACTGTGTGTTGTGATTACTATACGCCCTAGTGACATCAGGGCAGTAGCCTCCACAGGCATATCGTGGATGGCTAGATGGGACACCAGAAATATGTTATTAGCATCGAGCTATCATAGATGGCCCTGGGTGAAAATCTCTAAACCCTCTTGGTACCAAAGGACGCCCCAACATCGAGACCGAGTGGATATCTGTGAGCGCATGAGGGACGTATACCAGTAGGTCACATCTCTCACTGTGTCGTGGTCGATTAGGAGGGGGTGTGGCCTTACCCGCCTGAGGGAGTAGGCATAGCTAGGCTGAGTCTGACCAGCTCCTAAATGGGTCCGCTATTGACGAGCCGAGCCGATATTAGTAGGCGGGTAGTGTCAAGCCCGTGTCCTAGTGTCTATCTCGTTCTATAGGATCCCGTGGTCCTTTCGGTCAAATTTCGGCGACTTGTGACCCTTAAATTTTATTTGTACATGACCTTGAGTTTCATCCTGTAAACCAAAAGTGATTTAGCCCTTGACCTGTGCCATTGTGACTGCGTTGTCGCCTCGGTTCCGACGACAATTCTCATGCGCCAATCCGACGTCTAGATCATAAGTTATGACCCACGCAATGTAAAGGCCGTGGACCGCATATTGCGGGACCCACTTATCACATGGTACCATTCTCAACTGGGGTGACATCACCCAAAGTCATCATTACTTTTTAGTCAAAGCAATAATTGTCTTACATCTCATTATGGCATGCCTCCTTACAATTAATAATGACCTTACAAAGCCATCATTACATATCTCTCTCTTACCCCTCTTTCTCTCTCCTTCTCCATTTCTATTCCTTGCAATCTCCAACAGTCCATGAAAGCTCCCAAATCCAGGAACTTCAAGCTTTAGCCCCTCTTGATCCAACCCAGAAGAAGAAGGAGATCTAGAGCCTTGAGGTGGGTGTTCCTCTCTCTCTCTCTCCCTCTCTCTCTCTCTTTCCCTAGTTTGAAGGCCCACCATGGATGTATATATGAGATCCACATTGTCCACAATGGGACAGTCTTGTTGGACCGTCCAGGGCCACCTTGCTGCCATTTGGACAGGACTGGATGGTGGGGAAAACACCAATATCAGCTTGATCTCCACCCGTGTGGTCCCCACATGGACCCCATTGTGATGTATGGGTTACATCTTCGCCGTCCACACCCTCCCCTGATCATCTAGACGTGGATCAGGTGGGCCACACCGAGTTGGACCTGCTACCGATTAGCAACAGGCATTGATAATGAAGGAAATCACAAATATCATTTTATCTGATAGATCTAGTGGGCCACACTGACGTGGACCCCACCCAGTTATGCATGTATGTGTGTGGCACATCCACACTGTCCAGATCCAATGCCCAGGTGTGCCAGGACCTGCTGGATGTCTGCTATCCACCCTATCCATCAGACCTGGACGCTGTTAAAATTCAAATACCAGCTTGATTCCAAGGTGGGTGGCCCACCTACGTGGACCCCATCTTGATGTATGTACTCTATGACCACCGTCCACCTAGGGAGGTCATTGAGGCCAGGGTCCAAGAGATGACAGATCCAGTGGCTGGGATTCTGTCAGCGGCAACCCTTGCTGTGATGTTTATGTCTAAATCCACTCCATCCATCCCTTTTGTGGCCATCTAGATAGGTCCCACCCTCCTGGTGGACCGTCTACAGGTGGGACCCACCATGTACATGTATTTTATCCATGCTACCCACCCAACAGAGCCACCTTGCTGTCCATTTTGGGCAGGCCTTGTTTCAAGGGAAACCAGAAATATCACCTTGGTTCTAGTGGGGTGGCCCACTCACGTGGACCCCACCTTGTACATGTGTTGTACCCACCATCCAGCAACATGGGATGCACCATGGTGTGCTTCATCTAAACCGTCCAGCTGAGGACCAAATAAACAAACAGTGGTGATGGGCAGCCCATCGTTAGAATCTTCCTGAGGCCCACCATGATATTCATTTGCTATCCAACGTGGGAGTAGGTCACGTGTGACCTAGTTAATGAGAAGCCACAAATATCAACTATTTCATAGCTCCAGTGGACCCCACCATTTCCTGGGATAGTGGAGAAGGAATGGCTACCGCTGGAGCCTCCCTGGCATCACCGTGATGCAGTGTTTTACCCAGCCGTCCACCTGCTTTTCCTGTTTTTTACAGTGGGTCCTTTAGGCAGTGGGGTCCACATGATGTGTACATGTAATCTACACCGTCCGTCCATTTTCTGGCGTGGACCCCACCTTAGATCAGTGGGGAAACGAGACTGATCCATGTCTCAAGTGATCCATACCGCAGGAAGCAGTGGGTTGACTATCCAGCTGTGGGCCATCTGCTACATTTATTGTACCTCCATGCTACTCATCCGATGGGGCCCATTGATGATGTATGAGGCCCACTGATGAAGCCCACCTTAATGTAAAGTTTCATCAACACCGTTCGTCCATGGGGAGGACGTGGACCACACATGATGTGGGTGTTTTACCCAAGTCGTTGTTCACTCCCCAAGTATAGGGTTGTGATGTAGTAATAAACTCGGTAAGACCGAGGTCGAATCCCAAGGGACTGAAACCTATACATTATCTGAAACTAGGTAGAAATAGAACTAGCCTAAGTTGAAATTTAAATCAAATATAAATTGATGAATGGTGGTGAGAGATTAATGAAAAACTTAAGAGAAATTAGAGATAAGAAATTAGGGATTCAGAGGATCCACTTGTAGAGATCAGGGAGATCTTATGCCTGCTTCAAAATTCATGGAAATTAAACTGAACTTCCTCTGATATAATTTAAAGAGATGAAAAGTATATGAATTAGAATGGATTCCATCACCAAACCATGCCCAGGAGACAAAGTAAACAACAGAATTAAACTAATTACTAACCAATCAACATGCTATGAAGGTTAGGAAGGGTACTGTCATCCGACCATGCCCAGGAGACAATGGTGAACAACAGGGCTTCCTGACGTCATAAACATAAAAAGGAAAAGAACATGCTCCAAGCTATCACAGACCCATTGTAATTTCAGTCACAACAGACCATTAAAACTAAAGACATTCCCTTAAAATCAAACTAATATCAAGTTCAATTCAATGTAAATAAAAAGCACACACAAAAAGTCCTCCTATCACGCTGTAAGCTTCACCTCTTAGCCCTAGCTAAGAGGTTTAGCCCAGAATAGACATGATTAGACTAATCCTCAAAAATAAAGAAAAAATAAAATTAAAAGAACTTCACTCCCTGTCTCTTCCTCTCTCTTGGCCTTCATGGCTGCCCACGCCAAGCTTGCATCCCCCATACGGCGCTCTCTCTCTTTCTTCTTATAGGATCTTGTGTGCGTAGCCTTTACGCACAGCAGAAGACGGTGCGTGCGTAACAGAGCTTAAGTTGGACGTTGGTGGGCCCCACTTCTTGGTGTCAGGTGAAAGATCCACGCCGTCCATTAGATTCTGCTCGAAAAACTATGTAGATTTGACTGGTTTTGGGTTAGATTCGGTGTGGCCCACTGAACATTTCATTGCACCGTCCGTCTTCCATTTGGATAAGAAATTCACACAATCGCTTGTATGGGACCAGAAAGGAATCATATCCAGGGTCTTGGCCATCCTCCAGAGCAAATGGATGGGTCAGATCATCTAATGGAATGATGGGTGGGGCCCACTGTCAAAACCTAGTGGAACACGTCCGTCACTGGACGTGCGAAACTTCTCAAGTTGGATGTTTAGAGCAAAAAATAGGTGGGGTCCACTGTGATGCCTGTCCTAGAAATCCACTCCCTCCATCAGCTCCTGTACATAGTGTTGGCCCATGGCTTCTAGTTTAAAGTAGATCCGACTTTAGGGTGGGTCACACGCTTAACCGATGTATGGACAACATTCACCGTTAAACATACAATTGGCTTCACGTATGCTTAATGCCATGCGTGGCACATCTATTTACAAAATTGCCCTTCTCTTTTGTTATATCTTCTGCCGTCAGTATCTCTTGATTGCACCATGCAAATAACATAAAATTTCACTAGAATTTGTTATTTTTCATGCTCTTTCTAACGCCTAAGTTTGAGCCTTAATCGCTTCTGGATTGCCAAGATGCTCTTTAATGGCTAGCACCCTCTGATCTCTCATTAGGGCCACTTCCACGAGGATCTAATGGCTGAAATTTAACGTGTACGGTTAATTTATGGTCCTCAGGCCATGTATGAAGTTTCGAGCAGAGTGGATGGTGGAAACCCTGTGATCTTGCATTCTGACTAACTTTCAGGCCACTTGAGCTTTAGTTTCTCAATTTTCTCGGATCTCTGGCGTGTATATCCATCGATCTCGGTCCCCTGGAGTTCATTCCTTGCTCTGGTGACTTCGGAGCGTTAAATCCATACTTTTAATACTCTTTTTCAATCAAAGCTCCTTATTACATCCTGCAACAAAAACACGATTAAATTATAATATTAGGCATTATCGTGTACGTAAAATCAGGCAGTAATCGGGGTCTGATATGCAATATTCGACCCTCAACACAACCCCCAACCAGCATTTTGCTAGTCCCGAGCAAATTATGCGAAAAATAAGTTGAAAATTACATGATAATTTTTATAAAATCGAATGATTTTTTTGAAAAGCAATCAAAATCTTAGAATTCTATGATTCATGAATGTTGGGCATTACTATCTCCTAGACTCGAGCGCACGATAACTTCATAGTCGAGTTCAAAGTATTAATTCATTAATCAGAACAATTCTAAACATTAAGTTCCATGGGTGTATAGTCTAATCTCGGCTTATCATCATTAAAATTCACTTCTCTATATCAGGATATCATTGGTAACCAACACGAGAATTACCAAAACTTGCCTCACAAATCATCTTTTCATCATTTTTATTTTTATTTTTATTTTTATTTTTTTGCTTTTGATTTTTCTAGTAAAAGTAACGTCAAGAAGGGGAATCAAATCCTCACCTATAGGAAGCAAACCTATGATGAAGACTGTACACCCAACTTTTTCCACATATCATCCATGGGGAATTAAATATACACCTATAGGGAGCAAACCTATGGTGTAGACCATTCGCCCAATCCTTTCAATTTCTCAGGTTGGTTCCTTTCAAGCTTAGTGATCACCAAGTTAATCCTTTAATATCAAACTGAACCCTTAATGTGCAAGCGAGACGTGTTTTGTGAAATCCTAACTCAATCAATATTTAAAACCTCTAATTATGGATTAATAGTTCGAACTTAACTGTGAAATCTAACAAATAGTTGAATCCAAGAGTCATAAATTCCAACATCACTTATCTTGTAATTCTAAATCCAAAATAGCCGTCAAAATCACTTCGAATTCATACGAAAATTCAATTTTTTTTTAAAATTTTCACAATTTTTGCTCAAGACCAAGAAAACACTGATTAGGAAACCTAATCTCCCACCCCCAACCTAAAATCTACATTGTCCTCAATGTAAAAGAAATAAGCATGCAATGCACATGGGACAACGAAAATATAAGAGGAGTGATGGAAAGATAGTACCTAGATGAAAGAATCAAAAGGCTTTCCATAGATATATACGTAAGAGCGGGTCAGCACAAGAGAGAGAACCAACAAAAATAAAAATAAAATCCTACCTATACCACTTTCGCAGGTGCTCTCGATTGCATTTAGCATATGCAACAAGCCTTTAAACCCCTAGGTTGCTCCTAGTAGATGAGTTGTAGTCTCGTGAGGGTTTGCAGCAATGTTACCCACAAACATTGAACTAAGAAAATAAAATGGAATGAAAAGCTAAGTTGCCTACCAGGAGCACTAAGTTTACCATCTATCCTAAAACAACATAAAATAAACTACCCTAGTCCTATGAAAGCAGGAAAAAACTACTCGATTATGCTGTAAGGTTCCTCTTCCGGCCATTATCGTGATAAGTCTCTCAGTAAGTTCCTCAGCAAGATCATCTAAAAGCCCTTTTTGCAATAGGCTTGGGCGCCCTGAAGCATGACTTTCTAGAGAGACTTATGTACCTCATAAGAAATTTTCCATTAAATAGCTTGAGGTATCCAACGTATATACGATTCACCTGTGACAGAAGAAGTTTCAACGTTAGTACTCCATGGTGAATCAGAGACTACATGTAAATAAAGTTTAGAAAACTTTTTAAGAAGTGATGTAATCTTAACACATTCCGAAGTATCAGACTTCGGTTCCATTGTCGGTTCTTCCTCCTTTAATGGTAGACGTTTAAGATCAAGGGAAGAAGGGGCTTCAAAATAAGGGTTCTCTCGGTCAGTGATGACTACCAAGATGTTGTCTTGCAAGGGATCTACTTTATCTTTTGACATGGGATCGTTTGAACCTGCAAAGTGTGCCAAGCAATCCCAAGAATTGGGAAGTTCAGCTGAGTGTGACTTATTTTTCACATTGTAGCTCGTGATGATCTACCTAAGGAAACCATCATCCTTGAAAGTAGCCGGATGTACGCTTTCTTCCTCCATTCCTGCACAGACAGATTGAAATCAATAGGGTAAGCATCGATGTGATCACTTTGTTTATTGAGACTACTCAATCAAGGCATTGAATTGTCAAACGTGTATAGCTCAGATGGTGGCCTCAATTGAGTGGTTTCAAATTTCAGGGTCGTAGCGAGCAACTCATCCTTCTCTTGAATCACATCATCATTCGATTCAGAGGCGTGGTCCAAACATGTTTCACAAGAGTTAAAAGGGTCGGTTGTAAGGAGCTCATCCTCTACCTTTAAATCAAACATGTCAGGTGAGGGGAGTGACTCATTATGACCAACCACTTTGTGTACATCTTGATCATAGACCTGGACCAACCTTGAGATAGATTCCAGGGGAACTGTGGCTACACATTCAGGATCGTCGTCCCAATATTCATCATATTCTAGTTCAGTGCAGTGCACATTTGGGATGAGATCGCCTTCCTCACATTCTGTTCCTAAATTTGGTTGAGGTTCGAATAAACTAACCTTTACCTCATCATTGAAATCCTGTGTGTCATGTAAGGAAGGTGTGTCATCATCACTATATTTAAAAGACACCCATGTATCTTCACCATTCCTTTTAACAGTCATCAAGATCTTCTCATCAGGAGATTGAACCGCATGCTCATTAATGGAATCCAACTCCTCATTCCAAATTTCAGATTCCTTCAAAAGTGAGTGAGGATCACTTTCCTCGCATTGTATTTTTGGATTTGGTTGTGGTTGGGATGAGAAAGCTTCCTTTATCCTTTCGAGGCTCGAAGTGAGTGTTTCCTTTGCTTTTTTAATTTTCGCAAGACAGGCCATGTCATGTTGAAGTAAATCTCTTGGGTCGTTTCTAGTTGGATTTCAAAGGTATGGGATCCAAGAGAATTATTATAACATGTTGATGGTTCATTTACCCAATTTTGATGTTCCCACCGGTTATGGTCATACTGATCATAGGTGGGAGAATCTGCTGGTTGGTAATACTTATTATCACTCATGATATAATCACGCATTGTTTTCTTTTTATCAGATGGGTGATAATAATTCTCACAACCATAATTATGATAACCCCAACACTCACGTACTGTTTTGTTAATCCGTGGGGTGTAATTGTTCTCCTGCATATAATCACGTAAGGACTTCTTAGCCGGTGGATCTTTATATTCTGATCGGTTCTCACTGATAGTTTTAGAAAAGTTTTGAGACATAGGTTGATTTATATCTTCATCATCCCAAAATAGGTTATTCTTCTCAGCATACTGACGTTCCCACTCGTGCATATACATGATGAAACCCTTAATCTGAATTTAATCCTAAGAAAAACAGAAGAAAAGATCCTACAGCAATGTGTAAAGTAAGAGGAGGAGAAGTTAGAAAGAAGGTACCAAATGAGAAGTTCCTAGGTTAAGATCCTGTAAAAGAAAATAATAGAAAGTTAGTTTCTAAAAAGGAAAGTTCCCTAAACCTAAAAGCTAAGTTAGTTTCTAAAAAGAAGACCTAGAATTAGAAAGTTTCTAAAATAGAAAATCGAAGCCTAAAAATAAAATAAATGAAAGATGAGTTAGTTTCTAAAATTAGAAAGAATTTCTAAAAAGGGAAATAATTAACCTAGTTTCTAAAAACAAAAGATGAAAGTTTCTAAAAATAAACTAGTTCCTAAAAATAGAAAAATACTAGAAAATAGAAAATTTTCAAAACTCAAACCCTAATTCTAAAAATAGAAAAAGTAAAGGAATTAGAAAGGGATTACCAGTTTAGAAGTTATTTCAAGATCCTACAAAACAGGAAAACAGGTTAGTTTCTAAAAATAAAATAATAGTTTCTAAAAATAAAATAAAATAAAAACCTTTAACTTAAAGTTAGTAAAATCCTAATCCTAACTTAATTCTAAAACTAATTAATTTTAGAAAAATGTAACCGTCAGTCCTCGGCAACGGCACCAAAAACTTGTTCACTCCCCAAGTATAGGGTTGTGATGTAGTAATAAACTCGGTAAGACCGAGGTCGAATCCCAAGGGACTGAAACCTATACGTTATCTGAAACTAGGTAGAAATAGAACTAGCCTAAGATGAAATTTAAATCAAATATAAATTGATGAATGATGGTGAGAGATTAATGAAAAACTTAAGAGAAATTAGAGATAAGAAACTAGGGATTCAGAGGATCCACTTGTAGAGATCAGGGAGATCTTATGCCTGCTTCAAAATTCATGGAAATTAAACTGAACTTCCTCTGATATAATTTAAAGAGATGAAAAGTATATGAATTAGAATGGATTCCATCACCAAACCATGCCCAGGAGACAAAGTAAACAACAGAATTAAACTAATTACCAACCAATCAACATGCTATGAAGGTTAGGAAGGGTACTGTCATCTGACCATGCCTAGGAGACAATGGTAAACAACAGGGCTTCCTGACGTCATAAACATAAAAAGGAAAAGAACATGCTCCAAGCTATCACAGACCCATTGTAATTTCAGTCATAACAGACCATTAAAACTAAAGACATTCCCTTAAAATTAAACTAATATCAAGTTCAATTCAATGTAAATAAAAAGCACACACAAAAAGTCCTCCTATCACACTGCAAGCTTCACCTCTTAGCCCTAGCTAAAAGGTTTAGCCAAGAATAGACATGATTAGACTAATCCTCAAAAATAAAGAAAAAATAAAATTAAAAAAACTTCACTCCCTGTCTCTTCCTCTCTCTTAGCCTCCACAGCTGCCCACGCCAAGCTTGCATTCCCCCTATGGCCCTCTCTCTCTTTCTTCTTATAGGATCTTGTGTGCGTAGCCTTTACACACAGCAGAAGACGGTGCGTGCATAACAGAGCTTACGCTGGACGTTGGTGGGCCCCACTTCTTGGTGTCAGGTGAAAGATTCACGCTATCCATTAGATTTTACTCGAAAAACTATGTAGATTTGACTGGTTTTGGGTTAGATTCGGTGTGGCCCACTGAACGTTTCATTGCACCGTCCGTCTTCCATTTGGATAAGAAATTCACATGATCGCTTGTATGGGACCAGAAAGGAATCATATCCAGGGTCTTGGCCATCCTCCAGAGCAAATGAACGGTCAGATCATCTAATGGAATGATAGGTGGGGCCCACTGTCAAAACCCAGTGGAACACGTCCGTCACTGGACGTGCGAAACTTCTCAAGTTGGATATTTTGTGCAAAAAATAGGTGGGGTCCACTCTAATGCCTGTCCTAGAAATCCACTCCCTCCATCAGCTCTTGTACATAGTGTTGGCCCATGGCCTCTAGTTTAAAGTAGATCCGACTTTAGGGTGGGCCACATGCATAACCGATGTATGGACAACATTCACCGTTAAACATACAATTGGCTTCACGTATGCTTAATGCCATGCATGGCACATCTATTTATAAATTGCCCTTCTCTTTTATTATATCCTCTGCCGTCAGTATCTCCTGATTACACCATGCAAATGACATAAAATTTCACTAGGATTTGTTATTTTTCATGCTCTTTCTAACGCCTAAGTTTGAGCCTTAATCGCTTCTGGATTGCCAAGATGCTCTTTAATGGCTAGCACTCTCTGATCTCTCTGTTGGGCCACTTCCATTAGGATCTAATGGCTGAAATTTGACGTGTACAGTTAATTTATGGTCCTCAGGTCATGTATGAAGTTTCGAGCCGAGTAGATGGTGGAAACCCTGTGATCTTGCATTCTGACTAACTTTCAGGCCACTTGAGCTTCAGTTTCTCAATTTTCTCGGATCTCTGGCGTGTATATCCATCGATCTCGGTCCCCTGGAGTTCATTCCTTGCTCTGGTGACTTCGGAGCGTTAAATCCATACTTTTAATACTCTTTTTCAATCAAAGCTCCTTATTACATCCTGCAACAAAAACACGATTAAATTATAATATTAGGCATTATTGTGTAAGTAAAATCAGGCAGTAATCGGGGTCTGATATGCAATATTCGACCCTCAACAGTCGTCCATCCCCTGGACATAGGCCATGACCTATGTGTTGCATCAACCGTCCATATATGTGGAGCCCACCATCAGCCGCCCGGCGATGACAACGCTGACACTCTCACTCCCTCTCTCACACACACACACCTATATATACATATATATATATATATATGTATATATATTACATATGATAATATATATTATTATATAATATAATATAATATTTTATATAAATATCATGGTGGGTTTGGCGTGCCAGGTATGCCCCACCATGATGTTGTGTTGTATCCCTACCATCCACCTGTACGTGGACGTGGGGTCACCGTGATGTTTGGGTTTTGTCACACTCGTCCAGCATGCTGGACAGGTGGGACCCACCACTTGATGTGACGTACTGCATCCAGCCATCCATCCATTTGGTTAGCTTTTCATAAGCTTGAGACTAAAAATGAAGCAGATTCATGTCTTTGGTGGGCCACGTACGTGGACCCCACCCTAAATGTATATGGTTCATCCAACTGTCCATCCATTAGGTGAGCCAATCCTAAGGCTTGGGAAGAAAAAAAAAAGACATATCTAGTATCAGGTGGACCACATGGCAATAAACAGTGGGGATTGAACACCTACCATTGAAATCCCCTTTTGGGAGTACAAAAGTTTTGGATAGAAAATAAACGTTATGGAGGGGTCCACCTTAGATGTATGTGCTGTACATCCATGTTATTCTTCTAAGGGGGGCTTATTTAGATGGTGCAGGCCCACCTGCTGGTTGTGTAGGGCCCACCTACTATTAGGCCCTTGTATGAGGCCCAATGCGATAAGCTATGAGGCCCACCTCAATTTATTTGTGGGTCATCCATCAGGCCATTGACGTAGCCGACTTGATGAATATGAGGCCCATTAGTACGGCCCATTGTGATGTATTTACGGCCCGTTAGTGTGGCCCATTGATGCAGCCCACTATGATGTAATTGTGGTCATATGATGAGGCCCGATGCGATGTTTATGTGGCCCATGTGGTGCGACCCACTTGATGTATATCAGGCCCAATGTGATGTATTTATGGCCATCCATTGAGGCCCACCTTGATGTGATGCATAATGGACCTGTGTGAGAGGCCCATTGCGATGTACTTGGGGCCCATGGGTTGTTGCCCATTGCGATGTACTTGGGGCCCATGGGTTGTTGCCCATTGTGATGTATTCGGGGCCCATGGGACGTGGCCCATCTGATGTATATAGGCCCATGTGATGTAACCCATGTGATGTTTATTAGGCCCATGTGACGTGACTTATTATGATTGTACGAGGGCCATGGTGTTGTATTTTGGCCCTCTTGTGATGTCATGGGTCCACTATATGTTAGGCTCTATGTGGACCATTCCTTGGGGGCAATGTTGGTTAAATGTCCACATTGTCGAGGTCGATTATTGATGCCGGTTACTGATACTAATTATGAGCATGTGACATCATAACATCTTGATACATGCCCATACGCATCATTTGCATGTTTGTTATGAGATGTGGTTGACCATTGCATATGACCTTGGGCAGGTTGTTGTGAGACTCCCAGATAGGCGGAGGTTATCTCACATGAGCACATGATATGCGTAGGATTGTTGCATGACTGGATGGTATGACTCATGCCTCTTGCATTGTGATTCCTGTACGCCCTAGTGACATTAGGGCCGTAGCCTCCACAGGCATATCGTGGATGGCCAGATGGGACATCGAAAATCTGTTACTAGCATCAGCCTGCTATAGATGACCTTGGGTGAAAATTTTTAAACCCTCTTGGTACTAGAGGATGCCCCAACGTTGAGACTGAGTGGATAAATGAGCTCCCGAGTGCCAAATACCAGGAGGCCGTGTCTCCCACTGTGTCGTGGTCGGTTGGGAGGGGGTGTGGCCTTACCCGCCTGAGCATAGGGGGCATTGCTAGGCTAATTTTGACTAGCTCATGAATGGGTCCGCTATCGACGTACCGGATAGGTATTAACAAACTATTGGCCAGGCGGATAGTGAGGTTTCTTATGCTCACTTGGACTGTGCGGCTGGGAGAGCGGCAGTGCCATTTGGAGTGTACTAAACCCTGGTGATGATCCCAGAGATGAACCGTACTGATATGTGGACTTATTGAGCAAGAGTTGCAGACTCATTCAATCATTCATTCACTATCCACTTGGGCTGGTAGTGCGCAATTATTTGTTATGTATACCTTTGTATGGCCAAGATTTTGGTTGGGCGCGCGACTAACTTGAGATTAGGAGTTTACCACGTTGAGTCTGACTATCCAAATTTAGGTATGAGACTGGTTTGGATAGAAGTCCTTTATGGTGGACCCCGTAGCCTGCGATACTACATACTATCATCCCGACTTCACACTCCAGCATGGTCATTTCATTCGCACCGCATATTGCATTACATCCGCAGCATGTGGCATTTTGGGTTACTTGTGTTTTTGCATTTATATGGTTTAGATATGGCATCTAATATTTGGTTCTTTAAGACCTCTCATTTGCATAGTTGTCTTATATTGTGTATTCTGATATTGATTGACTCATGATCTTGTCAGTATCTCTATTTATTCTGATATTATACGATTTATGGATTACCAGTATTTCCAGTACTGTATGATGCTGACATTATATTGAATATTTGGCACTTACCTTATGCACACACTTACCTTGATAGATGCGTGTAGGTGATGTTAAGTTACAGCAATGTTGAGCTTAGAGCGTGCAGCAGTCTCCTAGAGCTTGATTTTTGATTTATGTATTTTCCTTTTCAGCATTGTACTCAGAAGATTATACTAGTGGATATGTGTTGTTGATGTTGCCTTGGTGAATTGGGTAATCTTCTAGTTATGCTTATTACAAGTTAAATGTACATAAAAAAAATCTCCTTATAGGATCCCAGGATCAGAATCTAGCGTATGGACGGTAAGAGCCGAGAATGGGGTACTACGGAGGCTGTCGACACCGGATTCGGCAATCGGGATTCCTATGAACCCAATTTCCGGGTTTGGGGCGTAACAGGTAGTGAGGTCTCTTCCACTTACCCTGTTGTATTGTGCGCTTGATGGGGCGGCAAGCTAGCTTAGAGTGTACTAGACCCCGGTGATGATCCCGGAGATGTACAGTACTAATTTGTGGAGCAGGAGTTGCATACTCATTCATTCATTCACTCACTATCCATTCGGGCTGGTGGTGCAAAACTATTTGTTACGTGTAGCTTTGCAATGGTCAGGATTTCAGTTGGGGCGTGCGACTAACCTGAGGTCAGGAGTTTAGCACATTGAGTCTAACTATCCAAATTTAGGTATGTGACTGATTTGGATAGAAGTCATTTGTGGTGGACCCCATAGCCTGCGATACTACATACTATCATTTCGACTTCACACTCTAGCTTGATTATTTCATTCGCATCGCATATTACATTGCATCCTCAGTATCTGATATTTGTCTTACTATGTCTCCCCATTGTATAGCTGATCTATATTTCTTCCTCAGTATATGATATTGGTATTATATTTTTACATCGCATAGCCTAGATAAGGCTGATGGTATTTATAGGCTTATCAGCATGTTTTCGCTCACCTGATATTGTATGATTCATGATCCTACCAGTATTTACGATGTTGTATGATTTATGGGCTTGTCAGTATTTTCGCTTATTCTGATTACTCTGATATTGCTTACTTGACACTTACCTTGTGCACACAATTTCACCATCGACTAAGCTTTCTATAATCTTATGCATGAAGATGCATGCAGGTGGCGTTAGGATGCAGCAACGTTGAGCTTGGAGCATGCAGCGGACCTCTCGAGCTCTGATTTTTGATATATGTATTTTCCTTTCAACACCGTATTCAAATGTTTATATTAGTGGATATGTAATGATGTTGTTGCTTTTGTGATTTGGGTATACTTGTGGTTATGCTTCTTATGAGACAAATGTATGTTGAAAATCCTCCTTGTAGGATCTCAAGATCGGAATCTGCCGTATGGCGCTAGAAGCCAAGAATGGTTTACCACGGAGGCTGTCAGCACCAAATTCGGCGATCAAGAATTTTGTGGGCTCGATTTTTGAGTTTGGGGCATGACAGTATCATTTCGCTAGCTCCCAAACTACTGACTATCGACCTATTGTTCCGACTGGATGATCATTTACAGGTAGATGATTGCATGAGCGATGAGCCCAAGTCCGACTGGATATGCATCCCCAGGTCGATGTGCATCACGCATCCATGCATATAAAAAGATTGCATCATGTATTGTTTTATTGCCTTGTCGTTTTAACTATGCTTAGCTAAGGTGGCAATGTGTAATCTTGAGGGGAATTCACACTGAGTTGGCCATTCATCCATCAAATATATAACCGTACAGGTAGCACAGGTGGCTTAAGTGATATACAACTTCAGACTGATGAGGAGCCGTTATGACGGTCAAGGATGCGTAGTTGTACCTACCAAGGAAGCTGCATGATCTTACGACTTTCATTTATATGCTTTTATATATTTCTCATGTATGCAAATCTTGTAATGTTAACGTGGAGACATTGGTTTGTATAAGTCATTATGGGCAAACTCTTGTATACTCTAAATGTAAATGAAAATTTTTCTTTATGTTAACTTGTCCATTTTACACTTATCTGCTAACTCTAATAAAAGAAAAAGATTATTATGGAATTTGGCTCTTTTTAAGTTAACACTCAGGTTCTTGGGAAATGGGTCATATACTCGGGTCCTGAAAAGACGGGGCATTACAAGTTGGTATCAGAGCGTATTTTAGACAAACTTGGCCTTAGGAAATATACTTATACAAACTTTAAATGTCTCAGTTAGGACATTTGAAAATTAAAAATTTGAACTTTCTTGAATTTCCCTTAAATTTAGATGAACGATTGAGAATGTAGAGACCCAAATGTAGGTTACCTTAGAAGTGATTTGGATGACAATCCAAACTTATATAGAATTCCATCTAAACTAAGGACAATTTGAGAACATAGAGACTTCAACTTTAGGCTCCCTTGAAATTTTAGTTAGACCCTTCGACTTAAACTTACGTAGTAATCCCTCAGAATAGGAAAGGAAATGATGATATAGAAGATCAAATTTAGGCTCCTTGGGAAATTATTGGGAAAATTTTAGGACTTAGAAATGATCTTAGTTTCCCTTGAAAATTCTGGGCTTGGTCCTTCGAACTTAGAAGTGAAAACTTTGGTTCTCATGTAAATCATCAAAACTACCATTTAAACGTAGAAACAAAACTTAAACCCCCCACTCCAACTATCAGATAATCGATTAAACTTAGAAACTAAACTTAGGAATTGTGGAAGTACAAATGCCCACTATGATGTATAAAAAGAACTAAACCAGAACATTTTTATACTTGGCTTCCAAACAAAAATTTTATAGAAATTCATAAAATGAATTTTTCCAAGCTTTCATAGTAAAGAATAACATTATCATCAAATGGATTGAACTTAGACATTCTAGGAAATTCTTTACCCATTATACCGTACACTAGATTAAATTTAAGTGTTCCCCGACACTTAAGAAAACTTATTAGAAGTTATAACTTGAATTCCCTGATACATATCGTTAATTGGAAAACAATGATTCTCATAAATTTCAACACTTAGGGTCAACTAAATGTGAAGTTATAGAATTTTGGGTAAAATTTTAATCTTAGACTAGGCATGCAGGAACTAGATTCGAGAAGTCAAGTAAAACTTAACAAATACTTAGGTTTCATATAGAATTCCTGGACCTGAAACTTCCAAGTAGTGTATAGATAGACAAAGTGCACAATGAAAGCGTAAAGGGCCACCTAGACTTGTTCTTTATGAGAATACAAGATTACGGGACATTCAAGGGTCCAGAATAATTGGGATCACGAGTTGATGGAACCATATTTAAACGAAGTTTACAAGGTTTGACTCGAATTCTAAGTCCTAGCAAATCTCAATGACTCCAATGCTTTGATCAAGTAAAGGATTGATATTTAACAGGATTATGAATGGATACCAAAATCTTTTGTCCTGTGCAGACAGATGATCGGTGTATCGGGCTCAAACCTACTACAACCATTTATTCGTGTTAGCCTGAACAATGAAAATTTGAAATCTTTAAGGGGAGTAGGTTGCAATGACTCTTGTTCTAGTGGTGAGTTATGAGCACTTATACAAATAACCTTAATGCAGAAAACTAGTAGTTACATACAGACACCATAAGACAGATTGTGCTGAATCTCGAGGACAAGATTCTCTTTAAGGGGGATAGATTATAACACCTCAAACTTCTCAATACTCGAGTATTGAAAGTCCTTGAGTATTACTATGAAGTTTAACTTGATACGTACATGTGTACAACACCAACCTAGCTATCCTGACCTTATATCCATTCCTCGACACGAATCTATCCATTGGGAATGATCTCCATCTATAGATCATTAGAGAATTTAATATGATAGGAGCCATTGTTAATATTCCTAAAATTAATAACTAATTTATTTAATTATTTTTATTCATTCATTATTCCCTTTAATAATATCATTAATGGCCACACAAAATAGAATTCAAATTCCATAATCAAAACTTAGGATCTAAACCTAGAACAAAACCCTAAGAATAAATAATCTAAACCCTAGGTCAATACTTTTGTGTGTTGGGTTTGGATCCAAGTGTAGAATCTAATATGGGTATATTTGATGTGAACTTATGAACTGTCATTACTAACCTATTAGCTAATATAAGTTATAACACTAACGCTAATAGTATTCTTGTAATTATTAAGATTTAATTTTAACTAATACACCAACTAGAGTTCAAATCCTAAAATCTAAATTTAAGACTAAACCTTAAGACGAAAATTCTAATTTTACATTAAAAACCTTAAGATATATAATTCAAAGCCTAGGCCATGACCCTAAACCTAGGTAGCGCATAGAACTTGGATCTAATTGTTCAAGTTCCTGATTTATGGTAGGATTCAATTTTAAGGGAATGCGCATTCCCTAGCACTGCTGGTAGGCGATGTGAACCATGAGGTGATGATTCTTCCCCTTAAGCTTTTCATTTCCAAATTAGTTTAAGTTATAGTCTTTAACAAATGTTAAAGTTGTTATCACATAGCATGTGACCTCTTTTATTAGTATGAATTCTTTAGATATGATTTATATCTGATTTATGGTCGATAGTTGTGAACCGTGATTGCATGCGATGGTTACTTACGCAATAACTCTCATTTTAATGGATAGTTCACATCGTGAATTATTATGATTATTATGCTTATCTTCTTCCTGTCATGCCACAACTATATGCTTTCTCATGGATTGTTGTGAGTCGCTATGGATCTTTATTCACTACACTTACTAACGGGTGATACCTCTTGTGTACGTGAACCCATACTTAGGATGTAACAAAATAGAGTGTGTTAAGGAATGGGTCCTCGATTTAGAGGTTATATGGGACATGGAACGTTAATGTGGGATTTACCATCTATAGGGCATACAACTTGAATGGCTTGAAATGACCTCTCTCTGATTTACTCTGACCTGACCCTTTGCTGACTCAATTAATATTCTGAGCATTCTTTTACCACTACGATTTAATATTTATCCAATGTTTTGATGATTTCCTTGCATGCCTTTGATGGCCTATACCATGTGGTGGAAATCTCTACTTATTAAATTTGATTGGCCACTGATCGATGGGTTCCTTTAGCCATCCTAAGGTGGGAGAATCTCATGAGCCGGGGATGGTAGTCATGGAACTCTATGCTCGAGTTGTTGGCCTACGGTGGATGACGAGTCCCCCGTATTAACCATTGAGTTACTTAAATTGGCTGGTTGTAATTGGATTAATAATGGTTGGTTAATCATGCATTCATTGAATATTGGTGATGACGAGTGGCTAATTCTGGATGCTATAGCATGTGCCCTAGAGTTGTTGAGGTATCATTTTGCTAGCTCCCAGACCATCGATTATTGACCTATTGTTCTAACTGGATGATCATTCCCATGTCGATGATTGCATGGGCAACGAGCCCAAGTCTGACTGTATGTGCATCCCGAGGTCGATGTGCATTCATGCATCCATACATATAAAAAGACTGCATCATGTATTGTTTTGATTGCCTTGTCGTTTTAACTATGCTTAGCTTAGGTGGCAATGTGTAATCTTGAGGGGAATTCACACTGAGTTGGCCACTCATCTATTAAATATATAACCGTACAGGTAGCATAAGTGGCTTAAGTGATATGCAGGTTCAGACTGACGATGAGCAGTTATAACAGTCAAGGATGTGTAGTTGTACCTACCAAGGAAGCTACATGATCTTACGGCTTTCATTTATATACTTTTATATATTTCTCATGTACGTAAATCTTGTAATGTTAACATGGAGACATTGGTTTGTATAAGTCATTATGGACAAACTCTTGTATACTCTAAATGTAAATGAAAATTTTCCTTTATGTTGACTTGTCCATTTTATGCTTATCTGCTAACTCTGATAAAAGAAAAAGATTATATATGGAATTTGGCTCTTTTTAAGTTACCACTCGGGTTCTTGGGAAACGGGTCTTATACTCAGGTCCCAAAAAGCCAGGGCATTAGAGTTCGACTGGTCGAAGGACCAACCAAATTTTAAAATTTCTGGCACGATAAGATAAGATCATTACTTGACCGGTCGAGTGGCTTACTCGACTGGTCAAGTGACCTGCTCGACTGGTCGAGCAATGCACTCAACTGGTCAAGTGACCTGCTCGACTGGTCGAGTAATGAACTCAACTGGTCGAGTGGGACCAAAAAACCTTGCTGGACTTTGAGTCGAGCCTGCACAACTGGTCGAGTAGTCTCCACGAGTGGTCGAGGGTCCAACAGAAAATTTTGAAAATTCAAAACAAACCTTGGACTGGTCAAGAAAACTCTTAGACTGGTCGAGCCAATACTTGGACTAGTCGAACAGGGAATAAGACTACTCGAGAAATGACTTATAAACTTATGAAATGACCCACATAAAATGTGCAATAAATATGGCATAACCTATGGTCAATCTAGGGTCATTCATACCTTATTTGTGAGTTGGAACAATTGAAACATCATTTGCTTCAGAACCTTGAATTCTTGTGATACGAAAAGCTTGAATTCAATCTCTTGAACTTGAGCTTGAGTTATGCTTGAGTTCTTAAGTCTTTAACGTACAATATTTGAACTTCAAACTTGAACTTGAGTTCTTGAGTTACGCTTGAGTTCTTGAATTTGAGCTTGAAACCATAAACTTCAACAATCCTCTCTTCAACTTGAAAATGTAGGCAAGTTCGACGAAGATGTAAACAACTTTAAAATGCACGAACCTGATCAATTCAACTTAAAGCATAATACAAATTCTAAATGGTTTGATATAACAAAATTTGACGGCAACTCGGGTGTTAGATTTACACTATAGCTTTTAAAATCTCCCCCTTTGTCAAACTTGTGACAAAACCAAATAAAGAATCATGCACCAATAAGGAATTATGCACCAGTTATACGCACAATAACGAATCATATATGAGCAAAAAATGATCAATAGTCACGTCTCCCCCTCATTCCATTACTCCCCCTCAATCTAGGAGAGGTGATTTGCAAAACCTATAAAAAAAATAATCCATACATTTCTTCCTACATTCCATATTCCACAATCACACAATCATCTCCACAATTTCTCCCCCTTTTTGTCACAATATGACAAAGGAAAGACATATAAAGATAAAAGAAGTAAATGAAATAGAGAGGAAAGAGCATCACCATGATAATCATAAATCAACTTAAGGCATAATATCATGTCCACATAGTAAGAAGTAAAAGTATAAGACCAAGAATTATCTAAACACACATAGAGTAGAAAGAGTTAATACGTGTCCAGATTAAAAAGCTAGTCAGATCTAGATGAGGGAGTAGGAATAGATGGATATATCTAATGTAGTCCCTTGTTAATGCACCTAAGGTATTTGCGCATGTATTTGAATTGATTTTCCTGGGACACATGCAGACCTTCCACCTTTTCCTTTAGGTATCGCAATCATCATCAAAATTAGAAGGTTAAAAATATGGGTCAGCCATAGAATTTAATTCTATCTCATCAAACAAGTCATCTATATTAACATCATCAAGAGGCAAAGCATCTTCCTCTCCAGTTTCTTCAGCAGCTCCTCCAGCACCCTCATCAACTTGGCCAAGATCCAACCTCAAATTCATCATATTAATGTTTGAATTTTTGAAGGGAAGATGGTTAATAAGAGCTTCTCCAACAGGCATAACCACAAGACTATGAGTAGCTAGCGTGGTCATCAGAAATGCAAAGGGAATATCACTATGACCAAGATGGAGATGAAACTGAATGATAATGTAACACCTCATACTTTCTAGTACTCAGGTGTTACCTTGAAAATCCGAATTAACCACACATGCATGGGGTCATGCATGACTCACCGTACACATCAGCATCTAGTGGTCCCCAATGTATCCATCTAGACCGATTGGGACAATCTTCATTCATATATCGAGTCATCTGACCGTTAGGAGTGGAATTCACCTATAAATTGAGCTTTCCATAAGATTGATCCTCGAGGCGGACCATATATTTGCATTAGGACTCCTTAAATAAACTATAGATCAATCACAACGTTCATTGATCAATCCAATGTCCGATTTCCCTAATTTGACCATTGGATTGTAAAATTGACTGTAAGACTGAGGTGTCTGGGATTGGACACATGGCCCACTAAGACACGATACAACCCATTAATGACCCTAATCAAAGGCAAGTCATACAAGATAATAATAATAATAGTAATAAATAATAAATATATATAATATCTATGTATGCACATATAAAAATAACTATAAAATAATAATGATAATTAAATTCTAATAATATAAAAGTTTGAGATGGATGGCCCTAATAAACAACATAACTATGATATATATATATATATATATATATATATATATATATATATTACATGTAATAATAATAATAATTAAAATTAAAAATTTTAAATTAATGTGTTGTCTGAATAGCGACATATGATGGTGTGCTTAGACATATAAACGATCCCGTAGGACCTTCTGACCGTTGATAATCAGGCTGGGATTAATCCAACAATCAGATTAATGCAATCGGCACTAAAGGACCCTAGTTTCATTAGCATGGCCCACCTAAGCTATGGGATTTGCCTCAAATCAGCTCTAAGGTGTTAATAAAGCCCATAGAAGAAGAAGCACAAGGCGGATTTATCATAACCACCACAATGGACCCCACCTTGAGGTGCGAGTGCACACGAGGGACGTGCACTCGCCATAAACGGGTCGTGGGAGACCGGTCAGCATGGGATGACCCGTGTTTTCCCAAAAATAGAGAGGTCCTCTCTCTGTTTTCGACAGCTGATGGACAACGTCCATTTGGGATGCCCTATGGCCCACCATCTCAGATCAGATGGGTGATCTGAACCATCTATCTTATGCACAGATGGGGCTTAACCAAAACCCGATGAGTCCCGCATGTAGGTGTGACCATACGTGCACACAAACATTGGCACAAAAGGGCCCTATAAACACAACATTTCCAGAAATGGCGTTCTGTTGCATTGCCAGCTTGGCAATCCACGTGAGGCCGGAACCATCTATCTCAACCCTCCGTCCTAAAGTAATCCCAGCCATTTATTTTAGGGCTTTGTAAAGGGAAAGCATAAGACCCAAAAACCAGCCATTTTCCTTCTTCATGCGAACCCACCGGTCCATCTTTCTCCAAGCTTCAATGAAGCTTGTCTACGAGCTTCCAAGGGTCCATATGGGCCTTCCGAAAGAAACCGATTGGAGGAGGCCTTGAATTATATTCTCAAATTCCTAAGACTTGTTGTTACTTCGACTCTTATGGGCTGCTTGGAGGTCTGGTCATTTAAGTTGATTGTTCTCTAATCTGTCTTCTTCCTAACCTAAAGCTTGAAACATCGGTCCTATCAATAAGCCTTAATACATGATCGATGGTCTACATGATCCCATTTGGTCTCAGCGGTGCAGCACTAGGGCTGGCCACAATCTTAGTGCGCAACAATTGGGGTTATGTATATAGCAATGAGGTAGAAGAGGTGAAATAGGTAGCGACCTCGATGTCATTGATTGTGCTCTCGAACTTCCTCGATGGAATCCAACCAATGCTTTCAAGATTCGACCCTAAGGGTGCTCACACCTCCTAGCGATGGCGAAGGCGGTTCAAAACATAAGGTGATAATTCTTCCCCTTGAGCTTTCCATTTTCCCATTAACTTAAGTTATAGTTTTTATTTTAATTTATAATTGATATCTCCATTTTATAATCACATATGTTAATTGTTGGAATTGAATTGTTATATTACATGCTTAATAATTATCCTGCATAGTTATCTCATGCTTGTGGATTATTTGTGGATTGCTTATGGGACTTAAACTGGTATATCAGTGGGAAACCCCTACCCATGAATGTACACCCATACTTGAGATGTAACTCAACTGGTTGTGATCGTAATGGGCTTTCGACTTAGTGGTTATTGAGTAGTGGTTTAAATTGATCATTTATGTGGGCTTACCATCCAGGGTTGTTGTGTCTAATAGTTTTTAAGGATGGTTTCTTATTGCATGGTTTTGATATTCGCCTTACGTAGCTTTGTTTTAGTATTTGTCCTAGATGGGTTGGATGTTTTATTTTGTGCAACCATGCAATGGTAATCCTCATATACTAAATATGATTGGCCACTAGTCGATTGGGTTCCATTAAACATCCTAAGGTGGTAGCCTCATGAGCCATTGATGGTGGAATGGGATATTATGCCTGAGCTGTCGGCCTACGCTCAGCTCTGAGCTCCACATAGTGACCTTTGAGCTTATTAAACTTACTGGTTGTAAACGGATTAATAATAGTTGGGCTAATCATGCATTCATTGCTTTCTTGCGGTGATGGATGACTAATTTTGGATGTTGTAGCACATGCCTAATAGGATTTAGTTGGGTATCGTTTCACTAGCTCCCAGACCATCGACTATCGACCCACTTTTGGTGAGTTTGACACTATGCATATACTATGTACTTTCACTGGTGATGGGCCACATTGCATGGTTTTTGCCTAAAAGCTAACTGAATGAGCATCCCCAGTTGATGTGCACTCATGCATCCATACATCTAAAAATACTGCATCGTGTATTGCTTTATATGCCTTCTTATGTTCTTATACTATTTCTTACCTAATGCAGCGATGTGTAATCTCGAGGGGAATTCACACTGAGTTGGCCACTCATCCATCAAATATACAACCGTACAGGTAGTATAGGTGGCTTAAGTGATATGCAGGTTCGGATTGATGAGGAGCTGTTATGATGGTTAAGGATGCGTGGTTCTACCTGTCAAGTAAGTTACGCGATCTTGCGGCTTTCGTTTATATATTTTCTTTTATATTTCTCACGTATGTAAATCTTATAATTGTTAATGTAGAGACATTGGTTTGTATAAGTCATTATGGGTAGCTTCCTGTATATTTGAATGATAATGAAATTTTCCTTGACGTTTGATTGTCCATGCTACGCTAACTGCTAACTCTGAATGAAAGGAAAAAATATATGGATGGAATTTGGCTCTCTATAAGTTAACACTCGATTTTTTGGGAAACAGGTCATGTACCCAGGTCCTGAAAAGATGGGGCGTTACAGATAATGTAACAAATAAGAGATGGAAGACATACAGGAACATCAGTAACAACTGAATGAAGGATGCAAGCCATGAAAGAAGTTAGCTCAGTTTTGTTACCAGATATAGGATACAAACTAGAGATAAAAATATGATGAAGAATCATGTATCTAGGTAACATATATTTAGAACTAACGCAATGCTAGAGTTCCAATTAGCATCTATGTTGCACAACACTCCAGTTAGCATTCGTTTTTCAGATTCAGAAGGTCTTGCCACTAAAGTAGAAATAGGAATACCTTCATTATTCACTGGAATATCCATCAATCCAGATATCAAGTGAAGTTCTACATCAATAGGACCTTCTCTAGTTCAAATAGTAAAAGTTAAATTCTCAGTAGAAAAGTCACTTGTACAAGAAAACATATCCTGCGCAATGGAACGGTATGTAGGACCGCCCCAATTTAATATGTTAGCCTATCTTACAGTTTGAAGGAGGGGAATAATGCCAAACAGTTACAAATGATTTGAGTTGACAGTCCGTTCAACAATCACATTGCGGAGATAAATATCCTACACATATTCGGGATTTTCTTCTGGTGAAAAAAGATGATGCACCGTGATTAAAGAGGAATGGGAAGAAGAACCACAAGAGGCTTTCTTCTTATTTTTACCTTCCATTGTACAAAGAATACAAGAAATACAAGTAATGTAAGAAAAGAAAGATGGGTTTCAAGAAAATCAGATTTTTTATAAGAAAACCCAATAAACCACCAAAAACCTTGAAATAAACTACAAAATCAAGGAAATGGAAGTGCAAAGAACCCAAATCCACAAGGAAAATGAAAAAGATGCACTAATCATAAAGGAATCAAAGGGTGGCTCGACCGATAGTGGAAGGGCCGGTTGGGGAAGATGAAAAAATGGAAGAAAAAGTACTTTTTGCATAATAAAAAGCCCCAAACCCGAGCAACTCGACCGGTCATGCCACGACTGGTCGAGTGTATACTCGACTGGTTGTGCACCTCATAAATTTTACATTTTTTCATATTTTTGTTAAAAATTTGTAAAACAAATAAAAACATGTAATATAGTACAAATAAACACAAGCAATTCAGATCATTTTGCACATACCCATATCCAATTTTAATTTAGTAAACATGTTTCTATCAAGCGGTTTTATAAAAATGTTTGCAAGTTGATTTTCAGTCTAAATATAGTCCAAAGAAATAATCTTATCTTCTACTAATTCATGAATATAATGATATCTAATGTCAATATGCTTAGTTTATGAATGCTGAATTTGATTTTTAGAAATGCTAATTGCTCTAGAATTGTCGCAATACAACACCATAGAATCTTGCGTAAATCCGTAATCACTTAATATCCTTTTCATCCACACAAGCTAGGTGCATGCATTACCGACTGCAATATACTCAGCCTTAGCTGTGGAATGTGATATGAAACTTTGTTTCTTACAATGCCAAGAAACTAAACAGTTCCCAACATAAAAACATCTACCGCTGGTAGACTTGCGATCATCAATATTACCAGCTCAATCAGCATCCAAATAACCAGCTAATTGAACATTAGTATCATGAGGATACCAAAGGCCGAGTTTGGCCAAACTTACGACATATCTCAAAATGTGTTTTACAACAATCAGGTGGGGTTCTTTAGGGTTCGATTGATATCTAGCACAGATTCCTACACTGAATGTAATATCAGGTTAGCTAGCAGTTAAATATAATAAATTACCTATCATACCGCGATATAACTTAGGATCTACACTTTTACCTGTCGAATCCTTAGAGAGTTTAAGTGTCGTACTCATAGGAGTATCAAAATTTTTACTGCTCTCAAAACTAAACTTTTTCACTAAATTTAGAGCATATTTTGTTTGAGAAATAAAGAACCTATCATTAAGCTGTTTTACTTGCAAACCTAAGAAATAGTTCAGTTCTCCAACCATGCTCATTTCAAACTTGGACTTCATTAAATCTGCAAACTCAACAATCATGTTAGAACAGGTACATCCATATATAATGTCATCAACATAAATCTGTACTATTAGTATATGAGCATTGTATTTCTTTACAAAAAGTGTCTTATCAACATGTTGAGGGTCAAATATTGCATATCAGACCCATTTATTGCATAGATTTACAAGCATGACACCGTTTAATAGCCTAATTTAATTGAATTTGTGATGCAGGGCGTCTTCATGAGCTTGGACTGAGAAAGGACACTAAAAAGCATGGATTTACCGATCTGATGACACTAAAGCATGGGACGGACTCTAGAAGACCAAGAGCGACGAAATTATACACCAGGGGTCCGCAGAAATCGAGGAATCGAAGCTCAAGTGGCCTGAAAAGTGTCCAGAACGCAAGATCACGGGGTTCCTGTCATCTGATGGGTTCGAAACTCCATACGTGGCCTGAGGACCATAAATGAACCGTACACGTGAAATTTCATCCATTGGATCTCTCTGGAAGTGGTCCAATGCACAGATCAGCCCCTTTAATTGTTATGTGGGACCCACCTGAGATCTGGATATGCCAGAAATTTGGTCTCAACGCCTTAAATTATGAGAAGAACTAAATGGACGGAGCGGATTTATTACATGCATCAGGGTGGGACCCATTTTTGTGAGAGAGAGTACACACTGGATGTGTACTGGCGCATATACGCTGTTTTGACTGCGTTTGACCCGCGCCCACTCGACTTCACAAGCAAAGAAGGAAACAGGCTCTGTTTTTGCCTTCACGCGCAGCCGACCCACGGGAAGTAGCAGTGGGCCACTGTCATCATGTATTTAGGTGATCCACACCGGTCATTCAATCCAGACTGGAAGCTTGACCGTCGGCTCGTTGACGGACTTCCAGATGACAGCAGTGACTGGGTTTTTACTGTCTAAACGGTAGACAGACGGTGACAAGTTAAATCTTGCGGTCCACACCGAAATCGAGTCAATCTGGTCACTCCCGGACGGTTTCTCATTGCACATCCAATGGACGGAGTGGATCTCCTCACTGACGCTGACCATGGGCCCCACCAGCAGCTCAGCGCAGGTCCTGCGCAGGCAGAGAGTCCAAGCAGCGCACGGACGCTGCCGCTCATCGTGGCCCTTTTGTGATTTCAATCACCGTCGGATTGATGATCCAGACCATCCACATGCTTCAACAGATGGCCATAGCCCTAGCCAAGGTGTCAGAATCAATAAATGTGTTGATTTCACGCTGCAAAATCAAATCAAACGGCGGGTGTTCTGCTGCGAAAAATAGATTGCGCGACCGGTTTCTGCTGCGAAAAATTTCCGCATGGAGTGCGGAAACTCCAGCCACCGCCCCTAGCACTCCAGCAGGGTCTTTGCTGCCTATAAAGAGAGAGAAAGGAGGCAACGATGGGGAGGGCTCGTTTTTGGGGTTTGACAAAGGAAGAGAAACATGGAGGGCTTGGTCTTGGTTTCGTCGTGAGGGGCAGGGACGAGGGGTGCTTGAAGCTTGGGTTCCAATCGGCTGCTGATCGTGGAATGCTCGGTGCTTGGTCTTTGATGGAAAGGAAGGACTGCACGTCAGGGAGAGCTGATGGAATGTGGAGGCTGAAAGAACAATAAGCTCTTTCTTCTTCTCTTCTTCTCCTTTTCGTTTCCTTTTTCTTTCTATTTGTTTTGGATTTAGGCTAATCATGGTCGGCTAAATCTCTTAGCTAGGGCTAAGAGGTGAAGCTTGTAGTGAGAAGGGAGACTCTAATTGCTGATTTAACTATTTAATCATGAATTGAACTTGATTATGGTTTAATTATTAAGGGAATGTTTGTAGTTTTTAATGGTCTATTGTGACTGAAATTACAATGGGTCTGTGATAGCTTTGAGCATGTTCCTTTTCTCCTTCTCATGTTTATGAAGTCAGGAAGCCCTATTGTTCACCATTGTCTCATGGGCATGGTCGGATGACGGTACCCTTCCTAACCTTCACAGCATGATGAATAGTTGGTAATTAGATTAATTCTGTTGTTTGTTTTGTCTCCTGGGCATGGTTTGGTGATGGAATCCATTCTAATTCATATACCTTTCATCTCTTGAAAACCAAATCAAGTAAGTTCAGTTTGAATTCCATACCCCTTGATGCAGGCATAAGATTTCCCGGATCTCTACAAGTGGATCCTCTGAATCCCTAGTTTCCCTTCCCTGAACTACTTAAGTTTTAAGATAATTATTTCACAAATTATTTCCTAAATTCTATTTGGTTTAGATCACATCTTAGTCTAGTTCTAGTTCTACTTGGTTTCAGATAACGTACAGGTATCAGTCCCTGTGGATTCGACCTCGGTCTTACCGAGTTTATTACTACATCACAACCCTGCACTTGGGGAGTGAACAAGTTTTTGGCGCCGTTGCCGGGGACTGATAGTTACGATTTTCTGAAATTAATTGGTTTTAGAATTAGTTTAAGATTAGGATTTTATTAACCTTAGTTTTTATTTATTTATTTATTTTTATTTGAGTTCAAAACTAACTTGTTTCCTGTTTTATAGGATCTGGATATAAGTTTCTCAATTGGTAATCCCTTCCTAATCTCTCTACCTTTTCATATTTTTAGAATTTAGGTTATTTCTTTCCCTTCTTAGAAATTAACTTTCTATTTTTTTTGTTTTATTTTAGTAACTTTCTAATTCTAACACTTTTAGAAACTAATTTTGTTCCCAATTTATTTTTAGAATATTTGTTTAGGAACTAACCTTCCTATTTTTTAGGCCCTTAAGATAGAAATCTCTATTTTGGTACACTCCTTCCCTACTCTCTATTTTTCAATTTTTCTTGTAGTAATTTACTTTTTAGTTTAGGCTTTCCTAGTTTCTTTTAGAAATTAATTTACTGTTATTTTTCTTTTAAAGTATCGTTTCTCTCCTTTATAGAATCTAACTTATTTTTGTTTTATTTTGCAGGTCCTTAACTTAGGAGCTTCAATTTGGTAATTCCTTTCCAATTCTCCCTCTCTTTCGTTTTAGATTTTCTTTTTTTCCTTCTTTAGGATTAGGCTTTGAATTGAGGGCTGCGAGTGTTTCATGCCCAAGTGGGCCCGTGACGACACTCGACGTCTCTTGACTGAAGGAGGAGTGGTTGAGGGGTTGACTATCCATCGCAGGATTAGACACCGCTCGACATCCCCCGAGTTAACTGAAGTTCTGGCTGTAGACCCCCCTCCTCTACTTCCCCCTCGGGTGGAGGTTACCCATGATGAGAATGAGGTGCAACAGGCACCCCCGCCTCGTACTTTACGAGATTTTCTACAACCGGCGGGAGTGAGTACGCCCTCATGCATGATTTTTCCCGAAAACACAGGACAAATGGACATCAAGCTAGAAGTTATCCAACTCCTTCCCAAATTCCATGGACTTGAATCAGAAAGTCCATATTTACATTTGAAAGAGTTCGATGAAATTATAGCTACATTATGTTTTCCTAATGTATCTGAGGATACAATGAGGCTGAAACTCTTTCCTTTTTCCTTAAAAGAGAAAGCTAAGACGTGGTTACATTCACTGCGTCCTAGATCCATTGGCACATGGAACGACATGCAGAGGGAATTCATAAAAAAATTCTTCCCACATCATAAAACGATTACCCTCAGAAAAGCGATCATGAACTTTGCCCAAAAGGAAGATGAAACATTCTTTCAATGTTGGGAAAGGTTCAAAGATTTGGTCAGTTCATGCCCACAACACGGATTTGAAACGTGGCGCATTACAAATTTTTTCTATGATGGACTGACATCTTCCATGCGCCAAATGGTCGAGACAATGTGTAATGGAGAGTTCATTAATAAAGACATCGACGAGGTATGGGACTACCTCGATAGTTTGGCTGAAAAAACACAATCTTGGGACTATTACCCAAAGTCGAACACCACGTCTAGGCCGACTCAATTAAAGGAGAAAGGTGGATTATATCTCTTGAAAGAAGAGGATGATCTCAAGTGTAAAGTGACTACGCTCATAAGGAAAGTTGAGGCCATGGAAGGAAAGAAGGATAAGGTCAATGAAACTGTTTGCGGCATCTGTGATTGCAACATTCACACAACTGAAAACTGTCCTACAATACCTGCCTTTCGAGGAGTGTTGAATGAACAAGCCAATGCCGTAAATAACTATCAAAGACCTTTCACTGGACCTAACTCCAACACATACAATCCTGGTTGGAAAAATCATCCAAACTTTAGTTGGAGGAATGGACAAACAGCGACTCCTCCAGGTTTCTTCAATCAAAATCCAAATCAAGTGAAACCTCAAGAGGAACCGGTTCAAAATCCCATACAAGAGCTGGCTCAAGCAATGCGGGGAATTACAGATTTTATGCAAAAGATAGATTCTCGTATGACGGTTATAGAAAAGGGGATGCTTCCTGCACAACCTCTCCCCAATCCTAAACCGCAGTACGAGAATAATGATCCCAGCTCTTCAAATCAGATGGGGCATGCTAAATCCATCACCACTCTTAGGAGTGGGAAGATCATTGATAAAACTCTTCCGGTTAGGCCCGAAAAGCCTCAAGAACCAGAAGAGGACAACAATGATGGATCCACTGATGCCCCACAAAAAGTGGAACCGGAACTTCTAGAGAAGCCAGTTGCTCCATTCCCCCAACGGTTGGTTTCACCAAAACCTCTCTCTAACTCTCAGGATATCCTAGAGGTGTTGAAACAGGTGAAAGTCAACATTCCTCTACTTGATGTCGTTAAACAGATACCTTCATATGCCAAATTCCTAAAAGACTTATGCACGACCAAGCGACGGAAAATTATTCAAAAGAAAATCTTCTTGACTGAGAAAGTGAGTGCCATCCTGAAGCAAGACGTGCCGCAGAAATTCAAGGATCCCGGTAGCCCAACCATATCATGTGTAATCGGGAATCATCGAATTGATCACGCACTTCTTGACTTAGGAGCAAGCGTCAATCTGATTCCCTACTCGGTATACAAACAGTTAGGTTTGGGTGAATTAAAACCCACCCTAACCACACTACAATTTGCCGATCGCTCTGTTCATGTACCAAGAGGGATAATTGAGGATGTGTTGGTCCAAGTTGATAGATTTTACTACCCTGTAGACTTTATCATCCTGGACACCGAACCCATCAATAACATGAGCACTCAGATTCCCGTCATTCTTGGTCGCCCATTCCTTGCTACGTCAAATGCAATTATCAATTGTAGGAATGGTATCATGACTATGTCTTTTGGAAATTTGACATTGGAGTCAAACATTTTTTCAATAACGGCGGCAGCAGAGGATGATGACGATTTCCACGACATTAACATGATTGACTCTTTCGTGGAAGATACGACACCTCGGACCTTATCCTCCGACCATCTAGAGATGTGCCCGGCCCACTCCCATGATTTTGATGATGACATGATTAGGGAGACGTGCGCCTTGCTTGATACTGCACCGGTACTTGAAGTTAACCGATGGAGGCCACAATTTGAAGAATTACCACAAACTGATGTAGTGCCTCTACCGTCTAACCTCAAGCCGCCGAAGCTTGACCTAAAACCTTTGCCCTCTGATTTGAAATATGCATATTTGGGTCAAGATGAGACATACCCGGTGGTGATCTCTGCCCACCGGGAGAAAGAATAAGAGAGTATGCTTATATCTACTCTCATTGAGCATAAAGGAGCCCTAGGATGGACGATAGCGGACCTCAAGGGAATCGATCCCTCGATTTGTACTCACCGCATATATCTTGAGGATAATGCAAAAACCGCTCGGCAACCACAACGTAGACTAAATCCCAACATGAAGGAAGTGGTTAAGGCCGAGGTTCTTAAACTATTAGATGTGGGTATTATATACCCTATATCTGATAGTCAATGGGTGAGTCCAACTCAAGTGGTCCCTAAGAAGTCCGGAATCACCATCGTAGCCAATGCTAATAATGAACTCGTGCCAACTAGAGTCACTACTGGTTGGAGAATGTGCATTGACTACAGGAAGTTGAATACCGTCACGAGGAAAGACCACTTTCCTTTACCATTCATTGATCAGATCCTGGAAAGGTTAGCTGGTCATTCCTATTACAGTTTCCTTGACGGGTATTCAGGCTACAACCAGATAGAGATAGCCCCTGAAGACCAGGAAAAGACCACATTTACATGTCCCTACGGCACCTTTGCCTATCGAAGGATGCCATTCGGACTATGTAATGCCCCTGCCACCTTTCAGCGATGTATGCTTAGTATTTTTTCTGACATGGTGGGGCAATATCTAGAGGTCTTCATGGATGATTTCTCTGTTTACGGTCCATCTTTCAGCGAGTGCTTGGAAAGTCTCAAATGTGTGCTGAAAAGATGTGAAGAAAAGAACCTGGTACTTAATTGGGAGAAGTGTCATTTCATGGTTCAGAAGGGAATTGTCCTTGGGCATATCATCTCGTCCAAAGGAATCGAGGTAGATAAGGCAAAAATCGATCTTATCTCTAACCTACCTCCACCCAAGAACATCAGAGATGTGCGATCCTTCTTAGGACACGCAGGATTTTACAGGAGATTCATAAAGGACTTTAGTCTTCTCTCTCGTCCTTTATGTAATCTTCTTCAAAAGGATGCTCCATACGAGTGGACTGAGCAGTGCCAGGAAGCTTTCACCAAGCTTAAGGGCACGTTAACCACTGCACCTATCATGCAGCCACCCGACTGGAACCTTCCTTTTGAACTTATGTGCGACGCTTCTGATTATGCTCTTGGGGCGGTCCTAGGCCAGAGAAAAGACAAGAAGCCCTACGTCATTCACTACGCAAGTAGGACTCTAAATCCTGCCCAAGTGAACTACTCGACTACGGAAAAGGAACTCTTAGCCGTAGTGTTCGCCTTGGACAAATTTAGGTCCTACCTGATCGGATCCAAGATCATTATCTATACAGATCATGCGGCACTGAAGTATCTTCTTTCTAAGAATGATTCTAAGCCCCGCTTGATACGATGGATCCTTCTACTCCAAGAATTTGATTTGGAAATTAAAGATAAAAAGGGAGTAGAGAACGTAGTGGCTGATCACCTTTCTCGCCTAAATACCTCTGAGTCCCTTGAGACGACTCATATCAATGACATGTTCCCTGATGAACAGCTGTTCAGAGTCTCCCATTCACCTTGGTTTGCTGATATTGCTAATTATCTTGCTACAGGTGCCATACCGACACAGTGGACTGCGCAAGATAAGAAGAAATTTTTCACCGAGGTGCGCAACTTTTTCTGGGATGATCCTTACTTATTTAAATATTGCCCAGACCAAATTCTAAGGAGATGTGTACCAGACGATGAGCATCAGAGCGTCATCTCCTTCTGTCACTCAGAGGCCTGTGGTGGTCACTTTTCTGCTAAAAAGACCACGGCCAAGATTCTGCAGTGTGGCTTTTACTGGCCCACTATGTTTAGGGATACTCATGAGTTTTGCAAAGCTTGTGAGCGTTGTCAGAAATTGGGAGCATTGTCCCGTCGAAATATGATGCCTTTGAATCCCATCCTTATCATTGAAGCATTTGATTGCTGGGGCATCGATTTCATGGGACCATTCCCCCAATCGTTTGGAAATCTGTATATTTTGCTCGCCGTGGATTATGTCACTAAATGGGTTGAAGCGATTCCGTGTCGAAAGAATGACCATCGCACGGTCATTAAATTCCTGAAAGAGAACATCCTTTCTCGATTCGGAACGCCTCGAGCCATCATTAGTGATGGGGGCTCACACTTTTGTAATAGACCATTCGAGAGCTTAATGAAGAAATACGGTATCTCTCATAAGGTGAGCACCCCATACCATCCACAGACAAGTGGACAAGCTGAGATTTCTAATAGGGAGATCAAACACATTTTGGAGAAAACGGTTAACCCAGATCGTAAGGATTGGTCAATCCGATTGATCGATGCCTTATGGGCATACCGTACTGCCTTTAAAACTCCTATTGGAATGTCTCCCTTTAGACTTGTCTATGGGAAAGCTTGTCACTTGCCTGTGGAGCTGGAACATAAAGCATACTGGGCGATCAAAAATCTTAATTTCAATCTAGACGCCGGCTCGCTACGCAAACTGCAGTTGAATGAACTTGAAGAAATCCGGAACGACGCATACGAGAATTCGAGAATTTACAAGGACAGGATGAAGGTGTTTCATGATCAACATATTCTACGAAAATCATTCACGCCAGGCCAGAAAGTCCTTTTGTATAATTCTCGATTACATCTTTTTCCGGGTAAGCTTCGATCTCGTTGGACCGGCCCTTACATTGTTGTTACTGCTTATCCTCATGGGGCCGTCGAGATAAGAGATCCCGACAATGGCAAGGAGTTTAAAGTAAATGGACATCGTTTAAAGCCATTTGTCGAGAAATTTGATTCAGAGGACATGTCCATGCCTCTGACTGATCCTGTTTACCAGGACTGACCTCCTAGTCTGATGGAGGTATAGGTAGGTTTATCGCTTTCATAGGATTATGGTAGTTGCTTTGGTCTGGCTGAAGACGTAAACTTAGCGCTCCTGGGAGGCAACCCAGCTTTTCAACTTATTTCATTCATTAGTTCAATGTTTGTGGGTAACATTACTGCAAACCCTCACGAGACTACAACTCGTCCACTAGGGGTAACCTAGGGGTTTAAAGGCTTGTTGCATGCGCTAAATGCAATCGAAAGCACCTGCGAAAGTGGTATAGGTAGGATTTTATTTTTGTTAGTTCTGTGTCACTTTCTCTCTCGTGCTGACCGGATTCCATGCTGCGATCTCTTGGAAAGTCTCTCACGATTCATCATCCAGGTACTATCTTCCCTTCACTCTTTCTTTACTTTTGTTGTCCTATGCGCATTCCATATTCATATCCTTTACATTGAGGACAATGTAGCTTTTAAGTTGGGGGTGGGAGATTAGGTTACCTAATCAGTATTTTCTTAAGCAAAAATTGTGAAAATTTTTAAAATTTTTCTGGACTTTCTGGTGAATTCAAAGTGATTGGACGACCATCTTTGATTTAGAATTACAGGATATGGAATGTTGGTGATTTACTGCTCTTGGATTCAGTTGCTCGTTAGATTTCACAGTTAAGTTTAATTATTAATCCATGATTAGAAGTTGTAAACATTGATTGAGTCATGATTTCACATGTCACATCTCGCTTACACATTAAGATTTCAGTTTGAAACTGATGGGTTAATTTGGTGATCAGTAAGCATAGAAGGAACCAACTTGAACACTTGCCCGTCAAGATCAATAAAAAAGAAGAGATACCGTTGAAAAAGGTTAGGCAAAGAATCTTCACTATAGGTTTGCTCCCTATAAGTGTGGACTTCATTCCCCTTCTTGGTTTTATGGTTTAAAAAAAAAAAAAAAAAAAAAAAAAAAAAAAACTGAAGGAATGAAAAGATGATCTTTGAGGCAAGCTTTGGTTATTATGACTTCTCTTGTTGATTACTAACGATATCCTGAAATAAAGAAATGAATATTAATGTTGAAAGTTGGGATTACACTTTACATCTGTGGAACTCAATGTTTAGGATTATTTCTAATTAAGTGACTAATACTTTGAATGAAGTTTATCGTGTGTTTGAGTCTAGGAGAGAGTAAGGCCCAACATTCATGAATTGTTGAATTCTGAATATCTAGATTGTTTTCCAAAATCACTCGAGTTCATAGAAATTCTCCTGTAATTCTCAACTTATTTTTCGCATACTTTGCTCGGGACTAGCAAAATGCTGGTTGGGGGTTGTGTTGAGGGTCAAATATTGCATATCAGACCCATTTATTGCATAGATTTACAAGCATGACACCGTTTAATAGCCTAATTTAATTGAATTTGTGATGCAGGGCGTCTTCATGAGCTTGGACTGAGAAAGGACACTAAAAAGCATGGATTTACCGATCTGATGACACTAAAGCATGGGACGGACTCTAGAAGACCAAGAGCGACGAAATTATACACCAGGGGTCCGCAGAAATCGAGGAATCGAAGCTCAAGTGGCCTGAAAAGTGTCCAGAACGCAAGATCACGGGGTTCCTGTCATCTGATGGGTTCGAAACTCCATACGTGGCTTGAGGACCATAAATGAACCGTACACGTGAAATTTCATCCATTGGATCTCTCTGGAAGTGGTCCAATGCACAGATCAGCCCCTTTAATTGTTATGTGGGACCCACCTGAGATCTGGATATGCCAGAAATTTGGTCTCAACGCCTTAAATTATGAGAAGAACTAAATGGACGGAGCGGATTTATTACATGCATCAGGGTGGGACCCATTTTTGTGAGAGAGAGTACACACTGGATGTGTACTGGCGCATATACGCTGTTTTGACTGCGTTTGACCCGCGCCCACTCGACTTCACAAGCAAAGAAGGAAACAGGCTCTGTTTTTGCCTTCACGCGCAGCCGACCACGGGAAGTAGCAGTGGGCCACCGTCATCATGTATTTAGATGATCCACACCGGTCATTCAATCCAGACTGGAAGCTTGACCGTCGGCTCGTTGACGGACTTCCAGATGACAGCAGTGACTGGGTTTTTACTGTCTAAACGGTAGACAGACGGTGACAAGTTAAATCTTGCGGTCCACACCGAAATCGAGTCAATCTGGTCACTCCCGGACGGTTTCTCATTGCACATCCAATGGACGGAGTGGATCTCCTCACTGACGCTGACCATGGGCCCCACCAGCAGCTCAGCGCAGGTCCTGCGCAGGCAGAGAGTCCAAGCAGCGCACGGACGCTGCCGCTCATCGTGGCCCTTTTGTGATTTCAATCACCGTCGGATTGATGATCCAGACCATCCACATGCTTCAACAGATGGCCATAGCCCTAGCCAAGGTGTCAGAATCAATAAATGTGTTGATTTCACGCTGCAAAATCAAATCAAACGGCGGGTGTTCTGCTGCGAAAAATAGATTGCGCGACCGGTTTCTGCTGCGAAAAATTTCCGCATGGAGTGCGGAAACTCTAGCCACCGCCCCTAGCACTCCAGCAGGGTCTTTGCTGCCTATAAAGAGAGAGAAAGGAGGCAACAATGGGGAGGGCTCGTTTTTGGGGTTTGACAAAGGAAGAGAAACATGGAGGGCTTGGTCTTGGTTTCGTCGTGAGGGGCAGGGACGAGGGGTGCTTGAAGCTTGGGTTCCAATCGGCTGCTGATCGTGGAATGCTCGGTGCTTGGTCTTTGATGGAAAGGAAGGACTGCACGTCAGGGAGAGCTGATGGAATGTGGAGGCTGAAAGAACAATAAGCTCTTTCTTCTTCTCTTCTTCTCCTTTTCGTTTCCTTTTTCTTTCTATTTGTTTTGGATTTAGGCTAATCATGGTCGGCTAAATCTCTTAGCTAGGGCTAAGAGGTGAAGCTTGTAGTGAGAAGGGAGACTCTAATTGCTGATTTAACTATTTAATCATGAATTGAACTTGATTATGGTTTAATTATTAAGGGAATGTTTGTAGTTTTTAATGGTCTATTGTGACTGAAATTACAATGGGTCTGTGATAGCTTTGAGCATGTTCCTTTTCTCCTTCTCATGTTTATGAAGTCAGGAAGCCCTATTGTTCACCATTGTCTCATGGGCATGGTCGGATGACGGTACCCTTCCTAACTTTCATGGCATGTTGATTGATTGGTAATTAGATTAATTCTGTTGTTTGTTTTGTCTCCTGGGCATGGTTTGGTGATGGAATCCATTCTAATTCATATACCTTTCATCTCTTGAAAACCAAATCAAGTAAGTTCAGTTTGAATTCCATACCCCTTGATGCAGGCATAAGATTTCCCGGATCTCTACAAGTGGATCCTCTGAATCCCTAGTTTCCCTTCCCTGAACTACTTAAGTTTTAAGATAATTATTTCACAAATTATTTCCTAAATTCTATTTGGTTTAGATCACATCTTAGTCTAGTTCTAGTTCTACTTGGTTTCAGATAACGTACAGGTATCAGTCCCTGTGGATTCGACCTCGGTCTTACCGAGTTTATTACTACATCACAACCCTGCACTTGGGGAGTGAACACAACACTCTCCATTATAAACTTATGACTTAGTAAAAACTTAGTCAATTTCTCGTACCATGCCCTGGGAGCATGTTTTAATCCATAGAGTGCCTTTTTCAGGCAATAAACATGATCAGTATGTTTAAGGCCTTGTTCCATAGATCCATTTAATTCGAATAATGTGTTTATCATTAGGTCTAGGAACTAAGTACCATACATCATTCCTTACGAATTGATTAAGTTCATCTTACACAGCCACTATCCAGTTTTCATCAGGAAGTGCTTCTTTTACGTTGGCCAGTTCAATCTGAGATGTGAAGCACACATAATCACAAATGTTTTCTAATCGTCTACGAGTGCGCACACCAATGAGAGGGTTCTCCAGAATTTGATCAGTTGGATAGTCTTTAACTAACCGTAATTCAGTGTCATTTTGACTAGATGAAGAGTCTAGTTTATCAAATAAAGAGACTTCATCATCTTATAAACTTGAGACAGGTATATTTAGGTGATCATCTATAACCACATTAATGGACTCCTGAATTACACCGGTCCTCTTGTTGAGAACACGATATGCTCGACTATTTAGCGCATATCCTAGGAAAATACATGTCACTCCCTAGACTCAGTAACCGGACTCACAAGGAACCCGACAGTCGTTTCTAGCCACAACAACCTCCGTAGTACCCCATTCTCTGCTCTTGAAGCAGGTTCTGATCCTGGGATCCAACAAGGAGGATTTTCATAATCATACATCCATTCCAATACGAGCATACCCAAGATCACGGCAAGTAAATCTCAGAGATAATAAAGAAACACACAGTAAAATCCACTATGAATTTGAACTTTCCAAGTACAAGGTTGAAAGGAAATACATATGATAACAAAAGAAAGAGGAAAAAATCTACAACACTGGGGTCCTCGACTCAACTCCTATCCAAGCTCTGCCGCTACAACGCCAATCTAGGATCTCCTGCACGCATCAATCATGCATAAGCTTATAAAAAACTTAAAGGGTGGTGAAAGTGTGTGACAATGGTGCATAGAAGAATAATAGAAAATGTAGAAGGGAAAAATGATCAATGTCAATATCACTAACCTTACCAAGGCTAAGCCATGAATGCAGGAAGTCATACTAAGGCTATGCAATGCGATACATGAGTACTGGGCGCCATACCAAGGCAATATAATATAAGGCTTATACAGTCAATGCCAATGCAAATGTGAAGTACTGCCAGTGCTCATATCCAATCCACATATCAAGTATGGTTCCATCATAAAGAATATCAATGGGGTCTAATGCACTACAAGATGATTGCCGCTTTACAAACCCGCATAGTCAAACAAGCGCAGGAGACCTCACTACCCGCTGTGGATAGCCAATCACTAGCGAGTCTCGACGGTAGTAGACCCACTCATGAGCTGGTCAGACTTAGCCTAGTAATGCCCACTCACTAAGGCGAATACGGCCACATCCTATCTCAACCAACTACACGACAGTGGGAGACGCAGCCTAACGGTGTAAGGCACTCGGCCACTCATAGTTTCCACTCGGTCACGGCAATGAGGCACTCTTTAGGTACCTTAAAGGTTTAGAGGCTTTCACCCAGGGATATCCTATGCACCCCAAATGCTCAAATACTATATTTTCGGTGTCCACATACGGCCATCCACGAATACCCCTATGGAGCCAAGGCCCTGATGAAGTAAGAGCAATAATATCCATGACATGACAAATGCATGAATCACGCATACCAATTATGCACTAGCTCCAAGCACTCAATGTGCACAAGAGGGGAAAACTCCATCCCTCTATCATACCAACCTAATAACCACACACAAATACAATTCAACCACTCAATGATGCATATGAGTCATGAGGGTGTGCCATACGGTGATGATGACTTAAAACACACTCTTCCTTCCTAAGGAGGGAATCAAATCTATGTACTTAGATAATTAATCTAAGGAACAATCCTCTAGTGGGGGCCCAATATTTTGGGGTAGCCCATAAAGCTAAGGAGGGCAATATATAAGCCTAGAGGAATAAGCGGTCCTAACGAGGGCCTATGGTGGTCCTTAAACTACCCATAACAACTCATAGGCCTACCTTAGGGCCACCAAGGAGGACATCCAGCCTCAACTGGATCCCAAAAGGTATCCCGCCACTACTCGAATATGAAAAAAGGCCCAAGGCCTAAGCAATCCATGGCCTAGTAGGCTATATACCAAGCCCAACACATAGGCAATATGGTGGGCTCTCAAGCAAGGTTTGGGTCCAACCATATATCCACATATTGCGGTGGGCCTAATGGGCAACTCAGTAATCTAACCATAAGGGCAATCCTTATACTTAATTCAAGTGAGTTGGGCCTCACAACTTAGCCCAAGTTTAATGGTTATTTTGGTGGGCAAACAAGGGTCCAACTACTTACATATTATAGGCCCTAAACCCATTATAAAAAGTAGAAAAATATAGGCCCAAAGGTCAAGGGGCCTATCTAAAAAGTTCCACGACAAATGGGCCTAGAAAATCCAACAAATAGCTATGAACATTGATCCAATAAAACCCAACTGGAGCGGGTCTCAAGTGTGCACTAATTAAGTCCTAAAATACTGTGGGAAGATGGCAAGATATATGTACAAAACATCCTTAAATCTGGTGAGCCATGCTGCCCAAAAACATTCAATTAAGGGCAGCCAGATTGGGCCTATTGCTGGAATTCCAGCCCACCTGTTTTCTGGGCCTGCTGGAGTCCAGCAATAAAAATCAATTTATTAAAATATAATTTACCGGTGACCCACACACATCACTGTGGGCCCCAATAGATGAATGGAGTGCATAAAACACATATATCAAGTGGGCTATACTGCTGGACTGGATGTCCTGCAGCAGCCCAATGGGCTCAAGCTTCCTTCGGTGGACGGTCAAGGGGGCGTGGATGGCAGCCCCTAAAACACATTAAAATGGGCCCCTCACATGGACATCTTATAGGGAAGTGGGCCATGCCCCATGTGGACCATAATCTGGATGAACGGGGTGGATACAAAACACATCAAGGTGAGCCAACAGAGGATGGACGGCCAGCCCATGGGTGGACGTCCCAGCCTTAGGCATCCAGCCTGGTGGGCCGGTCCAGCCCTTGCCAAATTCGTTCAGGGGTCCGTTGGCCCTAAAATTTGGTAGGTGGGTCCTATCATGAGTGGGCCACCCCCTAAAAAAAGTTCAGATTTTATAGATTTAGCAAAGTATTTATTTGGATTAAAAGAAAATTGCCTACCTAAAATCTAGTTAATTGCAAAATTTAGACTGGCCCTGATCTAAGCCTCCAATGGCGTGGATTAAAGGCCTCCAAAAAATTGAAAAAATTGGTTTTTACATCCCTTAATATGTATACCATAGGTTGGGGTCCACAGAAGTGGCCCACCAATGCAAAAGTTATTTTATAATCAAGGATTTTCAAACTGACATGTTGCTGGAATAGTGCAGAAGATCCAGACTGTCCACCTCACTTGGGCCACACCTTTGGGACCTCAATCAAGGTCAGATGGGGCTAAAATTTAGGGACATCAAGATGGGATACCCACCTTTCAGAAAATTATATTTGATGGGTAATAAAAGTCCCTCAAATAGTCCCAAAATCTGGTCCAAAATCGACCAAAAACTGTCTAGAAAATTTTGGACAGTAACATACACTTAGATTAAATTAAATATATGAGTTAATTAAAAAAGGATTAATGCTAAAATAATATAGGTGGGATCCACCTAGATGGACCATAAAAATTCAAGAGCCATTCCCAATCAAACATCTCCAAGGAAATCAAGCCATGCATGCAACATGCATAAAGACGTCCAACCTAGTGGGCCTAGACGTCCCAAAAATCTGAGGGTCTAGGATGTTGTGGCACATCAATAGGCCACCATTCGTTAGGAGAAACATAGAGGAAAGAAATAGAGAGAAAGAAAGAGAGAGAGGGAGGGAGATCAACGGCCATAGGGGAGGATTCCGATACTATGAATTCTCCACCATTACAATCACACATACATCCTTCATATATTATGCATGCATGTAATCTTACATTCCAAAAAAGTTGTTGATGTTATCCCTAACATGCATGTTATGGTCTAGATGACCAAACAAGATCCTAGATCAAAGAAATCCATCATGGTGGGTCCATGGAGAATGACCCATCATGGAAATGTGCATGCATGGAATAGGCCTTTTGCCTCTCATCATGGAGTGATGTAAGACCTCCACCATTGATTGGTGGGTCCTACATACTACCAAATGTTCTAAAAAAGAAATGCAAGAAGAAACGAAGGAAGAACCTCCATGTACATCACCCACCTTCAAGATCTTCCTCCAAACTTATATCACTAAGCTCCAAATGCTCCAAGGAGGCTATATCAATGGGTGATATGGGATATGGATGGATGGATTGAGAGGAAATGGAGGAAAAGGGGGATGGAGAATGGTGGAAATGGTGAGACGTTCCAACCTCTTGCAATGGGAAAGAGAGGAATGAAATGAAAGAGAGAGGAGAAAGGAGAGTTGTAGAGAAGAAATGATGGGATTGTAAGGGGATGATGGGTTATAAGGCCTAGGGAAGAAAAAAAGACCATGATGGCTTTTTGGCATAGAGAGTGTGATGATGGTTTTGCTAGAGATAGGTAGTGTTTGGGTAGTGGGTAGTGTAGGTTATGGAACTTTGGTGGTGTATGGGTGGTGTGTGTTGGAACTTGCACTAAGGGATGGGCCATCATGGAAAAATGTGTACACCACTCCAATGTGGGCTACATGATCATGATGAAGAGCTAGAAAATGAGATGCAAACAACTTATGTTCCACACATTGGATGGACACACAAGACACGACATTAGAACCGTAACGACGATGCGAACAAGATAGCATAGGTTTCGGCTTGATCTAAGTTGAGTCTACATGACTGGACTTAAGGATGACCGCAAACACTATCCGGGGGTTGTGGTTCACCGGGATTTGACCGGTAGGATCGAGGGAACAAGAGAAACGAAATGCACTTTCATACACGCACATGCACACACATGCACTCGGGTCGGGTCTTACAACCCTCCCCACCAACAAAGAAATTTTATCCTCAAAATTGACCAATCCTAGGACAAAATGAAATATAAAACACCACCATCATATAGCAATCATTAAAGAGAAGGTAATACAAACAATCATACATCAATCAATCATCAAACGAATGGGGATAACGCTCTCTAATCTCAGCCTCGCGTTCCCAAGACACCTCGGCCTCTAAATGATGACCTCACTGCACCTTTACCAAGGGAATGACCTTGGTCATGAGAACTTGCTCCTTCCAATCAAGAATATAAATCAGCTACTCAATGTAAGAAGCATCCTCATGGACCTCGAGGGGCTGTCAATCAATCACAAGAATGGTGTCCAATCCACAAATCCATAACATAGATACGTGGAACACATCGTGGATCACGGACAACTCTGAAGGTAAGAAAAGCCTATAGGCCACAGCGCCCACGCGCTCGGTAATCTCAGAAGGTCGAATGAATCTTGGGGCAAGCTTGCCCTTCACATCAAAGCAAACTACACCCTTCATAGGCGAGACCTTGAGATATACCATGTCCCCAACTGTAAACTCAAGGGGTCGACGCTGACGATCAGCAAAACTCTTCTGCCGGCTCTGAGCTATGCGCATCCTTTGCCTGATAACATCAATAATCTCCGACGTCTCCTACACAAGCTCGGGACCAAGGAGACGTCGCTCTCCAACCTTGGTCTAACAGTTAGGAGATCTACATGGCCTGCCATAAAGTGCCTTAAAAGGAGTCATGCCGATAGTCGCCTGATAGCTATTGTTGTATACAAACTCGGCAAGGCACAAATGCTCATCCCAATAGCCCATAAAGTCAATCACACAAACTTTGAGTATATCCTCAAGGATCTGGTTGACCCTTTCAGTTTGCCCATCCGTCTACAAATGATAAGTGGTGCTGAGATGCAAAGTGGTCCCTATCGCTTGTTGGAAACTCCTCCAAAACTGAGACGTAAACCTGTAGTCTCAATCAGATATGATCAAAACTAGAATGCCGTGCAGTCTCACAATCTCCTCAATGAATACCTTTGCAAGCCGGTCCATAGTGCATGAAGCACGCATCAGAATGAAATGAGCCGACTTCGTTAGACGATCGACGACAACCCAGATGGTATCGTGACCATGCTGAGTCCTCTGCAAACCTGCAATGAAATCCGTCGACACATGCTCTCATTTCCACACTACAACGCTCAATGGCTGTAAGGGATCAGGGGGTCTCTGGTAATTGGCCTTGACATGCTGGCAGGTGTCACACTCGACCCAAAGACTGGGGAGGTGCATATCCCCTCAGCTGCTACTGTTGTTATCTCTTCTGCTGTTGTTAACGCTGAGGAGGAAGAGGAGAAGGCAACTGCGGTGGACTCTGTTGCTGTAAGGGGAGAGGGCAATCGTGCCTCCGAAGATGGAGCGGCTGGCTGCGCTGATGATGATGAAGCTGTTGTCTGAGCTGCAGGCTACTTAAACTCGGATTTGCCCCTTCGTCTCTGCTGAAGGGAACTGCTAGCTGATGCTCTCCTCTTCCGGTCTCAACCGGAACTCTGCTCTCGCGAGCTCTGGGTCATGGCCTAATCCTCCTCATACACCAAGGCCCTGTACACAACCTCATCAAACGTCCTCAGACAATGGCCCACTACTCGACTACGGAGACCGGGACGCAAAGTGTTCTAGAAATGGGGAACCCTCATCTTCTTGTCACTGGTGAGATGAGAAGTAAACCTAGACAAGGCCAATAAATGGGCCTCATACTGGGATACCATCATATCACCCTGGACTAGAATCTCAAACTCCATGGCCCTCTGCTCCTGAACATGCTCAGGGAAGAACTTCTGGTCAAAGCGGACCACAAATTCCTCCCACGTTCAAACAAAATCGGACCTGTCCATCCTCGACATAGACGACCACCAATGACGAGCCTCACCCTGAAGAAGAAAAGTCGCTAAGGAAACATGCTGGTCAGCCAGACACTGCATCATGTCAAAAATTCGCTCTCTCTTTGCGTCAAGCCTCGGCAGTAGAAGGGTCAGGCTCACCCCTAAATCTCGGATGGTCATGCTGCCTGAACTCTCTAGAAATAGCACTAGCATGCGGTAAATCGTTTGCTCAGGAACCAGAATGGCTGTAGGCTAATAAGTCTGCAACGTAGTAGCGACAAGCTATATCAACTGATGGAAATGCTCAACACCGACTGTCACTGTCAGAAACACAGGAGCAGCACTCACCTCAGGCAGAGGCACGGGTATGGCTGAAGGAGCTGGAGCCTCTGCAACCGGAACAGCAGGCTCGGACATGGGAATCGGCACTACAGGGGCTGGAATTGAGACCTCAAGAGTTGGGTCCACAATAGCGGGAGATGGATGCGCTTAAGTAGAATGGGTATCACGGGTGCCTTGACCATAGGCACCACAGCCACGGGCGCCTCATCTAGGTAGCATCATCTACATAAGAACAAGGACGACAATGCATAGGATCAGATTAGCAAGCTCAATGAAAGAAGGGCTCTCGGGACACTACTTGTCCTAGGCTCGCAGCAGATATGCGATGTTATCCCAAGTTATTCCAGAATTACTTTCTATGCTCTGATACCAACTCCTAGGTGGGCCATATGATCATGATCAAGGGCTAGGAAATGACATGAACACAACTTATGATCCACACATCGGATGAATGCGCAAGATGTGGCGTCGGAACCGCAAAGATGATGTGAACAAAATGGCATTGGTTTCGGCTCGATCTGAGTTGGGTCTACATGATCATACTTAAGGATGACCGTAAACACTATCCAGGGGTCACAATATGCCAGGATTCGACTGGTAGGACCGCGGGAACAAGAGAAACAAAATGCACACTCATACACATGCACACACACACACACACTCATACACGTACATGCACACTCTTCGTGGACCACTCGTCGGGCCTGATAGGTCCACGGAGACCCTCGTCACTCTTAGTACCGAATTTACCCAAAATTTTCCAATCATGTAGAATATAACATTTGCTGCCAAAAACTCGAAAGTATTTGACATTAGGCTTCTTATTGAACCATAGTTCATATCCAGTCTTATTGTTAGATTTTCTAATATAAACAGGGTTAATGATATAACAAGCCATGTTCACTGCTTCAGCGCAAAGATTTTTAGGAAGTTTCATGCTATTTAATATCACATTAGCCATTTCTTGAAGCACACGATTTTTCCTTTCAACCACCCCATTCTGTAGAGGTGTCTTAGGAGCAAAAAATCCATGCGATATACCAAGATCACTACAGAAATTCTCAAAACTGCTATTATCAAATTTGAAACCATGATCACTACAGATTTTAGATATATGTGATTCCTTCTCTGTTTGGATACGCTTGAGTACCCTTTTCACTTCATCGAGAGTTTATGATTTCTCTCTCATGAAAACTACTAATGTATACCTGGTAAAATCATCTACTATTACCATAATATATTTCTTACCTCCTCGACTCTCCGTTCTAGTCGATCCAACGAGATCCATGTGGAGGAGTTCAAGGGGTTTGGATGTGGCATTGGAGTTCACTTTCTTGTGAGCACTCCTAGTTTGTTTCCCAGTCTGACATTCGCAACAAATTTTATCCATTTTCTTTAACTTGGGTAGATCTCTTATTACTTCACCTTTGCTCAGTCTATAAAGACTACGGTAGTGTACATGTCCTAGGCATTTTTACCATAGTTCGATCTCATCGGTTTGGACCATGTAACACGATAACTTAGACGAGCTTGAATCAGTGACTATATAATAGTTCTCAGATGTTCTGTGACCAGTTAATGTCATAGAACCGTTCTGATTAGAAATCTCACATGCTTGGTTGGTGAATTTGACACTATGTTTATTATCACAAATTTGAGAAATGCTTAAGAGATTATGTTTAAGACCTTCTACAAACAAGACATTCTCAAATGGAGGAAGATTAAAGAGTTGAACCGTACTTTGGCCAATAATCCTACAGTTACTACCATCACCAAATGTGACTGAACCATCAGTCATATCTTTGAGATTGGTGAATAAATCTTTGTCACCTGGCATGTGTCTAGAGCAACAACTGTCTAGGTACCACTTTGATTGACTCGAAGCCTTGAAAGCGGTGTGGGCAACTAGACAAGTAACCATAGGGACCCATTTCATTACTATTTTGGGTTTTGGAGCATAGTTGGTTTTTCTATGCTTGTAGTTGTTGTATATTCTACCATTGGAGTTAGATTTTAGAAGCTCCTTGAGTAAATCAACAATTTTCTCAGTTAAGGGGTTATGATTCTGATTTATATAATTGATATGGTTGCTTTTAGGTTTCATATCCTAAAAAGTTTTAGGATTTTTAAAATTAGTTTGATTCAAACTTTTTCCTTTTGAGTTAGAAGACTCCCCTTTAACAAACTTAAGAGGAGTAGACTTACTTTTAAGTGTATTCTTATCGTAGCCCAGACCAGATCTATCGCCACATTTCCTTGATCCAGATAGTAGTCTTTTTAGTTTAGGATTACCCTAGGCATACCTCCATGTATCCTTCAAACTCAAGAGAGAAGAGACTTTTAGTTTTAATTTTTCATTTTCTAATTTAAGGTTTTCAAGTTGGGATGTTTTGAAATCTAAATCACGCTTAGCTTTTTCAAAATAATCAGAAAAATGTGATTTTTCTAAAACTAAGTTATCAAAATTCTCTTTTAACTTTAAAAACTTTTCTTTTTGAAGTTTTAATTTTACAGCTATCTTGCAACTTTCCCTATATAGGGCATTATAGGCATCTTGTAAATCATCATCATTTTCAGGGTCGCTTCTCAGATTTTCATCATAAGTTGAATTACAACTGTCTGAAGAAGTGACTCTGGATAGAGTCATTAAGGCCTTGACCTCATTAGTAGACTCGGGTTCAAAATCTTCTAAATCAGAAGAGACTTCAGAGTAAGACGATTCATCCCATGTAGCCAACATGCCTTTCTTTTTAGATTTGTCCCTCTTTGGACATTTATTTGCCAGATGCCCGTATTCATGGCAGTTGAAACATTGGTTGTCTTTAATAGATTTCCAAGTTTTAGATCTAATCCCTTTCTTTTCAGAAGGTTTTTAAAAATCTACCCACTTTTTACTTTTGAAAATTTTGTAAAACTTTTTGGCTAATAGTGTCATATCATCTTCAGAGTTTTCACAATCAGAATTACAAGCTTTATGATGAGAAATATTTTTAGAAGACTTATGGGCTATGGACTTACCTTTAGGAGCCTTAAAATTTAACTCGTAGGTTTGTAAAGAACCAACCAGCTCTTTAACCCTCATATTATTTGTATCACGAAGTTCCTGGATCACAGTCACCTTAGAATTGAAGATATCAGGTAGTGAGAGCAATATTTTTGCACAGACTTTGCTTTCTAGGATATTATCACCAAGACCCCACATAGAGTTGATTACGTCATTTAACTTATTATAGAAGTCCATGAAAGTTCACTTTCTTTCATATGTATCACCTCAAACTGAGTGCTGAGAATTTAAAGTTTATATTTCTTGACAATAGCCATACCCTCATGTGTCATTTCAAGAATGTCCCAGGCTTGCTTTGCAATATCACAAGATAACTTCTTTTGAATTCATCCGGTGATAGTGCACAAGTAATTGCATTTAAAGCATTTGCATTGACACTACTCTCATTTTTCTGAAGTGTGGTCCAAGAAAAATATGCTGTAACCTTTACAGTTTTGGATCCATCAGTGTCAGTCACTTCAGTGGTAGGAGGGGTCCATCTAGTCACTGTGGCTTGCCACATGCTCTCATCTATGGACCTTAAAAAGATCATCATTCTGGCTTACCAATAGACATAATTGGAGCCATGAAAAGGTGGAGGCTTAGTGATTAAGAGGCTATGAAAATTTAACATCTTATAAGCTCAGATCGGTTAGCTCAGGAAATGAATCCAAATAAAAAATAGCTATTATGCTCTAATACCACTTGCAAAGGTCGAGCTAAACGTCCTAGGAGGGAGGGGGGGTGAATAGGACTATGCCAAATTAAAAAATAAATGTGGAATTGAAAGAAATATAGCATAATCAAATAATAAAGAAGCACAAGCACATAGCAACCTCAAATGTACTAGTCTTGAAAGGTTGATACAAACTTAGTTCTAAGGATAACCCAACACCAAAAACCAAAGGCTTATGGTAGGACAACCTTATTAGAACTTTTATAAGTATCAAAAACCCAAACTAATAAAGATGCAAAAAAAAATAAACTAAGTTATTATAACATTCACCACAAGTGCATAAAATAAATTACACCATTCACCACAAATGCTTAAAGTAAATTACAACATTCACACATATAAGCACATTCGATCATCCACCATAACTCTGGGAATTATATTGGTTCGTTTGTGTGTGCACCAACTGTTAGAAAATAGCCACACAACTACTCCACTCCTACTATACACTCCCTCGGAATATTAACATTCACTATGAAAAAGGCTTTCCAAGGTTCACCTTAAAGCCTTCACAATTGTCTTTACTTGGGCTTACACAACTATAAAAACCTCACACTCTGAGATTTTCTGGATTACCCCAAATAAAATCAAAATTGAGATTTTCCTGGCACAACCTCACAAACCAAACCACAAAAGATATACAAAATGTAAATGATAATTGTCTGAAAATTCTCCTTCTGAAGAAGCCCGGTAGAACCAATCCGATGTAGACGAAGATGTTCAATGTCCAGTCTCACAAATGAAAAGGTTCTAATTTTAAATAATTTTTAATTAAATTAACCTGGGCTAGCTTGATTTGATTTTGATCTCAAGAAAGGGTAAAACACAAATCCCTTCTTAATATAAGATTGGAATGAAGATCACAAAATCAAATTACAAAAGCTAATAAAGAGAATCTAAAATGAGCACAATATAGCTTAATAAATTCACAAACTTATTTCTCAGAGTGGTGTCTTGATTTAGCTTTGAATGAATGAATAAACTCTAAAATTTGTGTTCTATTTATAGGTGAAAATACTGTTCACTTGACTGGTCTAAGGGTCGATTCGACTGGTCTAAGGACCAACTAAATTTTAAATTTTCTGACGCGATAAGATAAGTTCATTACTCGACTGGTAGAGTGGCTTGCTCGACTGGTCAAGTGGCCTGGTCGAGTGGGACTAAAAAATCGTACTATACTTTGAGTCGAGCCTGCATGACTGGTCGAGCACTGTTCACTCGACTGGTCGAACAGTCTCCACGATTGGTCGAGGGTCCAATAGAAAATTTTAAAAATTCACAACAAACCTTAGACTGGTTGAGAAAACTCTTAGACTAGTTGAGCCAGTACTTGGACTAGTCGAACAAGGACTAAGACTAGTCAAGAAAATGACCTATAAACTTATGGAATGGCCCACATAAAATATGCAATGAATATGACACAACCTATGGTCAATCTAGGGTCATCCATACCTTATTTGTGAGTTGGAACTATTAAAACATCATTTGCTTCAGAACCTTGAATTCGTGTGATACAAGAAGCTTGAGTTCGATCTCTTGAACTTGAGCTTGAGTTACGCTTGAGTTCTTGAGTCTTTAGCGTACAGTATTTGAACTTCAAACTTGAACTTGAGTTCTTGAGTTATGCTTGAGTTCTTAAATTTGAGCTTGAAACCATAAATTTTAACAATCTTCTCTTCAACTTGAAAGTGTAGGCAAGTTCGACGAAGATGCAGACGACTTTAAAATGCATGAACTTGATCAATTCAACTCAAATCATGATACAAATTCTAAATGGTTTAGATAAAAAAATTTGACAACTCTTTGGGTGCTAGATTTACACTATAGCATTTACATGGGTACACCCTCGACCAGTCGAAGGTGACTCGACTCGAAGTACAGCAAGGTATTTTGGACCCCCTCGACCAGTCAAAAGTATTGCTTGACCAGTCAAGCAGGCCACTCGACCAGTCGAAGAACGGATCTGATCCAATCCTGCCTGAATTTTAAAAGTTAGTTGTTTCTTAGACTAATCGAAGCAACAACATTTTCAAGCTACAAAAGCCTTCACTTTGAGAGAGAAAAACCCCTATCTTCTTTAAGCCATAGAACAATATTTTAAATTCTTTTTTATAGCTTTTTATTTTGCAATTTCTAAATCTCTTTTTATGAATCATATGTTTTAAAGGGAGTTTTTATTCTTCCTTTTAAGATCTTAAAAATTAAAACAAGTAGTCGAGGTTTGAATTAAATTAAAATCTATTTAGAACCTAGAACCCTTCATTTTGGTTATTGGACATGAGACATTGAACATTGAACATTTTTCATCAACCGAAGTGGTTCTATGGACTACATCTGAAAAGGGTGAGCTCTAAGTCCTAGAGGGGGGAGGATGAATAGGACTATGCCAAATACAAAATAAATATGGAAAGTAAAGGCAGATAACACAAGTAAACTGTAACCTCAAATGTACTAGTCTTGAGAGGTTAATACAAACTTAGTTCTACGGACAACCTGACACTAAAAACCAAAGGCTTATGGCAGGACAACCTTACTAGAACGTTGGTAAGTATCAAAAACTCAAACCAATAAAGAGGCAAAGGAAATAAACTAAGTTATTACAACATTCACCACAAGTGCATAAGGTAAATTACAACATTCACCACAACACATGTACCTCATCATCATCATCATCTAAACTCCAAGAATTATAGTGGTTTGTGTGTGTACACCAACTGTTCGTAAACATCCACACAACTACTCCACTCCCAATATCCACTCCCACAGGATACTGTCATTCACTATAAAATAAGGTTTTCCAAGGTTCACCTTAAAACCATCACACTTGTGTTCTTCAAATGGGCTTACACAATTACAAAAACCCCACTCTGAGATTTTCCTAGCAGATCTCAGACAAAACCAAAAGATGAGATTTTCCTGGCTGAATCACACATAACCAAAAATAAAGAAAATAGAAATAATACTTATCTGAAGATTCTTCTTTAATGTAGCCTGGTAGAATCGATTTCTTATAGATGTAAATGATCAATGTTCAATCTCATAAGCGGAAGGGTTCTAGGTCTAGATGAATTTTAAAATAAATTAACCTAGGGCTAGCTTGAATTTAATTTTAGATCTCAAAGGGTAAAGCAGAATTCCCTTTTAATAGAATAGATTTGAATAACGAGATCAATAGAATCAAATAGAAAAGCTATAAAATAATCTAAAATTACTAATCAATAGCTTCATAATGGTGGGGACTTATCTCTTAGAGTGATTGCTTGATTTGGAATGGAATGAGTTAAAATCTCTGAGAAATGTCCTCAATTTACAGGATGCAAATCGGTTCCCTCGACTAGTCGTGGGTTCGGCTTGACTAGTCCTAGTCGAACAACATTTTAAATTTTCTGGTGTGATCGGATAAAACAGACCCTCGACTGGTTGAGTGGCTCGCTCGACTGGTCGAGTGAATAAAAATTACGTTGCTGGAGTTCGAGTCGAGTCACACTCGACTGGTCGAACCAGTCTCAATGAGAGACCGAGCGGGGTACTCGACTGGTCGAGGACCTAACAGAAAATTCTGAAAATTTGAATTTAAATCTGGACTGGTCGAGAAAAACCCTTGACTGGTTAAGCCAGTGCTTGGACTAGTCGAAGTAAAGCCTAAATTAAGTACAATGACCCAAATTAAATGTGCAATGATAATGACCTAATCCCAAGGTCTTTCTAGGGTCATCTATACCTTAAATGTGAGTATTGAAATTGAACCATCAGTCGCTTCGATATATACGACACTTTGAAGCACATGAAGCTTGACCTTGAATTCTTGAACTTGTCTCGAACTTGTCTCTTGAGACTTGAATAAAATTACTTAAGCTTGTTCTTTTACTTTAAAATAAGCTTGAACTTTAAGCTTGAGGAATGAAGTAATGATGCACTTGAGCTTGAGTACCTTGATTTGATGAACTTCAACTTGTTGTTGTAGTTGAACATGTGTACTTGTAACACATAACGTCGATGAAGTTAACACCACGCTCATCTTCGAATGAAGGTGAACTTCCCATCAATTTAAACTTGAAGCTGAAGTTTCCATCTATCAAAACAAGTTAACCATACTGAAGTGTTTTGGCACAACAAAATTTGACAACTCAGGGTGCTAGATTTATAACTTAGCACTTACAATCTCCCCCTTTGTCAAATTGTGATAAAACAAACTTACAGAAGATTAACCTATTCTAATACACAGATTCACTTAGTTCAAACAAAATCTAACAATCACAAAACTCCCCCTCAATCAATTCCCCTTCAACTTAAGCTCAGTAGAGACCTGTATTAAGAGATACATTTCCAAAAATACATGCATATCCACATCTAACCACATTATCATAAATAGATATAAGCAATCAAATACCCCAATTTCTCCCCCTTTTGTCACAAAATGACAAAGGAAGAAAAAATATGTGAAATGTGGTAGCTAATAAGTGAAGAGAGTTAGAAAAAGTGTGAAAGTTAGCAAATTAAACCATAATTAAAGGAGTATCAACATCAAACAAAATGAAACATGTCCAAAATTCAGAGTCACCAAGCACAATAAAGTTAAGTTTAAATATCGCAAGCCCAATAAAAGTAATTAAACTTATCAGAACTAGACGAAGAGGGAGGTGGAATGGATGGATCAATCTGGTGTAATCCCTTATTTATGCATCTAAAATACTTACGCATATACTTCATTTGTTTGTCTTGAAAATTTTTCAGTCCATCCACCTTCTCTTCCAAAGAGCGAAGTCGCTCATCAAAACCAGAAGGCTGAAAATCACGATTAGCCTCAACATCATCAGAAGGCTCCAGTTGGTAGCGCGTCTTCCTCTCCTAACTTCTCCAGCATCCCTTTCAGATTGACCAGGTGCTAATCTCAAATTCATTTTATTGATATTTGAGTTGTTGAAAGGTAAATGAGAAGTAGGAGCTTCTCCAGATGGCATGACCACACAACAGTGTAAAGCAAGAGTAGTCATCAAATAAGTGAAAGGAATATCACTAAGCCCTGGATGAAGTCAAAATTGGATAATAAAATAGCAGATTAAAGAAGGAATATGTACTAGAATACCGGATACAACTGAATGCAAAATACGCACCATGAAGGTAGATTAGTTCAGCCTTGTTACCAGATCTAGGGTATATATTGGAAATAAAAATGCAATGTAATACCCTGTATTTGGGCAACATCTGATTGGCCTGAAGCTCATTCCCAAAACTCCATTCTGAGTCCATGTGCATAAATTTCTGGTTAATAAATGTCTTTCAGACTCATTCAATTTTTCAGCCAATCTTGGAATGGGAATTCCTTCACTATTCATTGGAATCTCCATCAACCTAGAAATTAAGTGACGATCCACTTTATATGAACCTATATTGAAGGTCAAATCTTCAATAAATGTCATTTATGCATGCATACATAGCTTGCGCAATGGAACGGTATGCCCATCCGCCCCAATTTAGAATGTTATCCCATCCTACAGCAACGAGGAGGGGAATAATATCGAATTGAACAAGATGGTTAGCATTAACGGTCTGCTCAATAATAATGTTGTGGAGACGGATATCCTGCAAATATTCTAGATCCTCTTCGAGAGGTCGAAGAGTATGCACCGAAATGGAACAAGAAGAAGAAGCTCGAGTAGTTTTCTTCTTCGATCTACCTTCCATTGTAAGAATAAACAAGAAAATGCAAGAAATGATTTAAGGATTTCAAACCCAACAGATTTTTAGGAAGAAAAGCCAACAAACCACAATAAAACTTGAAATAAATGCAAGATTCAAGCAAGATGAGACCAAAAGAGCCTAAATCCAAAAGAAAATCGAAAATGGACTACTTGCAAGAATCAAAGGTGGGTTTGACGGGTGGGAGAAGGGGCTCGAGAAGAAGAAGAAGAAGATTTTGGGGAAAAAGTGCTTTTTAACCCTAAAAAGGGGTTATGCCCGCGCACCATGACTGGTCGACTACATGCTCAACCGGTCATGCTACGACTGGTCGAGTATGTTCTCGACTGGTTGTGAGAGCACAAAAATGCACATATATTTTTATTTTCTCAAATTTTAAAATGAAATAAAATCACACAAAAATATATAATAGTACAGGCATGTAATCATGAATATTTCAAGAAGAATTACACATACCAATATCCAATTTTAATTTGGAAAACCTATTTCTGTCAAGTGGTTTAGTGAATATGTCAGCAAGTTGGTTTTCAGTCTGCACATAGTCTAAAGAAATAATTTTCTCTTCCACTAATTCCCAAATATAGTGATACCTAATGTCAATATGTTTGGTATGGGAATGCTTGATGGGATTCTTAGAGATACTGATTGCGCTAGAGTTATCGCGATATGGAATCATTGTGTCTTGCACATTTTCGTAATCGTTCAACATTCTTTTCATCCACACAAGATGAGTGCAGGCATTTTTAACTGCTATATATTCAGCCTTAGCTGTGGATAAAGATATGAAACTTTATTTCTTACTACGCCAGGAAACCAAACAGTTCCCAACATAAAAGCAACCACCGCTAGTGTATTTTCGATCGTCTACATCCCCAACCCAATCAGCATCCGAGTATCCAGCTAATTGAACAGTAGTATCAAGTGGATACAATAGACCTAAATTAACTGTACTTGAGACATACCTAATAATCCTCTTAACAAGAATCAGGTGGGATTCCTTAGGTTCAGATTGATATCAAGCACAGATTCCTACGTTGAATGCAATATCAGGTCGATTTGCAATTAAATATAACAGACTACTAATCATACTGCGGTACAACCTAGGATCTACGCACTTACCTGTTGCATCTTTAAATAGCTTAAGAGTTGTACTCATAGGAGTATCAAAATGCTTAGCACTTTCAACACCAAACTTCTTAACCAAGTTTAGAGCATAGTTGGTTTGAGAAATGAAAATACCGTCTTTAAGTTGTTTTACTTGCAGACCGAAGAAGTAATTTAGTTCTCCAACCATGCTCATTTCGAACTTGGATTTCATCAACTCTGTAAACTTAGTAGACAGGTTGGAACATGTAGAACCATAGATAATATCATAACATATATCTGCACTATAAGTATGTGATCATTGTGATTCTTAACAAATAAGGTTTTATCAACACTCCCCATCATAAAGTTATGACTTAGTAAAAACTTTGTCAATTTTTCGTACCATGCCCTGGGAGCTTATTTTTAAACATAGAGTGCCTTTTTCAGGTGATACACATGATCAGTCTATTTAGGGTCTTCAAAACCCTTTAGTTATTTTACATAAACTTCCTCACGTAGATCACCGTTCAAGAGAGCACCCTTGACATCCATTTGATAAATTTAAAATTTTTTGAAACAAGTAATGGATATGAATAATCTCATGGATTCAAGATGAGCTACTGGGGCAAAGGTTTCATCATAATCGATCCCTTCTATCTATGTGTACCCTTGTATAACCAGTCTAACCTTGTTTCTTATAATATTTCCTAACTCATCAGATTTATTTTTAAAGATCCACTTGGTTCCAATGATCTGTTTATCAGTCGGTCTAGGAATCAAATGTCATACATCATTTTGAATAAATTGATTCAGTTCATCTTGCATGGCTACAATTCAGTTTTCACACCAAGAGCCTCTTTTACATTAGCCAGCTCAATTTGGGAAGTAAAACATACATAATTGCATATGTTTTCCAACTATTTTTGTGTACGCATACCAGTGAGAGGGTTACCTAGTATTTGATCAGTAGGATGGTCTTTAACTGATTGAAGTTTAGTGTTGACTTGACTAAATGAAGAGTCAAGTTTATCTATAAAATTGACTTCATCATCTTCTGAAATTGGAGGTGGTGTATTCAGGTGATCATCGATAACTACATTTATGGATTCCTGAATGACACGAGTCCTCTTGTTAAGAACACGATACGCTCAACTGTTTAGAACATACCGTAGGAAGATCCCTTCGTCACTTTAGTGTCCAACTTCCCTAAATTTTCGCAATCACGTAAAATATAACACTTACTACCAAAAACTCAAAAGTATTTAACTGTGGGCTTTTTATTAAACCACAGTTCATATGTTGTTTTATATTTTGATTTTCTGATGTAAACACGATTAATTATATAACATGCAGTGTTCATAACTTCATCCCAAAGATTTTTAGGTAACTTCATGCTATTTAACATAACATTGGCCATTTCTTGAAGCATACGGCTTTTCCTTTCAACAACCCCATTTTTTTGAGGTGTCTTAGGTGCAGAAAATTAATGCGATATCCCGTGATCACTACAGAACTTCTCAAAATTGCTATTCTCAAATTTCAATCCATAATCACTTCGAATTTTAGAGATATTCGTTTCCTTTTCAGTTTGGATACGCCTAAGTATCTTTTTCACTTCATTGAGAGTTTCAGACTTCTCTCTCATGAAGGCTACCCATGTATATCTAGTAAAGTCATCTATAATTACTAGAAAGTATTTCTTTCCACCTCGGCTCTCCATTTTAATTGGTCCAACGAGATCCATGTGGAGGAGTTCAAGGGGTTTAGATGTTGCAAGGGAGTTCACTTTCTTGTGACTACTCCTTGTCTGTTTCTCGATTTGACATTTGCCATAAATATTATCCATTTCTTCAATTTGGGTAGACCTCTTATTAGATCGGCCTTGCTTAGTCTATATTGATTTCGGTAGTGTACATGTCCAAGACGTTTATGCCATAATTCGGTCTCATTGGTTTGGACCACGTAACATGATAATTTAGATGAGCTAGTATTACTTACAATATAACAATTTTTAGATGTTCTGCGACCATTCAATATGACACAACCTTTCTCATTAGAAATCTCACAACCTTGATTAGTGAATTTCACACTATGTTTATTATCGCAGATTTGTGAAATACTTAGGAGATTGTTCTTAAGGCCTTCTACGAATAAAACATTCTCAAAAGGAGGAAGGCTAAAAAGTTGAACCGTACCTTGGCCAATTATTCTGCAGGTGCTCCCATCACCAAATGTGACTGACCTGTCAGTCATTTCTTTATAGTTGGTGAATAAATCTCTGTCACCTATCATATGTCTTGAGCAACCACTGTCTAGGTACCACTTTGATTGACTTGAGGCCTTGAAAGCGGTGTGAGCAACCAGACAAGTAACCTTTGGGATCCATTTCATCACCATTTTGGGTTTTGGAGCACTGTTGATTTTTCTATTCTTGTAATTATTATTAATTCTACCATTCGAGTTAGTTTTCAGAAGCTCCTTAAGTAAATCAACAATCTTCTTAGCTAAGGGATTATAATTCTGATCTCTAAGATTGATATGGTTGATATTAGGTTTAGTAGCTTGAAAAGTTTTAGGATTTTTAAACCATTTTGATTCAAGCTTTTCCCTTTTGAGTTGGAGGACTCTCCTTTAACAAACTTAGGAGTAGTAATCTTACTTTTTAGAGGTATGTTTTTTATCATAGCTCAGACCCGATCTATCTCCACATTTTCTTGATCTGGTAAGTAATTTTTTAAGTTTAGGGTCTCCCTGGGCATACCTCTAAGTATCCTTGTAACTCAAGAGAAAAGAGACTTCCATTTTTAGTTTGTCATTTTCTAATTTTAGGTTTTCAAGTTGAGATGTTTTGAAATCTAAATTACATTTAGTTTTTTCAAAAAAATCAGAAATATGTGATTTTTCTAAAACTAAGTTTTCAAAATCCTCTTTTAAATTTAAAAACTTTTCTTTTTGAAGTTTAAGTTTGACAGCAATCTTACAACTCTCCCTATATAGGGCATTGTAGGCATCTTGAAGATCATTTTCGTTTTCAGGGTCACTCCTCAGATTTTCATATTCAGATGTATCACAACTATCTATGGAGGTGACTCTGGCTTGAGTCATTAGGGCCTTAACTTCACTTGTAGATTCGGGTTCTGAATCATCTGACTCAGAAGAAGTTTTAGAGGAGGATGATTCATCTCATGTGGCCAACATGCCTTTTCACTTTGGCTTGTCCCTTTTAGGGCACTTATTTGCCAAATTCTCGTATTCATGGTAGTTGAAACATTGACTGTCTTTTAGTAATTTTCACTTTTTAGATCTACTCTTTTTCTTTTCAGAGGGTTTTTGAAAATCAACTCTCTTTTTACTTTTGAAAATCTTATAAAACTTATTGGCTAATAAGGCCATATTATCCTCTGAGTTTTCACAGTGAGAATTACTATTATCATAAGAAATACATTTACATGATTTAGGGACTATTGACTTACCTTTAAGAGCCTTGAAATTTAACTCGTAGTTTTGTAGAGAACCGACAAGCTCTTCCACCCTCATATTATCTATGTCTCGAAGTTCCTGAATGACTGTCACCTTAGAATTGAACTTCTCAAGAAGTGAGTGCAGTATCTTTGCATAAACTTTACTTTCTAGGATACTATCTCCAAGACCCCACATAGAGTTGACTACATTATTTAGTTTAGCATAGAAGTCCATGAATGATTCACTTTCTTACATATGTATTTCCTCAAACCTAGTGGTGAGGATTTGAAGTTTAGATTTTTTTATAATAGTTGTACCCTCGTATTTCATTGCTAAGATATCCCAAGCTTGTTTTGTAGTATCATAAGATATAATTCTTTTGAACTCATCTAGTGATAGTGCACAAGTGATTGCATTTAAAGCTTTAGCATTGACACTACTCTCAGTTTTCTGAAGAGTGGTCCACATATAATGTGTTTCTTTCACAATCTTAGTTCCATCGAATCCTAGAACTTTAGACGTAGGTGGGTTCCATCTAGTTACTGTGGCTAGCCACATGCTCTCATCGATGGACCTAAAAAAGATTCTCATCCGGGCTTTCTAATAAGCATAATTGGAGCCATCAAATGGTGGTGGCCTAATAATAGAAAGGATATCAAAATTTGACATATTAGAAGCTCGAGATCACTTAACTCAGAAAAGTCATCTAATGGAATGAGCTATTAAGCTCTGATACCACTTGAAAAGGGCAAGCTCTAAGTCCTATAGAGGAGGGGGGGTGAATAGGACTATGCTAAATAAAAAATAAATGCAGAAAGTAAAGGCAGATAGCACAAACAAATAATAAGATAGCATAAGTAAATTGCAACCTTAAATGTACTAGCCTTGAGAGGTTGATACAAACTTGGTTCTAAGGGCAACCTAACACCAAAAAGCAAAGGCTTATGGCAGGACAACCTTACTAGAACGTTGGTAAGTATCAAAAACTCAAACCAATAAAGAAGTAAAGGAAAAAAAGTAAGTTATTACAACATTCACCAAAAGCGCATAAAGTAAATTACAACATTCACCACAACACACGTACCATCATCATCATCATCATCCAAACTCCAAGAAATATAGTGGTTCGTGTGTGTACACCAACTGTTCGCAAACAGCCACACAACCACTCCACTCCCAATATCTACACCCACGGGATACTGGCATTTACTATAAAATAAGGTTTTCAAAGGTTCACCTTAAAACCTTCACAATTGTGTTTTTCAAATGAGCTTACATAATTACAAAAACCCCACTCAGATTTTCTTGGCAGATCTCAGACAAAACTAAAAGATGAGATTTTCCCAGTTGAATTACACAAACAAAAAATACAGAAAATAGAAATAATACTTATCTGAAGATTCTTCTTCAATGTAGCCCGGTAGAACAATTCCTTGTAGATGTAGATGATTAATGTTCAATCTCATAAGCAGAAGGGTTCTAGGTCTAGATGAATTTTAAATTAAATCAACCTAAGGCTAACTTGAATTTGATTTTAAACCCTAAAGGGTAAAGTAGAGTTCCCTTTTAATAGAATAGATTTGAATAAGGAGATCAATAAAATCAAATAGAAAAGCTATAAAAGAATCTAAAATTACTAACCAATAGCTTCACACTGCTGGGGACTTATCTCTTAGAGTGATTGCTTGATTTGGAATGGAATGAGTTAAAATCTCTAAGAAATGTCCTCAATTTATAGGCTGCAAATTGGTTCCCTCGACTGGTCCTGGGTTCAACTTGACTGGTTGTAGCCGAACAACATTTTAAATTTTCTGGCGTGATCAGATAAAACAGACCCTCGATTGGTCGAGTGGCTTGCTCGATTAATCAAGTGAAAAAAAATCGCGTTGATGGAGTTCAAGTCAAGTCACATTCGACTGGTCGAACCAGTCTCCACGACCGGTCGAGCAGGGTACTCAATTGGTCGAGGACCTAACAAAAAATTTCAAAATTTTGAATTTAAATCTGGACTGGTTGAGCTAATGCTTGGACTAGTCGACCCAAGACTAGGACTAGTCGAAGTAAAGCCTAAATTAAGTACAATGACCCGAATTAAATGTGCAATGATAATGACCTAATCTTAAGGTCTTTTTAGGGTCATGTATACCTTAAATGTGAGTATTGAAATTAAACCATCAGTCACTTTGGTAGATAGGACACTTTGAAGCACATGAAGCTTGACCTTGAATTCTTTAACTTGTCTCGAACTTGTGTCTTTAGACTTGAGCAAAAGTATTTAAGCTTGTTCTTGTGCTTTAACATAATCTTGAACTTTAAGCTTGAGGAATGAAGTAATGATGCACTTGAGCTTGAGTACCTTGACTTGATGAACTTCAACTTGTTGTTATAGTCAAATATGCGTACTTGTAGCACATAACGTCAATGAAGATAACACCACGCTCATCTTCGAATGAAGGTGTACTTCTCATCAATTTAAACTTGAAGGTGAACTTTCCATTTATCAAAACAAGTCAACCATACTGAAGTGTTTTGGCACAACAAAATTTGACAACTCAGGGTGCTAGATTTACAACTTAGCACTTACAACATCATTCAGTGACTTCTGAAGAAGATAAGTATATAATTTCTATTTTTAGTTTTATTTGAGATTAGCCAGGAAAATCTCATGTATTGGTTTTGACTGAGATCAGCCAGAAAATCTCAGTGCGTGGGTTTTGATTGTGATAGCCCTCCTAAAATCACATTTGTATAGGTTTTAAGGTGAACCTGAGAAAACCTGGTTTCATAGTGAATGCCAATATCACGTGGGTTGTGATTATTGGAAGTGGAGTGGGTGTGGTTGTTTAAGGACAGTTGGTGTACACACCAAATCACTATAATTCCTGGTGTTTATGTGGTGAATGATTTTTGAGATGTACATGTGGTGAATGCTTGTAAATCTTTATGTACTTGTGGTGAATGCTTGTAATAGATAGCTGCATTTACTTTTATTCACTTGTTCTAGTTTGCTTTCTTGACCCTTACTAGTTTACGTAAGGTTGTCTTACCTTAAACCTCGATTTCTGGTGTAAGGTTGTCCTATAAACACAGTTTGAATCAATTTCTCAATACTATCACGATTGAGATCCTTGATTAAGTTCTGATTTATTTATTCTTTCAGTACTTTAAATTTTTATTTAACAGTCCTATTCACCCCCCCCCCCTCCTAGGACTGTAAGCTCACCTCTTTCAAGTGGCATAAAAGCTAAGTGGCTCATTTATTTAGGATTAATTTCCTAGAGCTTAAAGATCTAGAGATTTTAATATGTCAAATTTTGATAGCCTATCTATTACCAGGCCACCACCATTTAATGGCTCAAATTATGCCTATTAGAAAGCTAGAATGCGTATTTTCTTAAAATCCATTGATGAAAGCGTGTAGCAAGCCATCGTAACCAAATGAAAACCACCAGTGTCCGAGGTTCTTGAAAGTGCCCTGGTTTGTCAATTACCATGAGGGTTGAGTCGGTAAGACAAGTGGGCCCCATATGAAGATCATCAAGCGTCTGCCTCAACTAGATGTGTGCTCCGAACTCATCAAAGGTAAGCTTAGCCTCACATCCCATGTCCTAAAATACCCAGGTATATAAAACCTTTAAAATGAGTAGAACAACATAGGTGTTTTAGTATGAAAACTTTTTTTAGAAAAAAGAAAATTTTCTAAGTTTTTAGCCTTTCTCGATATATCGATACCACATCGATGTGATCGAACACCTGTTATCAATGCCCTCGGAAAGTAGTCGATATCATCAAATTAAGGACCTCTTGTGTCTAGTAACCAACTTGATCCTTGGACAAAATTTTTGATGAATCAATGGACAATTCGATATCATCAGAATTCAAATTCTGATAACATTGAGACAATTCAATATAATCGAATTCTGTCTAGTTTGTGTCTAGCATGCTATTAAGGAAAATGTTACATTTATCGATGACTTGAAGTGAGCCTTAATTCCTTCGAAACTCAAATTCCAATGATATCAAGGGAGCTTCGATGTTATCGAATTCGGAACAAACTAGTCCAGCGAGCTCAATAGGAAAATCCTCTAGAAATGGCTGAAGAATTGATGATGTCTCGATATGATCGTAACTCAAATATCGATGAAATCGATATATGTTTGATATCATCGAAATGGATCAAAGATTGTCCAGCAAGCACTTTTGAAAATCATGTGGAAATGATTAATGTATTGAACAGATTGTCGATGAAATCAAAATTCAAACTCCGATGACATCGACGCACACTTGATGGAATCGATCCTCAAGCAAAAAGTTTCAGGTATAACTTTAGTGGAGTTCGTATCATCGAACCTTACTTTAATAGCTCGAAAGTATACATTCGATGACATCGAAGAAGGCCCGATGATATCGAACTCAGTCAGAATCTGACATCTTTATTACTGTTGGAACTTTTTATCTATTTAAGGAGATCTTGTTCTTAGTTGCTACATTGAGAAAAAGAGAGAGAGTTTTGAGAGAGTAATTACATATCATCTACCCTAAGCCATTTTTTTTCTCATGAGAGTTCATCCTTCAATCCACCCTCACCTTTGATATTCTATAGAGTGGATTGGGGAATGAACTTTCGCATTCAAGGATCATCCAGTTACCACCTTAATGGCAAATCATTGAGCTGGGATCCCTTGAATGCCTAAGACCTTGGAATCTATCTATTGCTTTAATAGGTAATATTTATTAGAGTAGATTCCAAGATAACCTTGACCCAACCCGTCACTTGTATTGGTACATCTTCAAGTGTTACAGATCAAGGGAGATGAAGAATCTTCGTCATCAAGGAGAAGATCTTCATCAACGTGCTTAACGGGGCTCACCTACTTATCTATAAGTCATTAGAGTCCAAGGACCCTTTTGATCATTCCTTTTATAGGTTTGGGTCAAAGGTGTTTCTCACCCCTTTCAAGTCCTCATAGGAGGCCTCCAATGAGAGAGTACGTGTGGGTGTTGTGTGTTGACCCTTGCTCTTGTGTAGGGCATAAACTTAGGTCCTTAGTATAGGTCCTTGGCCTATGTGGCCTAAAAGTTAGGTTCTTTGTGTGGATACTTTGGTCTTGTGTAGGACATAAAACATAGGTGTTGTGTCTTAACCTTTTCTCTTGTGTAGGGCATAAACTCTAGGGTCCTTATGTGGATACTTGGCTTATGTGGCCTAAAACCCTAGGTTCCATGTGTGGATCCTTTGATCTTGTGTAGGGCATAAAACTTAGGTTTTATGTGTTGACCTTTGCTCTTGTGTAAGGCATAAACTCTAGGGTCCTTGTGTGGATCCTTGGCCTGTGTGGCCTAAAACCCTAGGTTCTTTGTGTGCATCCTTTGCTCTTGTGTAGGGCATAAAACCTGGGTGCTGTGTGTTGACCCTTGCTCTTGTGTGGGGCATAAACGTGTGTCTCGTGGAGACATGTTAGGTACCTTGTGTAGGTCTTAGACTCAGTCTTGTGTAGGTTGTACTGGTTTGAGGTAAAACTGATTTGATGATAAACTTAAGGGTTGAGTGCGTCCGCCGAGAGTGGAGTAGGCATATAGCTGAACCATTATAAAATGACTGTGTTTGAGATTGTTATTTGCATATTTTCTTATTGTGTATACTTTGAATGATCACATGATGCATGATTATTTAAAACTGATATGTATCACATCTCACACACAGTCACTCAGTGCATCCATCATACATTAAATTTATATATTGTTTAGATATTAAATAGTCTTATGATTGGATCCTCTACTTAGCTTGGAAGCCATTAGAGTTAAGTTTAAGATATCTTGATAAATTGTTATATTAGATCAAGATAATGGTAATAGGATTTTAAATTGTCATAAAATTGTATAAAGTCCTATTCACCCCCCTCTAGGACACTTTGACCTATTCCTACTTCTACTGGAGCAGTTATTACCACAATTTCAATTGGTATCAGAGCAGGGCCTCTCTTAAGGGCTTCACCACCTAGAGAGTGATCTTGACTGAAGTTGGAATCATGGCCAAAGGAGAGGGCTCATTTGTAACTAGACCTCCTGTATTTGATGGATCAAATTATGCTTACTGGAAAGCCAGGATACATTACTTTCTGAGATCTTTGGATCGTGATATTTGGGACATTGTTGAAAATGGATATGTGCCCCCAACCAATCAGGTGGTACTTGAAAATGGCACAACTATCTCCAAACCAAAATCCAAAGAAATATGGATTGCATTTGATAAAGAAAAGAAAACCTTTGAAGCTAAAGCAATGAATGTTATTTACTGTGTTGTGTCTCAAGAAGTATTTAATCAAAATAGTATGTGCGGCACATCAAAACAAGGATGGGATTTGTTGGAAACAACCCATGAGGGAACCGGCACAGTGAAAAGATCTAAGTTGCAGCTCCTAACATCACAATTTGAACATCTTAGAATGGAGGAGCATGAGACTTTCATGGAATATTTACAAAACTGAATATCATCTATAATTCCATGGGTGGACAAGGAGAGAAGGTTCCAGTGTCAAAATTTTGTAGTAAAATACTAAGATCCCTGCCAGAACGATTCAACTCCAAAGTAACAACTATCGAAGAGTGTAGAAATGTGGATGAAATGAAAGTAGAAGAACTTATAGGTTCCTTACAAACATTTGAACTACACTTTAAACCTGTTCCCAAATCCAAAAATAATGCCCTCAAAACTTCAAAACACATCACCACAAATGAGGAGGATGAAAGTGAAAGGGAAAGTGAAGATGAAGAAGTGACCCTTTTGGCTCAACGGTTCAGAAAATTCTTCCATAAAAACTGTGGTCGACCATTTAAAGGGAAGCAGTCGAACAACAAGCATTATACAGGTAAACCTAGTAAAGGGTGCAAAGAGCCACAATGTTACACTTGCCGAAAGTTTGGGCACCTGTCCACTGAATGGCCCAATAGAAAAACTAAAGGAAATGTGATGGCAGCCATTTGGGATGATACTGAATAGTCAAATTTAGAATGCAGTGACTCAGAGAGCGATGGAGACAAAAAATCCTTGAAAATCCTTACGGCATCCACATCCTCCAACATTCCTATAGAGACTAAGAAAATCAAAGAACCTCAAGCCACAGGATCATTTCCATCTAATCATGAGGAAACAGAGAAAGAAGAAGAAGAAAAGGATAAATTACAGGATGACTATAATCAACTTTACATACATAGCATCAACATCCTTAAAAGAACTGGGATTAGTGAAAGTAAGAATAAATTGCTACAAATGGATCTAGATAAAACTTTAGAGACTAATACACACATAATTAATGATCTTCAGCAATACCACTCAGATAACGATAGGCTCGAAAGAATCAACTCATTTCTGAAATCTGAGTCGGTGAAACTAAACAAATAGATTGAGTTATTGAAAGATGAAAACATGCGTCTTAAGAATGAAAATCACACACTCATGTTTGATGCAAAAAAATCCAAAAAATCTATTGAGTTGAGCTACAAATTCTCCCAAAGCAGTGAAAAATTAGAAAAGCTTTTGGGGATGGGGAGATATCAAAAGGACAAGAGAGGACTAGGATATGAAAAATTCAAACCAAACCTCACTCCTGCAGCACCAATGGTAGGAAAGAGTGCTACATCAGGAAGTAACACCAGGACTACTATGTGTCATTCATGTGGTGACTCTAGTCATTATAAATTCGAATGCCTCACTACTAGGAGAACTCAATCCAATTCCGGTTTGGACCTTATAGGAAAATACAGATCAACCGAAAGAATGATACAAACTGTCAAGAGCTGACTAAAGTACATGGTAAGAGGTAAGCCATTTCCATCCCCACCTGAAATGACTAAGAATATGGAGAAGCTACTAAGTTAGGTATCTCAGCTAAATCAGAAAACAAATGAACTAATGAAATAAGGAAAAGTGACTCAACTACCCAACATACCCAAATAAGTTCACTGCAAAGTAAAAAACAACACCTTCAGGTAAACTTGGCACAAAATGGGTAGTGAAAGAAAAGAAAAATTGTCTGGTAACTCACTCAAATCCTAAGACAGGCAATATAACTAAGTGCTACTTGGATAGCGAGTGCTCGAGACATGTCACAGATGACAAAACTCTTCTCTCCAACTATTCCAATCTTGAAGAAGGGAATGTCACCTTTGGTGATGGAAGCACTGCTAAGGTACTTGGGCATGGAACTATTATTGGATTAGAGATGCTCAAAAATGAGAATGCTTTCTACGTAGAAGGACTGACACACAACCTTCTAAGCATTTCTCAAATATGTGACAACAAGCATGTGGTAACATTCTCCACACAAGAGTGCAAGATCTTAGACCTAACGGGAAAACTAATTGTGAATGGTCTTCGCACTAATGATCAATGTTATGTTATTAGAGGCAACAGGAAGAATGATCCTTCTGCCTACTAATATGTGAACTCAATGAATATGTCCAAGCTACAACATCTAAAGCTTTTGACATACATATGTGAAAAGATGTATTTTTGTGAGTATCATGATATATATAGGATAATACTCCTCAAAAATTCTTTTCTAATATAAACACTGCAAGTGTTTATAATTTTGAAGGTTACAAATTTTTGTACAAATTTTGATGTGTATAGCTGATATGAAAATATACTGTGATTTGCATATATGAAAGATCATCAGAGTGCTCAAATCAATGTCATACTTTTTTCTCTTCAATAAGTCAATCGATGAATCAGACTAATCCTCGATTATATCGAATAGATATCGATATCATCGACGACCTTTCAGAAGCCGAAGAGTCACACGTTATAAAGTGTTATTGAAGAACTCTTCGATAACATCGAATGGGACATATCCAAATTTGATGATATCGAAGTTCATCGCCCGATAAAAAGACGGACAAGAAGAAAAATTCTATTTTGTTCTATCCATCTTCCTAGACCATTTTTCCCCTCTTTTGACGACCACAAGCAGTCTAGCGTGGCTCAAATCCGGTAATTTCTTGGCATATCCTTTTGATTCCTCAAGGTATTCTACACTTTTAGGTCTTCCTAGATTGATCAAAAGTTCATTTCTTGGAATCTTCTCGCTGGTTGGTTGTCATAGCTTTCTGTCGTCTAATAGATTCCTTTCATCTATCAGTTCTTTGTGAATTGCTAGTTGTCTAAATGAGTAAAGACAAGGGAAAAGGACCTGTCATAGGGGAATCCTCTAGGCCTACCAGGAAGAAAACCCTAGCCTAAAAATAAAGGGCTAAGGCACAGGATCAGAGAACCCCAGCTCACCAACGGAGAACCACGACTCAACAAACATCGTGCAATGAAGCTCCGGCTGCGGCCTCTGTACTTCCACCCGCTGTTGTAGCTCCTTATCCACATATCCTTGAAAAATATATAGGAAGACTTCTTGTGCACGAGCGACGGGTTGATAGGGAATGCATTAGAAATTTCAATCTAGAATCTCTGTTAGATGCAATCGATTAGTTGCCTGTTTTGAACTTTGGAGGTCCATGTCATGATGAGAGGACTTATCGATTTCTCGCCTATAGTCATTCCCCAGTTCTTGATCCTCCATCCATTACTGTCACTGTTGGCGAAGAGAGTGTTGAAATCACTATAGAATCCATTGGCAACATTTTCGATCTTACCTTGTCTCCTATTGGTCTGTCCGATCTTGATCTTGAGGACCCGACAACCCACTCTAATATCACAAAATTCCTATCCCATGACAGAGATATCCCATGGTATCAAGGGAAAGCTTTGAAAGCAAAATATATGATTCCTAGATACTGAGTCTCGCACGGGATATTCTCCACCAATGCTTACCCTAGAAGAACGAATCATGCTGATCTTATTGGGTTTATGGTTATGATTGTATATTGCAATGCAACTGGTGTCAAGATATTCTGCCTACTGTAATTCTCCACCAATTATCCAGTGTTATTCACACTTCCAGAGCAACCTACCTACCTTTTCCTCACATCATCCATGTGCTATGCGACAAAATTGGACTACCTATGATGGACGATCCTGAGCGTCCGCTACAACATTTCAACAAGATCAACATTCGAAAGATGGACCTTAAGTTCCATCCACATATGGAAGGTCAAACCGAAGAAGAAATCCAAGGAGGAGACATGGGGGAAGGAGCAGCTCCAATAGAAGGAGATCCATAGGAGCCTCAGCTAGTTCCGACTCTGACGGACTCTGCACCGACTCCACAGTTCAAATTTCATCAAGTTCAGGTCAGGGCACAATTGTGTGGGTGGCACGGATAGAAAAGAAACTAGAGAAGCATGATGAGCGTTTCTCAGCCTTGGAGAAAATGGTGGCTGGAGTGCAGCACACAGTATAGCAGCTCGTTGATTTAATGACGTGCCATCGAGATGACACGGCGCCATCTCACTCAACCCCAACACTATAATGACAGTTGCTCTTATGTCATCACAAACACCGCTTACGCATTTATACTTAGGGCATGAGTATCTTTTTTAATGCCCTAAGTACCTATGAGTGTATCTGGTGGTCAGATAACATTGGACAGATTAACATTTTCTAGTGGTTGTTATTCGGTTTTTTTTAGGTTGTTCATCCTCTGAATGAGGAAAATACTTTTTGTTTTGATATGCCCATGGATGGGCTGAATATTTTGATGGATGTTTGTTGTTAAATATGTTAAATACTATCAAGCTTGGGCAGTTCTTTTGGATATTTTGGTATATGAATGATGCTCTATATATTTTCTACCTATTTCCTGCCGAGCCTATTTACTCACATTCTTTACTGATCTATTTTGAACTCTATCCTAACTGTCTATGGAATGCATGTTCTAAATGGTGAATGATTCTCTGTTATGTCCATCTAAGTGGTTTATTGTGTATGATGTGGTGCTTTATAATGCATATCTATCTAGAACCATAGCTCTCCTATTGCCTTAATTCTCCTAGTTTCTTTACTGTCAACTTCAGTCATTCGATCTGTTATTGGTATATTAACCTTTGTCAATGATCGACAAAAAGGGAGAGAACAAATCCCACCATGAGAACACTGCTTGGTATATGGTTTTGAGCATTGTGATGCAGGTGATAGGGGGAGCAGCTGCAAGAAGATAGGGGGAGCAGCTGTCAGGATTAAGATTGTGTGTGAACTCCATAGTATCTTTTGTAAAATTATATAAAGTTCATGTACACACAATTTAGGATGTTGTTCTAGGTGTGTTTTAGGTGTTTTGTCACGTAATTGACAAAGGGGAGATTGAAAGTGCCCTGGTTTGTTAATTAGTGTGAGGGTTGACTCGGTAAAACAAGTGGCCCCATATGAAGATCATCAAGTGTCTCCCTCAACTAGATGTGTGCTCCGAACTCATCAAAGGTAAACTTAGCCTCACATCCTGTGTCCCAAAATACCCAGGTATATAAAACCCTTAAAATGAGTAGATCAACATAGGTGCTTTAGTATGAAAACTTATTTTGTAAAACAGGAAAATTTCTAAGTTTTTAGCCTTTCTCGATATATCGATACCACATCGATGTGATCGAACACCTGTTACCAATGTCCTCGGAAAGTACTCGATATCATCAAATTAAGGACCTCTTGTGTCCAGCAACCAACTTGATCCTTAGACAAAATTCCCGATAAATCGATGGACTATTCGATATTATCGAAATTCAAATTCCGATAACATCGATACAGCTCAATATAATCGAATTCTAGCTAGTTTGTCCTACGTGCTGTTAAGGTAAATCTTATATTTATTGATGACTCGAAGCGAGCATCGATTCCATCGGAACTCAAATTTTGATGATATCGAGGGACCTTCGATGTTATCGAATTCGGACCAAACTAGTCCAGCGAGCTCAATAGGAAAATCCTATGGAAATGACCGAGGAATCGATGACGTCTTGATATGATCATAATTTTAATATCGATGAAATTGATATATGTGCAATATCATTGAAATGGATCAAAGATTGTCCAACAAGTTCTTTTGAAAATCATGTGGAAATGATCAATGTATTGAACAGATTGTCGATGAAATCAGAATTCAAACTTTGATGACATCGATGCAAGCTCAATGAAATTGATCCTTAGGAAAAAAGTTTCAGGTATATACTTTAGTGGAGTTCATATCATCGAACTTTGCTTCGATAGCATTGAAAGTATGCATTTAATGACATCGAAGAAGGCTCGATGATATCGAACTTAGTCAGAATCTGACATCTTTATTACCGTTGGAAGTTTTTTTCTATTTAAAGAGACCTTGTTCTTGGTTGCTGCATTGAGAAAAAGAGAGAGAGCTTTGAGAGAGTAACTACATATCATCTACCCTAAGCCTTTTTTTTTCTCATGGGAGTTTATCCTTCAATCCACCCTCATCATTGATATTCTATAGAGTAGATTAGGAAATGAACTTCTGCATTCAAGGATCATCGAGCTACCACCTTAATGGCAAATCATTGAGCTGGGAGCCCTTAAATGCCTAAGACCATGGAATCTATCCATTGCTTTAATAGGTAATATTTATTAGAGTAGATTCCAAGATAACCTTGACCCAACCCGTCACCTTTATTGGTACATATTCAAGTGTTGTAGATCAAGGGAGCTGAAGAATCTATGTTATCAAGGAGGAGATCTTCATCAACGTGCTTAACAAGGTTCACCTACTTATCTGTAAGTCATTAGAGTTCAGAGACCCTTTTGATCACTCCTTTTGTAGGTTTGGGTCAAAGGTGCTTCTCACCCCTTTCAAGTCGTCATATGAGGCCTCCGACGGGAGAGTACGTGTGGGTGCTCTTTGTTGACCTTTGCTCTTATGTAGGGCATAAACTTAGGTCCTTAGTATAGGTCCTTGGCCTGTGTAGCCTAAAATCCTAGGTTCCTTATGTGGATCCTTTGCTCTTGTGTAGGGCATAAAACTTAGGTATTGTATGTTAACCTTTGCTCGTGTGTAGGGCATAAACTCTAGGGTCCTTGTGTGGATCATTGGCCTGTGTGGCCTAAAACCGTAGGTTCCTTGTGCGGATCCTTTGCTCTTGTGTAGGGCATAAAACCTGGGTGTTGTGTGTTGACCCTTTCTCCTGTGTGGGGCATAAACATATGTCTCGTGGAGACATGTTAGGTACCTTGTGTAGGTCCTAGACTCGGCCTTATGTAGGTTGTATTGGTTTGAGGTAAAATTGATTTGAAACCTCTGTTAGTGAAATCTGGTACACTCAAGGGTTGAGTTCATCCGTCGGGAGTGGAGTAGGCATATAGCTGAACTACTATAAAACGACTGTGTTTGAGATTGTTATTTGCGTATTATTGAGTATACTTTGAATGATCACATGATGCATGATTATTTAGAACTGATGAGTATACATCTCACACACAGTCACTCAATCCATCCATCATAGACTAAATTTATATATTGTTTAGATATTAAATAGTCTTGTGATTGGATCCTCTATTTGGCTTGGAAGCCATTAGAGTTAAGTTGAAGATATCTTGACAAATTGTTATATTAGATCAAGATACTGGTAATAGGATTTTAAATTGTCATAAAATTGTATAAAGTCCTATTCACCCCCCTCTAGGACACTTTGACCTATTCCTACTTCTACTAGAGCGGTCATTACCGCAATTTCAGTTCTAGGCAATGATGGAACTAAGTCCATTAAAGAATAACCTTATTATCATGCCTCAGAAAAATGAGAGCAATGTAAATGCAAAGGCCTTAAATGCCATTACTTGTGCTCTATCACCTGATAAATTCAAAAGAATTATATCATGTGATACAGCTAAGCAAGCCTAGGACATCCTTGAAATGACCCTTAAGGGAAACACTACCGTCAAGGAATCTAAAGTTCAAATCCTCACTACTAGGTTTGAGGAAATACGTATGGAAGAAAATGAAACATTCATAGACTTCTATATGAAATAAAATGACAGTGAATTCCATGTGGGGTCTAGGTGATGGTATCCCAGAAAGCAAGGTTTGCGCTAAGATAATGAGATCACTTCTTGAGAGGTTTAATTCCAAAGTGACTGCCATTCAGGAACTTAGAGACACTGATCAAATGAAGGTTGAGGAATTAGTTGGTTAACTCCAAACATACGAGTTAAGTTTCAAAACTCCTAAAGGTAAATCCATAGCCCTTAAGTCATCCAAGTTTATTTCAAAAGATAATGATATTTGTTCTGATTTTGAAAATTTAGAAGATGATATGGCTTTACTAGTTAAAAGGTTTTACAAGATTTTCAAAAGTAAGAAATGATCTAATTTTCAAAAATTTTATGATAAAAGAGAAGGCAAATCAAAAACTTGAAAATCTGTAAAAGACAGCCAATGTTTCAATTGCCATGAATATGGGCATTTGACAAATAAATGTCCCAAAAGGGATAAATAAAAAAGAAAGGGCATGATTGCCACATGGGATGAATCATCAGGCTCTGAACGTTCTTCTGAGTCAGATGATACAAAACTAGAAACTTCAAATGAAGTGAAAGCCCTAATGACTATAGCCAGAGTCACCTCCTCAAATAGTTGTAACTTATCTAATTATGAGAATCTCAGAAGTGACCCCGAAAATGAAGATGATATTCAAGACACCTATAATGCCCTATACAAGGAAAGTTACAAAATAGCTGTTAAGTTAAAGATTCAAAAAGAAAAATTTCTTAAACTAAAAGACGAACTTGAAAAAATTGTTTTGGAAAAAGCTCATTTCTTTGATTGCTATGAAAAAACAAAACTTGATTTAAGTTTTAAAAATTTTGAATTAAAAAAAAAAATCAGAATAGAAAATGTAAAGTTAAAACTTGAAGTCTCTTCTCTATTGAATTCTAAGGACACTTTGAAATACACCCATGCAATCTCTAAGCTGGAAAAATTGCTAACTGCATCTAGAAAATGTGGCAATAGATGAGGTCTAGGCTATATTAAAAATGCTCCATTGAAAAATAAGAATGCATTGCCTATTTTTATAAAGGGAGAGTCCCTCGAACTTAAAAGGTAAGAACTTGAGAAATAATCAAAACAATTTCAAAAAACCTTTTCAAGCTTCTAAAATTAATACCAATAACTTCAGCTTTCAAAATCAAAGTTCTAACCTCTTAGCTGAAAAAATAGTGGACTTACTCAAGGAGCTTCTCAAAACTAACTCAAATGTTATCGGAGTTGATAAACAGAGATATTTCAACTCTTATAAACTGAGAAAAACCAATGGTACTTCTAAACACAGGACTACAATGAAATGGGTTCCTAAAGTTACTTGTCTTATTGCCCACACTGCCTTCAAAGCTTCTAGTCATTCAAAAAGGTATCTGGACAGTGGATGTTCAAGACACATGGCAGGTGACAAAGAGATATTCACCAACTATAAAGAAATGAACGATGGTTCAGTTACTTTTGGTGATGGAAGAAATTGTAAGATTACAGGCCAAAGTACTGTACAACTTTCTAACCTTCCTCCTTTTGAAAATGTTTTATATGTTGAAGGTCTTAAGCACAATCTTTTAAGTATATCTCAAATTTGCGCTAACAAACATAGTATTAAATTTACTAATCAAGGATGCGAGATTTCAAATGAGAAAGGTTGTGTGATATTAAATGGTCATAGAACGTCTGAAAATTGCTATATCATTAATGAACCTTGCTCGTCTACATTCTCATGTTACATGGTTCAAACTGATGAAACTGAATTATGGCACAAGCGCCTTGGACATGTTAACTATCGAAACATCTATAGACTAGGCAAAATTGATCTGATTAGAGGTCTACCAAAATTAAAGAAAATGGATAGAATATGTGGTACATGCCAAATTAGAAAGAAATCTAGGAGTAGTCACAAGAAGGTTAACTCCTTAACCATAACCAAACCCCTTGAACTTCTCCATATGGACTTAGTTGGACCAACAAAAAATGGAGAGTTGAGTGATAAAAAGTACTTTCTGGTCAACGTCGATGACTTTACCAGATTTACTTGGGTAGCCTTCATGAGGGAAAAATTTAAAACTCTCGATGAAGTTAAAAAAATATTAAAATGAATTCAGATCAAAAAAGAAATGAATGTTATCAAGATTAGAAGTGATCATGGAACTAAATTCGAAAATAGCAATTTTGAGAAATATTGTATCAATCAAGGCATATCGCATGAGTTTTCTGCTCCTAAGACACCTCAACAAAATGGGGCAGTTGAAAGGAAAAATAGAGTGCTACAAGAGATGGCAAATGTTATGTTGAGCAGCATGAACTTATCTAAAAACTTATGAGTTAAAGCTATAAATACTTCATGTTATAGTATAAATTGTGTGTATTTAAGAAAATCTAAAGATAAAATAGCCTATGAATTATGGTTCAATAAGTAAGCAACAGTTAAGTACTTTCGAATTTTTGAAAGCAAGTGCTTTATTAATGTCGTAACCGTGAAAACTTAGGGAAGTTTGAGGCAAAGAGCGATGAAGGGATTTTCTTAGGATATGCTCTGAATAGTCGAGTGTATCGTGAGTGATTTAGAAATCTATTAATGTCGTAATCTATGATTACCTGATCACACCCACACCTAATTGAGAAGATGATGAAGTCAATTTAATTAAGAAACTTGACTCTTCATCTAACCCAGTTAATACTGAACTAAGATTAGTTAAGGATCATCCTACTGAACTAATCTTAGGGAATCCTCTCACTGGTGTGCGAACAAGAAAACAACTAGAAAATATTTGTAATTATGTCTATTTCACTTCTCAAGTTGAACAGGCCAACGTAAAAGAGGCCCTTACTGATGAGAATTGAATTACTACCATGCAAAAAGAATTGAATTAATTTGTAAGAAGTGATGTCTGGTATTTGGTTCCAAGACCAACTGATAAACATATAATTAGAACCAAATGGATTTTTAAAAATAAATCTAATGAATTGAGAAATATAATTAGAAACAAGGCTAGACTGATTGTACAAGGGTATACTCAAAAGAAGGAATAGATTATGATAAAACCTTTGCACAAGTAGCTCGTCTTGAATCTATCAGATTGTTTATATCCATTGCTTTCTTTGAAAAATTCAAAACATATCAAATGGATGTCAAAAGTGCTTTCTTAAATGGAGATTTACATGAAGAGGTGTATGTTGAACAACCTAAGGGTTTTGAGGACCCCAAACACTCGAAACATGTATAACGCCATAAAAAGTCACTTTACGGATTAAAACAAGCTCCTAGGGCGTGGTATGAAAAACTGACTAAGCTCCCAGGGCGTGGTATGAAAAACTGACTAAGTTTTTACTCAGTCACAATTTTATCATGGGAAGTGTTGATAAAACCTTATTCGTTAAAAAGTACAATGAACACATATCGATTGTACAGATATATGTTGATGATATCATATATGGTTCTGCATGTACTAACCTGTCCATTGAGTTTGCAGAACTGATGAAATTCAAATTCGAAATGAGTATGGTTGGAGAACTGAATTACTTTCTAGGCTTACATGTTAAATAGCATGAAGAAGGTATCTTCATATCTCAAACCAAATACGCCTTAAATTTGGTTAAGAAATTTGGATTCGAGAATGGTAAGAAATTCAATACTCCTATGAGTATGACTCTCAAACTCTCAAAGGATGAAACAGTAAGAGTAAAGACTCTCGCTTATATCGTAGCATGATTGGTAGTCTATTATACTTAACTGCTAGTAGACCAAATATTTTCTTTAGGGTTAAAATTTGTGCAAGATATCAATCTGATCTAAAAGAATCACATCTTATTGCTGTTAAACGAATAATTAGATATGTCGCAAGTACTGCTAATTACGGACTGTGGTATTCACATGATGCAAATGTATAATTAGCTAGATATACAGATGCTGACTGGGCTGGGAACATTGATGATAGAAAATCTACCAGTGGTGGATGTTTCTACGTTGGAAACTATCTGGTTTCTTGGCACAGTAAGAAACAAAGTTCGATACTTTATCCACGGCTGAGGCTGAATATATTGCTGCTGGTAATGCATGTACCCTGTTGGTTTGGATGAAAAGAATGCTAACCGATTACGGAATTGCGCAAGATACAATGATCTTTTATTACGATAACTCTAGCGCAATTAACATTTCTAAAAATCCCATTCAGCATTCTCGTATGAAACACATAGACAATCGTTACCATTATATTCGAGAATTGATTGAGGATAAGTGCATCTCTTTAGAATACATGCAGACTGAAAATCAACTTGCCAATATTACGACGAAACCGCTTGATAGGAATAGGTTCTCTAAATTGAAACATGATAACGGTATGTGCATTTCAAATTGATTATGTCATATTTTTATATATTTTTTAAAAAATTTTAAATATATATAATAATAAATTAATTAAAAATATTAATTTTTTTAATCTGCATGAACGGTCGAGTACATACTCGACTAGTCGAGTCATGACTGGTTGAGGACGTACTTGACCAGTCGTGAAGCACGGGTTGGCTTCCTAAAAAGGGGAAAAATCACTTTTTTCCCATTTTCCTCTTCTTCCTCAACACCTCCTTGCTCAACCTGTCGAACCCATCTCCGTCAAGTTCTAGTAAGTGCATCATTTTCAATTTCCTTTTAGATTTGGGTTCCTCTACGCATTTTAATCTTTGTGGTATTGTTGATTTGTGATTTTCACTCTTTTCTACAAGGGTTTTTGGGCAAAAATCTGACCTAACCCAAACCCATATATTATACTCTCTTGTGCATAAGAGAGTATAATATATGGGTTTGGCTTAGGTCAGATTTTTGCCCAAAAATTGAACTAAGAGGACGGTCAAATGCACGGCCCCTAGCAGCTCCTCCTCCTGGTCGACTCCACTTACGGTGAGAACCCTAAGAGCTCCCGAAGAAGATTCGAAGCATGTAAGGGATTTTCACACTTGGGATATAATAATTGAAAAGACAATAAATCTCAATCATATTGCTCGTTTCAGGTTGTTCCCTATTCTCTCAAATATTGGTTGGGAAAATATTTTTGGTAGGAGTGGACCAGCTTACCGTTCCATTGCACAAGGCATGTTTACATCTATTGAGGAGTTGTCCCTTAAAAATCTCACTTTCTCCATAAATTTTAAAGAAGGGACAGTGCCAATAGATAGGCACCTAATTTTGGGTATATGTCGATTTGATGCCGAGTGGACTAACGGTAATGCACTATGTGCCACCAAGATGATTCCCTGTTTCCGTGTCCTTCACCACATTTTTACTTCAAATGTCTATCCGCGATCAGGAAAAAAATTTGAACTCAATCCGTTGATGGCTCATATTCTCCATGTTGTTGAGTCTGGTATTCCCATTTGTCTACCTTCTTTGATCTACTATTTGATTATTTAGTTTCGTATTCATCCTAGTCATGGTTCTATTCCATTTGCTTATCTTATGAGGACACTTGCCCTTCATTGCAATGTTGTTGTGCCAACCACTAAGGCTGTTGAGTCAGTTCTTCCATTTGACAATGCGAACATTAACCAAATGACTATGAATTACCTCCTGGGTCAACAAGATGAGGATGAGGTCGAAGAAGAAGAAGCACTGTTGCCAGCAGATATTACCATGGATGATATCTTCAATGAGTTAGAGATTGATGAGGAGGCGGATCCTGACTTTCAACCGTCTCAATTCGAAGATCGCCTTCGCTCTCTCGAGGACAAGGTGGATGCTTTAAAAGTATCTCGGGACAATCTGGGTGAAAGCCATCTCTCTTCAACAAAATACATGAGTAAATACTTTCATCGCATAACGAAGGGCCTTAACCAGATTGACCCATGTAATCCACCACCTTCTTCCTATGGTTCAGATTAGTCTGCTTTGATTTGATCTTGGAGCTGTAAAAGTTTATACTTTTTCTTATGTTAGTTGTTTAACTTTGTAATAGCCCGGCCCCAACAGTGTAATATTGCCCGCTTTGCCCGAGGGCGCACGGTTTTTTTCTCGGGGCTTGCCCAACGGCTCACCCCAAAACATGTTACACCATTAAGGGCCGAGACTCCACTTATAGCCCAGATCATAAGGCACTCCCTTTCCGATGTGGGACAGGCGATCTGCCCCCGACCAACTGGCGGTCTATTTTCGAAGGCAGACATGCACTACCCGACAGAGGTCTTGTTTAGCCAGGCTGTGGTCTGGGGTCGGGTTGGTGTATGTGCGCCTTTGAAAATAGACTGTCAGTTGGTCGGGAGTGTCATGCGATCTGGGCTATAAGTGGAGTCTCAACCCTTAATGGTGTAATGCGTTTTGGGGTGAGCTGTTGGACGAGCTCCGAGAATAAAACCGTACGCCCTCGGGCAAAGCGGACAATATTCTCCGTTGGGCCCGGGCTATTACAGGCTTCCTCGCCCGTTCTGACACGCAGCAAACTGGGCTTCCCAACAGGCCCGATATGCACAAGGCGGGCTCTATGACCTTGGACAAGTCTACAAGGCATGATGGGAAACACCAGCAATAATGGGGGCCCAACGATTTGGGGTAAGCCCAATAAGGTGAGATAGATCATACTAATAATAGTGGGGGCCAATCAATTTGGGTTAACCCACTAAGAGAAGATGAAAATGGGCCTAACAACGGGCCCTAGAGAGGATCACAGTGTCAACATCTAACCACCATTGCTCCTACAATGTGGACATTTTACCATCATTGTTCCCAAGGCTAGGCCCATTTAGAATCCATCCTATAATGGGGGCCCATATGCCTTATTCTAGCTAGGAGATGGTTGGACATCATAAACATTATCACATACATTATAGTCGAATCACAAATCACAATTGGGCCTCATCACATAGGCCTCACATGCACCATAATGGGCCTCGCACAAGGGCCTTATAAACATCACATTGGGCCTCACTCATGGGCCTCACATACTTCACATTGGGCCTCACACAAATGCCTCATATACATCATAATGGGCCTCATCATAAGGGCCTCATGTACATCACATTGGGCCTCACACATGGGCCACATATACATCACATTGGGCCTCATGCAAGGTCCACATGTACATCACATTGGGCCTCATCACATGGGCTTTATATACATCACATTGGGCCTCATCATATGAGCCTCATATAAATCATAGTGGGCCTTAAGGGGCAGCCCATGATTTGGTAAAAATGGATGATCAACATGTGTAGGAAATACATCAAGGTGGGCCTCATAGGTCAGCCCTATGGTCCAAAAAAATAGATGGACAGTGTGCTTACAATACACATGTAAATATACAACACATATATCATGGTGGGATTCACGTACAACTGGAAGGTGGAGACCCCACACGTGCAGGGTGGGTCCTACCATCTTAGGGATGGACGGAGAGAATATACATTACATACATCAATGTAGGCCCCACCCCCACATGTGCAGCACGTGCAAGGTAGGTCCCACGTCCTGAAGTGGACCGACAGCATGGAAAAAATAGATACAACACGGTGCGTCCCACCGTCCAGCAGTTGGACCGTGAGGATGCAACCCATATATCATGGTAGGGCCCTACGTCCTTTGCTGGATGGTGAGGGTACACCACATACATTAATTTAGGTCCAAATGTGTGGCCCTCCAACCTTGGATTAAGCTGATATTTGTGTTTTCCTGCTGTCTGAGATGGCTGGATGGTGCTAGCTGTTGGACGTCGGCAAGGTGGGCCCCACGGATGGTTGGGTTAGATAAAATACATACTTCATAATGTGTGTCCTTGTGGATGGGCCACTCATCAAAAAAATCAGGCTGTTCTATGTGTTTTACCTCATCCAGATTGGTCAGAAAATGGGCAGCAAGGTGTCCCAAAAATTTAGATGTGTGATCATCCCATGTTTGGACAGCACCATGCATCATCAGGTGGGCCATCATACAAGGAATGAGAGAGAGAGAGAGAGAGATGGTGATGGAGGGCCCCCGCCACTATGGGTCCCTCAATACATGCATTATAGAACATAATTCATCGAGATGGGTCCCATGAATTACATGGCCCTACATAAAAAAATTTGAGGTGGGGATGCCATCCCCACAATGAATCAAAGGTCTAAATGACCCATCAATAGCATGGATTCATTAAAAACATCATGATGGGGTCCATGGAGAATGGCCCCATCATGGATCTTGCATGCAACGACGATGGTCCATTGGCCACATCCAAAGGGTCAAGTAGGATCTCCACCATTAATTAGTGGGTCCTACATGATCCTATGCAATAAACGATAAAGATCTAAGAAAGAAAAGAAAGATCTAGTCCTAAACAAGCACCCACCTAGGATCTTGAACTTCTTCTTCCACCACTAGGTTCCAATGCTCCATGGGAAGAGATTTTATGGTTGAGATGGCTTTGGGATGGTTGGATTGGGAGGAAAGGAGCTTGCAAGGGGCTGGAAAATGGGGATGGGTTGGGATGTCCATGGCTATTGCAAGGGAGGAATGAGAAATGAAAGAGAGAGGGGTGGTAGTTCCCTAGGCAATGATTTTTTTGTAAGAGGCATGGGGGCTAGCAATGAGTGCTTGTAAGAGTCATGGGGCTAGGGGCTAGGGTAGGGTGACATCATCCTAATGATGGATTTTTCTAGGAAAATGCAATAACTGGGATAGGTGGGTCTCGTAATCATGTGATCAACAGTCGGGATAATGCGCATGTCGGATCTCACAATCTAAGTGTCGCCTTGGCACACGAGACGAGATGCTGGAACCGCGACAACGGCGCAGTCGAAATGGCATAGGTCTCTGGTCAAGGCGACTCAGGTTGAAAGGAAGCAACTTAGGGTGGTGCGCAAATACTAAGTATAGGTCGCAGGTTGCCGAAAATCAAACAGGAGGACCGCGAGATACCACAAAATGGAATGGTCAATTGGACATAGGCCTGACAACTCTCCCCTCCTAATAAAAATTTCATTCTCAAAATTTACTATCACGTAAAACAAGACAAGAAGGAAGAGGAATCGTGGCATCATCTATAGATATATCAATCGATACAATACAAAGCACGATACAAGCACAATCAATCTATAAAAAGATGGGGATAACGCTCTCTAATCTCAGCCTCGCACTCCCAAGACGCCTCCTTAGCACTATGGTGACCCCACTGCACCTTCACCAAAGGAATGACCTTGGTCCGGAGGATCTGCTCCTTCCAATCAAGGATATGGACTGGTTGTCAATGTAGAAAGAATCCTCATGGACCTCAAGTGGTTGCTAATCTATCATAGGAATGGTGTTTGACCCACACTTCTGCAATATAGAAACATGAAAAACATTGTGGATGCCAGACAACTCAGGTGGTAAGGCAAGCCTATAGGTGTTCACAACCCCAAGTGTAGGGTCACAATGTTGTAATAATCTCGATGAGATCGAGGTCGAATCCACAAGGACAAATCTCGTTAGTATTCTGAAAGCAACTAGAAGAACTAGAAGAAGATGAAAACCTAAATCTAGAATATTTGAGAGAGTAATTGTGATTAAAGTAATTAAAACTAGTGAATTTAAAGGTGGGAAACTAGAGTTTCTAAGGATCCACTTATAGAGATCAAGGCGATCTATGCTTGATTTAAGGACACAACTGGAATCAGAGTCCCTTCTTATCCAATTGGAAGATATCTCAGTAAAATCAAATATGAACTTCCTTTGACCTAATTCTCAATGGAAGAGCGATGTGAGAACCAGAAGTGATTTCATCACAAAACCATGCCTATGAGACAAGGCAAACAACAGGATTTACCAATCCCACAACCAATCTAAGAGAATTGTAAAAGTTAGGGAGGATTCCATCATCCAACCATGCCCAAGGGATGATGGTGAACAACAGGATTTCCTAATTTCACAATCTCAATACATGAAGAAAACATACTCAAACCTATCACAGATCTATTGTAATTTGAGTCACAACAAACCATTAAAAACTGAAAGTATTCCGTATAATCAAACTAGAATTAAAGAGAGTTCAATATAAACATGAATCAAAGTAATAGAAACATCTTATCATGCTATAAGCTTCACCTCTTAGCCCTAACTAAGAGGTTTAGCCAACCATAGCCATGATTGAACTAGAATCTCTTAAGAAAAGCATACAAACAACTAAGGAAGAGGAAGAAAAACTCTTGGCAGCGGCTTCTCTACGCTTTTGCTCCACTCTCCAAATTCTAGATGTTGCTTAGGAACATCCTAGGGAGTCCTATTTATATTTATGGAACTTCAACTTTCACACCTAATTGGAAAACTCTAGAAACCGAATCAAATTTACGCAGTTTTTCAAAATAGACTTCACTCTACGCAATTTCACAAAATGACCCGGAGTTTCAGAATATGCTTCTTCAGGACAATTTCAGGAATATGTTTGTTTTCAGGATAATTTCAAGATTCTTTTTCTTTACTTCAAATATTTGATTCTCTTCATTCCTCACTTGGTTTTCTTAGATCTTTAGCATGTGAATTCTTTAATCTTGGTCTCCTAAGATCCATCCTTGCCTTGGTGATTCTTGAGCTTCAAATTCATGCTTTTATCACCCTTTTCAATCCAAGCTCTTAATTCACCTTGCAAGACAAACATGATTAAAATAGAACATTAAGTATTATCATATTCATAAAACCAAGTAATAAATGGAGTCCAATATGCAATATTTGACCCTCAACAATAGGCCATGACACCAACGTGCCCAGTAATCTCAAAAGGTCCAATAAATCTTGGGGCGAGCTTGCCCTTCACTCTAAATCGAAGCACACCCTTCATGGGTGAGACCTTAAGATACACTCTGTCCCCAACAGCTAACTCCAAGGGACGACGTCGACGATCAGAAAAACTCCTTTGTCTACTCTGAGCTGTGCGCATCCTTTGCCTGATGATATCAATAACCTCTGATGTCTACTACACAAGCTCGGGGCCTAGGAGACGATGCTCTCCAACCTCGGCCCAACAACTGGGAGATCTACATGGCCTATCATATAAGGCCTCAAAGGGAGTCATACCAATAGTTGTCTGATAGTTGTTGTTTTATGCAAACTCAGTCAGGCGCAAATGCTCATACCAGCTACCCAAGAAGTCAATCACACATGCCCGAAGCATATCCTCAAGAATCTGGTTGATCCTCTCAGTTTGCCCATCGGTCTGCGGATGATATACGGTGCTGAGTTGTAAGGCAGTCCCCATCGCCCTCTAAAAGGTCCTCCAAAATTGAGATGTGAACCTTGGGTCTCAGTCGAAAACAATCGAGACTAAAATAACGTGCAGTCTCATAATCTCATCAATAAACAATTTGTTAAGTAGGTCCAAAGGCCAGGTTGCACGAATCATGAGAAAATGTGCCAACTTCGTCAGAAGATCCACGACAACCCAGATAGCGTCATAACGATGCTGAGTCCTCGGCAAGCCCATAATAAAATCTATGGATACGTGCTCCCACTTCCACGTCGGGACGCTCAACGGCTGCAACGGACCTGGGGTCTCTGATGATCGGCCTTGACACACTGGCATGTGTCATGCTCGGCCACAAAACTGGCGATCTAGCGCTTCACCCCCACCCAAAAATATTATTGCCTCATATCGTGGTACATCTTCGTCGAGCCAGGGTGGATAGAAAACCTTGATCGACGTGCGTCGATCATAAGACCTATACGTAACTCAGGAATATCTGGGACACATAATTGGCCTCTAAAGCGAAGTCCACCATCAGAACCAATCTGCCAATCTGACTGACTCTCAGATGTCGCTTCTGCTTGATAACTCTGAAGTGACTCGTCTGATTACTGAGCCTCAATCACCCTTGCGACGAGAGAGGGTTGAATCGACAGGCTCGATAACTGAACGATAGAAGACTGCAAGTCAAACTCGAAGTCATACGCTGTAATATACTCGAGCATCTTCCACTCCTGAATCATCATATGTGCCACTAAGCCTCATGGCTGACAGCTAAGGGCATCTACAACCACGTTTTCCTTGCCTAACTGGTACTGAAGATTAAAATCATAGTACTTCATGAGCTCTATCCAACATCTCTACTGCATGTTCAACTCGAACTGTGAGAAGACATACCTCAAGCTCTTGTGGTCAGATAAGAGCTCGAACCTGACCCCATAAAGATAGTGTATCAACACCTTCAGTGCAAAGAAGAGTGTTGCCAGCTCCAAATCATGCATGGGGTAGTTTAGCTCATGGACCTTGAGCTGGCGAGATGCATAAGCCACTAGCTTCCCGTGCTGCATCAGGATAGCACCCAAGCCAACACACGAAGCATTGATAAATACAACAAATCCTTCACTCCTATAGGGAAGAGTGAGGATAGGAGCAGACGTGAGGTAGTCCTTTAGCTCTATAAATGCTCACTCATAGGCGCACTCCATACAAACTCTGCGCCCTTCCAGGTCAACCTGATCAACGGTGCTATGATACGAGAGAATCCCTTGATGAAGTGTCGAAAATATCCTGCTAGACCAAGGAAGTTGCAGATCTTAGACATATACGTGGGTTGGCCCCACTGACGCACTACATCTATCTTCGAGTGGTTCACTGTGACACCCTCCCTCGTCACCACATGACTAAGATACTTCAACTCCTCCTGCCAAAACTCACACTTCTCTAACTTTGTATATAGCTGGTGGGCAAAGAAGGTTTGCAATGCAACCTCTAGATGGTGCTTGTGGTCCTCACGAGTCCTCGAATAAATCAAAATGTCGTCAATGAATACCACAACAAACTGATCGAGATAAGGATGAAAGACCATGTTCATCAACTACATGAAAACGGCGGGTGCATTGGTAGTCCGAAAGACATGACCTGAAACTCAAAGTAATCATAGCATGTCTTGAAAGCTATCTTCAGGATGTCCTCTCGAACTTGAATCTGATGATAACCAGACCGTAAGTCAATCTTCAAAAAGAACTGTGTACCCTATAGTTAATCAAATAAATCATCTATCCTCGGGAGTGGATACTTGTTCTTGATCGTGACCCGGATGAGCTCGCGGTAATCCACGTAGAGCCTCAATGAGTCATCTTTCTTCCTAACAAATAGTACCGGCGCTTCCCACGGTGAACTGCTCGGACGAATGAAGCCTAGATCACACAACTCATCTAACTACTGTTGCTACTCCCACAACTCCATTGGTGTCATACGATACAGGGCCTTCGAGATAAGTACGATACCGGGCATAAGATCAAGCTGAAACTCAATATGCCGGTGCGGCTGCAACCCCGGAATCCCCTGAAATACATCAGGAAAATTACAAACCACTGGCAACTGATTAACACTCACTACTACGGGTTCCTCTACTTCACATGACATCAAACAAGACAGTAGCTCTCCTCTGGGCTCAGTAACGAACTGGGACTGCGGCAAGCCAGGTATACAGAATGTGACTATCCTCGCGAAGCAGTCTAAGATGGCGTGGTACTCGGTGAGCCAATCTATACCCAGGATGACGTTGAACTCTGACATTGGAAGCACAAATAAGTCGACATACAAGAAAATCTCCCCCACTAGTATGGGGTAAGACAAACAAAAATGACCTAATACCGCAGTCTTCCCCAAGGGCGTCGACACTAACAATCCTTCACGAGCTGACTCTATCGGCAATCTAGTCGAATGGTAAAAAACTTCAAATATAAAGGATTGTGAAGCACCAGAATCAAACAATACTCAAGCGATGCATGCAGAGACAGGAAGAATACCCTCAATAACTCCTCTGAATGACTGCGGGTCCCATTGAGCCGCGTAGAATCTACCCTAAGTTGGCTGGGGAGGCGCCTGTCCCCTCTAAGGGTGTTGCTACTGATGCTGCTGGGGTGGTCGAAATTGTTGCCTCTGCTGTTGCGGTCTTAGAGGCTGGTGCTACCGCTCTTGCTATGGGGACCTTTGTGGTAGGAGCCATTATCGCTGCTGCTATGGTGAAGGTTGTTGCGGTGCTTTTGGCTACCTCTACTGCTGCTGAGGGCGGGGACACTCCCAAATGTGGTGCCCCATCTCATCGCACCCAAAACAGACACCGGTAAACGGCCTCGAGCGTAGTGTTACTGGCGCTCGGAAGGCTAGGCGACCTGTGCGCCTCTACTGAGGTCGACGCTACTAGTGCTAGGAGCTACCGGAGGGGGCCTATCTCTTTCGGTCTCTACTCTGATCACGGACCCTCTGTGAACCGTCTTACTCTACCTCATAAATTTAGGCCCTCCGTACTACCTCCTCGAAATTTGGGAGCACATGCCTAACAATACGGCTTCGGAGATCGTAACGCAAGCTGTTGTTGAAACGGCGGGCCTTCTACCTCTCATCATCAACCAAATATGGGGTGAATCTAGATAGTGCGACAAAGCGAGCCGCATACCGAGCCACAGTCATATCTCCCTGTACTAGAGTCACGAACTCTAGCACACGCTGCTGACGAATATGGTCGGAGAAATACTACAGGTTAACCGGTCTACGAAGTCCTCCAATGTTCAGATGAATTCAGGCCCTACAGCACGAGCAACGGAGTTCCACCAATGCTTGGCCTCACCATCAAGTATGTACACTGCTAATAGGACCCGTTGCTGGGTCGTACATCTCATGCCTCGAACATCTTCTCCACTCGGGACCACCACCTCTCTGCTGCAGTTGGATCGGGCTCTCCCTGGAAGCACGGGGGATCGAGCCGAAGAAAATATCATAATAGGGTGCTCGCGCGCTCCTGCTTTACTGGCTCTGGGGTCTTAGTGAGGCACTTGTCTTGCCCGTGAAGGGCTACTATCACATCCTGGAGCATCTACTGCAACTGATCGGTGCCAACTAGCACGGTAGGGGTTACGTTGGTCTCCGATGGAGGCACAAAATCTGCAGGGGTCTCGGGCATGGGAGTAGGAGGCTCAGGTGGGAGAACGGGAACTGCGGGTGGCGGAATAAGAATCTCATGCGGAGGAATGGGGACCTCAAGCGGTGGAGCGAGGGCTGCTCGGGTCGCTCAGGCTCCTCGAGTGCCTCGCCTAGGCGATATGGTCTAAAGAAAAGAACAAAGGTGCCTATCAACCTTGAGAACCCTCGAAGGCTCAGACGTTAGGGAACCAAACTAGAAGATTATGCACTCGGGACCTAGTTGCCCTAAGCTCATAGCAAATATATGATATTATTCTCAGTTATTCCCAAGTTATGCTCTAATACCAACTCTTGTCTAGCCCCAAAATCGGAAACCTGGCTCACAAAATTCTTAATCGCTGAATCCGGCATCTACAGCCTCCACAGTACCCCATTTTTGGCTCCCGACACTCATATACCAAGTTCCGATCCTGGGATCCTATAAGGATGATTTTCAACATGAATTTATTTCATAATAAGCATAACTATAAGCATGCCCCACGAACAATAACAAGAACACCATCACAAAATCCACTATGATCAAAACTTTAGGTACAATGCATAAGGAAAATACAATATCAATATCAAAAGAGCCAGAAGATAGCTACACGCTCTAATCTCAATGTTGTTACGGCATCCCAGGGTCACCTGCATGCAACGATCATGCGTAAGCTTATATAAAGGTGTAAGTGTGTGCGGAAGGTATATGCCAAGAATGCAATATCAGAGTAATGCAGAAACATGATGATAAGTCCATGAATGCTATCAGTTGTGCTAAGGCTATACGATGCAAGGCATGAATGCTATCGGCCATACCGAGGCCATGCGATGCAAGGCCTACATGGCCAATGTCATATGCAAGATGCAACGCAAGCACACCAGTCCTCAGCTAGAATCCACATATCAGTACAGCTCATCTTTGGAATATCACTGAGGTCTAGTACACTCCAAAGCAGATTGCCGCCCCATCGCATACAACAAGGTGAGTGGAAGAGACCTCACTATTCACCTCGTTAATAGTCTACCAATATCTACCCGGCAAGTCGATAGCGGACCCATTGCTCAAGCTGGTCAAGCTCAACCTAACTTTGCCCCCTCCTCTTGGTTGGGTAAGGTCGCACCCCTTTTCAACCGACCACGACATAATGAGAAGCGCGGCCTCCTGGTATTCGGTACTTAGCGCTCATGCATCCACTCAGTCTAGACATTAGAGTAATCTCCTGGTACCATAAGGGTTTAGGAAATTTCATCTAGGGACATCTATCGTGCCCCAAGTAAAACCAAAACATTTCTAGTGTCTAATCCTGTCATCCATGATATGCATGTGGAGGCTATGGCCCTGATGTCGCTAGGGTGTATAGTAATCATAACATACAATGCAAGATGCATGAGTCACACCATCCAGTCATGCATCAATCCTACACGTACTGCACTCTCATGTAGGGCCACTCCGTCTATCAAGGAATCCCATAAACAATCTTCCCCAATGACATATGCTATGATCAATCACTTCTCATAACAAGCATGTGAATGATGCGTATGGGCATTATCATAATGGTATGTTAACACATACTCAGTAATAATCAGCCTATATGTATGGTGGGGTCCGTAGAAGGACAGCAGATCCATAACTTGAAGGTCAATCCTCAACTGTGGATATACCAAATTTGACATCGCAAATCATACCATCAACGTTAATGATATACTTTCCTCATGACAAGGATGGGCCTAGGGACAAGGAGTGGGCTCCCTACCCATTCTGACACGCAGCAAATTGGGCTTCCCAATGGGCCCGATGTGCACAAGGTAGGCACTATAACCTTGGACAAGTCTACAAGGCATGATGGAAAGCACCATCAATAATGGGGGCCCAACAGTTTCGAGTAAGCCCAATAAGGTGAGATGGATCATACTAATAATAGCGGGGCTTATCAATTTGGGTTAACCCACTAAGAGAATATGAGAATGAGCCTAACAACAAGCCCTAGGGAGGATCACAATGTGGACATCTAATCACAATTGCTCCTACAATGTGGACATTTAACCATCATTGTTCCCAAGGCTTGGCCCATTTAGAATCTATCCTATAATGGGGGCTCATAGGCCTTATTCTAGCTAGGAGATAGTTGGGCATCATAAACAACGTGGTGCGTGCGTTGTGTTGACCCTTGCTTTGTGGAGAGCATAAACAGATAGAGTCTTATGGAAGATCCTTAACCAGTGTGCCTAAAACTGGGTGCGTTGTGTTGACCCGTACTTGTGAGAGCATAAACAGTGAGGTTCCTTGTTTTGATCCTTGGCTAGTGTGCCTAAAACCTGCGTGCTATGTGTTGACCCTTGCTCAAGGAACATAAACAGTCAGCCTCATTGTAGGTTGTAAAGGTTGAAGGTGAACCTAATTTAAAATCTTAAGTTTGAGGTGAACTGCTGTGAAACCTCCTTAGTGAATTCCGGTACACTCAAGGGTTGAGTGCTGTTACCGGGAGTGGAGTAGACAAGTAGTCGAACCACTATAAAAATGAATGTGTTTGAGATTGTTATTCTTTTGATTATGTGATTTACTTTAATACTTTCATATATGAAATCACACCTCACACACATACACAGTCATATCCATCATAAATTAGTTTGCATATTGTTCATTTCTTAAATAGTTTATGATGAGATCCTCTATCGGGCTTGGAAGCCAGTAGAGTTACCTTTGAGTAATCCTGATAAGTACTGTCTATTAGGATTAGTGTAACAGGATTTTTAATAAATCATAAAAACTTTAAAAAGTCCTATTCACCCCCCTTTAGGACATATTGACATATTCCTACTTCAACTAAAGCGGTCCTCAACGCCACTTCAATTGATATCGAAGCCGGGTTTCTCTTTAAGGGCTTCACCACTAAGGAGTCATCTTGACTGAAGTTGGAATCATGATAAAAAAAGGTCCCAGAGGATGTGACAGATCAAAACAATTGCCTGGTAATCCATACTGCTCTAAAAGCTGAAAATAGTTTAAAATGGTACCTTGATAGTGGATGCTCCAGACACATGACTGGTGATCAAACTCACTTTCGTGAATATTCAAACTTCGATGGAGGATCAGTTACATTTGGAGATGGTAGCTTAGCCAAAATAGTTGGACAATGAACAATAGTTGTACCAGGCCTTCCAAAAATCAAACATTTCCTCTATGTAGAAGGCTTGAAACATACTCTCCTCAGTATCTCCCAAATCTGTGACAAGGAACATCTGGTCACCTTCTCAAAAGATGTGTATAGAATTTTAGATCATACAGGAAAATTTGTTATAAAAGGTTTACGCACTAGTGATAACTGTTATGTCATTAAAAGTACTAATGAGAATGTGCTGTCCACAAAGTGTAATATGGCTATAAAGAATGAATCCAAATTATGGCATCAAAGGTTGGGACATGTCCACTACTGAAATTTAGCTAAGCTTAACTTAAAAAATTTAGTAAAAGGCCTTCCCAAGATTAGAAAAGAAGAAAAAGTTGTTTGTGGAGAATGTCTAAAAGGAAAACAGATAAAAGTTGGTCACAAAAAGACAACCACCATAACAACAACAAAACCTCTGGATCTGTTGCATATGGATTTGGTTAGTCTAACCAAAGTGGAAAGCCATGGTAAGAAAAGATACTTCTTGGTGGTAGTAGATGACTATACCAGATTTACTTGGGTCATATTTCTTCGAGAGAAATCGGATGCCTTGGAAGAATTTGTAATCTTGGCAAAACAACTTCAAAATGAAAAAGGATATGGCATCAATCGCATCAGAAGTGATCATGGTGGAGAATTTGAAAATGAAAATTTTGAAAGGTATTGCAATGAGAAAGGAATCTGTCATGAATTCTCAGCTCCAAAAATTCCACAGCAAAATGGAGTTGTTGAAAGAAAAAATCGAGTATTACAAGAAATGGGGTCAGTTATGCTAAATGGGAAAGATATGGCAAAAAGTTTTTAGGCAAAAACTGTCAATGCTACCTATTACATCATAAATAGAGTATATCTTAGAGCAAGTCTGAGCAAAACTCCATATGAACTATGATATGGGAAGCTGCCTAGTGTGAAATATTTTCAGGTCTTTGGTAGTAAATGTTATATCTTGAGAGAGAGATCACCTAGGGAAATTTGAGTCTAAAAGTGATGAAGGTATTTTTCTAGGGTATGCCATGAATGGTCGTGCTTATAGAGTATACAACCTAAGAACCCTCACTATTCAAGAGTCAGTCAATGTGGTAATTGATGATCATCCTCATGATGAGGATACCCCTGTGAATGAATTAGAAGATGATGTAGATTCATGCATACTAGATAAATCAGATAACAAATCTCCATCATTGAATGAACCCCAGCCAACATCTGACATACCCATCATAAAGGATCATCCTCGAGAACAAATTATTGGAGATCTTAATGATGGTGTAAGAACTCGACGGCAGATAAAAAGTATCTACAGTCATCTCTGCTTTACCTCAATGATTGAACCTAAGAACATTATAGAAGCTCTTCAAGATGAATACTGGATAAATGCTATGTAAGAAGAACTTCAACAATTTTAGAGAAATGAGGTATGACAATTGGTTTCTAGGCCACTCAATACAAATGTTATTGGAACCAAATGGGTCTTCAAGAATAAATCAGATGAATTAGGAAATGTGAATAGAAACAAAGCAAGACTTGTAGCTCAATGGTACTCGCAGATAGAAGGTATTGACTTTGATGAAACATTCGCCCTTGTAGCTCGCCTTGAGTCTATTAGAATTCTTATGTCTGTTACATGCGCATTAAAATTTAAACTATTTTAAATGACGTAAAAAGTGCTTTTCTTAATGGGGACCTTGCCGAAGAAGTTTATGTAGAACAACTAAAGGAATTTTCAGATCCTAAGTATCCCCATTATGTTTACCGTCTGAACAAGGCTCTTTATGGTCTCAGGCAAGCACCTGGTGCCTGGTATGAATGATTGACAAAGTTTCTTTTGGACCATAAGTTCTGCAAAAGAAGTGTAAATAAAACATTATTTACTCAAACAACAAAGGACTCACTTCTTATTGCACAGATTTATGTGGATGATATAGTCTTTGGTTCAACATGTGAAGAGGCTGCCCTCAAATTTGCCAATCTCATGAAATCAGAATTTGAAATGAGTATGGTTGGTGAATTGAATTTTTTCCTAGGATTACAAGTCAAGCAGCTATATGATGGAATCTTCATCTGTCAAACCAAGTATGCAAACGATTTGGTGAAAAGATTTGGTCTCGAATCTAGTCACTCTTATCACACTCCCATGAGCACCACACTCAAACTCTAAAGATTTAAATGGCAAAAGTGTGGATCAACATCTCTACTGGGGTATGATAGGCAGCCTACTATATCTCACAGCTAGTCATCCTGATATATCTTTTAGTGTGGGAGTATGTGCCCGATATCAGGCAGATCCTAAGGAATCTCATCTAATGGCTATTAAGAGGATCATTAAATATATAGCAGGAACTACCTCCTTCGGACTGTGGTATCCATTTGAAACATCCACCATCATCGCTGGATACTCCGATGCTGATTGGGCTGGAAATTTGGATGATCGAAAATCAACAAGTGGAAGATGTTTTTATATTGGAAATTGTTTGGTCTCCTAGCAAAGTAAGAAGCAAAACTCAATATCATTATCTACTGCTGAGGCCGAATACATTGCTGTAGGAAGTTGTTGTGCACAACTCCTTTGGAAGAAACAGTTGTTGTTGGACTACGAAATCAATCAACCCACAATGAGTCTGTTCTGTGATAACACAAGTGCGATCAACATTTCAAAGAATCCTGTCCAACATTCTTGGACCAAGCACATTGACATTCATCATCATTTTATCCGAGAACTTGTTGAAGATAAGATTATTATGTTAGACTATGTTTCCATAGAAAAGCAACTCGTAGATATCCTCACTAAACCTCATGATACAAATAGGTTTAGTGATCTTCAAAAGTCCATTGGAGTATGCACTCATTGAAACTATCCCAGTATCCATGAGCCACATAGGTAAATCTTTACACTGGGACATTCATGGTTAAGTGTCAGCCACAAGTCTAAACCTTATGTATTAACCAAGTTAGTTTTGGAGTGCCAACATTCTCGATGATATCTGAACCTTATCGATGAAATCGATAAATACAGTTCGATGAAATCGATACTCAACACCGATGAAATCGAAGAATCTCGGGAATGCAAAGCAATAACCAACGGTCCTTCTCAACGGTTGGATTGATCTAGTTTTCACTGGACATTAGCACCTTCCCTATGGTCATCAGCACAATCTTTAATGTCATTTTAGCGTGGGATCGATGACATCGATGAGGGATCAATATGATCGCAAGCACTACTATAAGAATGAGGTTGTCTTCAATTTCAAAATCTCATCGCTTATGTCTTCCCCTCTCTGATTGCTTCCTCTCACATCTACCTGTCCCTCATAAGGAGAAATCATGCACAAAGGGAAAGGTAAGTCTCTTCACTCATTACAATCAAAGAACATGCAATCAGAATCTAGTAGGTGTCAATCTATTCCGATGGAAGTACGTCCATTCACCATTGTTGAATGTCTAGTGCTTAATAGTGCCATTGAACCTTTTGGAGTGGACCTAGTTTTGGAAGTAATAGGTTGGCAAAACATCCTTAATCTTGGAGGATCGTATCAACTAGGGGTGATCCAAGAATTCTTCAATCATTATCATGTCAATAGTAATGATCCCCCTAGCATTCAAGTTGAACTAGCACATTACTCAAAGATTATCACTCCGATCACCCTGGCTCACCTTCTCGATCTTAATGTCACTCGAATCCCAGTGACTAATAGGAATCTCAATGGTTTAAGTGTATGGGGAGAAATAACTCGTGCATTATGTCAAGGCACTACTATTCCGCGAAACGATGATAATTTGCTTCAGATCAACTATCTTGGACCCACTTTCAAAATTTTTCATAATATTTTTAGGTCTAATGTATATCGCTGTGATGTCGAAGAAAATCATCTCTCTCCGTTTGTGATCAATGTGTTATATGATGTATATCAAGAAAATTAAGTGTGCCTACTAACTCTTCTCCTCAAGCAAATCATTCATGTAATCCAAGGCAATTATTGGGGAGAAACTGTCCTTTCCAGTGCTCATATACAAATTAATCCATCATGTGGGGTTTTCTACCACATCTGATGCTATGTATCCTGAAGCATGGTTTGATAGTGATGCAGCTCAGGCGGCCCAATAATTGTGTCCCCCGTTGTCTCTTCCCATGACAAGGGGTGTCCAACATGCTCAACCATCAGTTCGGCCTACACATGGAGGGTCCAATCGCGCCCAGAGTCAATCACAAACCGCTAGTCTCATCATCTAGAATGACATCTACTAATGGGATGGCAGGGATGGGGGAGCGTCTGTACAATTGTGAAAGATGCCTCACCACAATTGAAGAGAAAGTTGACAACCTCCAGCAAACCACTCAGCAAGTGGTAGATTTTCTTACAAATAGCAATCCTCAAGGACATTGAGCTCCTGTTAAGCCATACAGTCACGTTTGGATGACCAAGCATGTCTATTTTGTGTAATTTGAATGGACTAAATGCTTTACTGCAAAATCTTGGGGCAGTATTATGGTTTTTTTGGATATCTTGAATGTGGCTGGATATAACTCTCATTTTTACTGCCATGATAATGTTCTACGATCCCCTGGTTTATCTCTTTTCTAATATGGAATGCATGTGATTTTAATGATTATTTTATCTGTTTATATCACTGCTTTATTTGATCTGATATGCATCCATAGTTTCTGAAAATGATCTCTGCTTAACCTAATTTAATCATTACACATCATCCACTTATTTTTCTCCCAAATACTTCAAACTTTAGTCAATATCAACTGTTATGTCTTTGTCAATGACTGACAAAAAGGGGGAGAAGAGTTCCTCGGCAGGAAGAAATGTATATGTGCTTGAGTATGGTGTTGCAGGTGTTAGGGGGAGCAGCTGCACCAAGCGAGGGGGAGTTTGCAGTCAGGGGGAGCAGCTTCTGGATGTGTTGTGTATATGACATTGCTAGAATTGTAAAATTTTGTAAAGTGCATGTACACACAATTTAGGATGTCAATATAGAAGCTGTTCTAGGGTGTTTTGGTATTTTGTCACGTAATTGACAAAGGGGGAGATTGAAAGTGCCCTGGTTTGTCAATTAGCGTGAGTGTTGAGTCAGTTAGACTGTAGAGTCTCATAGGAAGATCAATTCAAAGTATCTGTCTCAACCAGATGTGTGCAAGCTCACCACAGGTAAATCTAAGTCTCACATCCCATGTCCCAAAACACCAAGTATATAAAATCCTTAAAACAAACTAGAATATCATAGGGCTTTTAAGTCAAGAAAACTTTTTCAAAATCAGAAAATTCTCTAAGTTTTCTTGCTTTGTCGATTTTATCGATACACTTCTCGATAGACTCGACCTGTGCTGTCAATGTCCTCGATTCTTAAACGATATCATTAAAATGAGGACAAAATACATCCAGCAACCACATATATCTCTGGACGGATTTATCGATGTATCAATATACCTATCAATATCATCGATATTTGAATCTCGAGTCCATTGAAGGTGACTCGATACTATCGACAGACAGATTTTTGACACCCTTATTTTTACTTAAGAAAATCTCATGTGCATCGATATATCGAAGCCGTTCTCGATACCATCGAAGTTCAAATCTCGATGACATCGGAGGGCTCTCAATATTATCGATCATGGGGCCTAGTCTTCTAGTAAAATATTTCAGGATTGTTTATCTGTGATCGAGGGTCACTCGATAGAATCGATATTCAAATATCGGTATGGTTTTGATGACATCGGTATGGTTTCGGTGACATTAAACAAGGACAGAAATCGCCCAGCAAGCTTAAACGAAAATCTCTTTAATTTTTTGATGCCTCGACACAGCTCTCGATATCATCGACATCCGATGATCTCAAAGGGCCCTCGATCATTCTTGTAAACCTGAAATATTTCATAACAAGTCTCAATCATTTTCAAATTTCGAGGAATCAAACCTCGCATCGATGGAATCGGAGTTCGAAATTCAATGACATCAATACGTGTTTCGATTCCCTCGACCAGCTGGCAATTGGTTTCAAAAGCATATGACATTTGAGTTTGTGTCATCGAGTGTCCGTCGATGCTATCGAGAGTATACGCTCCATGATATCGATCCCGCTCGATGATATCGAACTCTGTCATAAATGTGACCGTTTTATATCCGTTGGAACCTTTTTCCTATATAAAGAGAGCTTGTCTATTGTTGCTAGTAGAAAAAGAAGAGAGTGCTTTTAAGTGTTTTACCTTAGATCATATACCCAAAGCCCTTTCTCTCAGGGTAGTTCATCCTCCAATCCACCCTCATCATTAATATTTAATAGAGTGGATTAGGGAATGAACTTTCACATTCAAGGATCCTCCAGCTACTACCTTATTGGCAAATCATTAAGCTGGGATGCCTTGAATGCATAATCAAAATCACTCTATCTTCCTTATAGGAAAACATTTTATAGAGTACGATTCAGTCTTAACCTTGACCCAACCCGAAGCCTCGTATTGGTACATCATCTGTGTTGAGGATCAAGGAAGTCAAAGATTCTTCATAAAAAAGGAGGAGATCTTCGTCAACTTGCTAAATGAGACTCATCCACTTATTTGTAAGTTATTAGAGTCCAGAGGACACTTGTGATCATTCTTTTTTAGGATTGGGTCTAAGGTGTTTCTCACCCTTGCAAGCCCTAGCAGGAGGCTTCTGACGGGAGTGTACGTGGTGGGTGTGTTGTGTTGACCCTTGCTCTGTGGAGAGCATAAACAATTAGGGTCTTATGGAAGATCCTTGGCCAGTGTGCCTAAAAGTGAGTGCGTTGTGTTGACCCTTGCTCGCGAGAGCATAAACAGTGAGGTTCCTTGTGTGGATCTTTAGCCAGTGTGCCTAAAATCTGGGTGCTATGTGTTGACCCTTACTCAAGGAGCATAAACAGTCAGCCTCAATGTAGGTTGTAAAGGTTAAAGGTGAACCTGATTTAAAACCTTAAGTTTGAGGTGAACTGCAGTGAAACCTCCTTAGTGAATTCCGGAACACTAAGGGTTAAGTACGGTTACCGGGAGTGGAGTAGACAAGTAGTTGAACCACTATAAAAATGATTGTGTTTGAGATTGTTATTCTTATGATTGTGTGATTTACTTTAATACTTTCATATATAAGATCACACCTCACATACATATACAATCATATCCATCATAAATTAGTTTGCATATTGTTCATTTCTTAAATAGTTTATGATTGGATCCTCTACCGGGCTTGGAAGCCAGTAGAGTTGCCTTTGAGTAATCCTGATAAGTACCGTCTATTAGGATTAGAGTAATAGGATTTTTAATATATCATAAAAACTTTAAAAAGTCCTATTCACCCCCTCTAGGACATATTGACATATTCCTACTTCAACTATAGTGGTCCTGACCTCAATTTCAAGCCTGACTTTATCAGCTTTTATTGTTGTAGTTTTTGGTAGTTTCCATAAATCTTTCTTATTGATTGATTGTTTTCCCATTTGATTTCCAGAATTCTTGGAGAAGAATGCAACATGCTCATAAATAGATTGACCCAATAAAATGACTTGAGAAGTATGAAACATGCTTATAAATAGCCTGATGATAAACAAAGCATGTTTTATTAGCTAATGTGTTTATTAGGCCCTTAACACATGACATTGGATATCACGTCCAATGTAAGATGTTATTCTCTCTGGTAAATCAGAAACACATGCTTTAAGAAGCTAATAAGATAAAAATATTCGATGTAAGATGTTATTCTCTCTGGTAAATCAAAAATGTGCGCTCCATCTTCTTCTTCGTCTTTTTTTTTTTACATTGATTCAGGTAGGGGTGTCGTCACTTGTGTGCTTTCTGAATAAGGTTGTTGCTGTTGATGATGTAGATCTACTGGAACTTATAGAGATGGAACTCCGTGGTATGTGCTATGACCGTTGTCATTCATTAATTTATTTATTAATGTTTTGGTTGTGAGGCATCCTATTATGCTTGTTTGAGAGAAACTACTTTGTTTGTTAAATAGCAGTAGCTACTTGTAATATATGATTTTGTTAATGATTGTTGTCACATATTCAAGTATGGTGTGCACCAATTCAAGAGACTGTACATTAGGCATTCAATATATAAGACTGGAGTGAGACTAATTAGGCATTTAAATGTGTTGTAGGATGTTGTTTGAATTGCTTGTCCTAACAGGTGCACCAGTTGGGATGGATTGAACTTCTATCTTAAGAAAATGCCATGATTTTAGGTAGTTATTATTGTAATGGAAAGTTAAAAAATTAAAAGAGAGAGAGAGAGAGAGATAATGAAGTCATGGAAAGAAATGTTCTTTATCATTAGGGTTGCTTTCGCCGGGTTTGATGCAGAAATCGTCGCCAACTTCACAGAAAGACAAATAGCATCAGTGGTCACAGATTGTAACCTGGATTTAAACAAGGTTTGAGGTGTCATCAATAATACTAACAGAATCCTCCAGGTCAGATTGTTGATTAGACCTGATTTTATTTAAATGATCTTGATAATCCATTTTATTTAAATGAGCAGACCCGGATGTACGTCGGAGCTATCCGGATGTTGAGCGGGGGTCCCTAGAAGGTGGGAACCGCTGTTATGACCATGATTAATCTGTCAATTTCCTATGGATAGCATTGGAGTGGCCTGGCCATTTGGACAGGGCCTGTATTTATATCTGTATTTACAGGGACCACACGCTTAACCTATAACCTAAACCTATTCTCAAATCCCAAAACCAATAACTACAACCTAAACCTTAACTTAAACCTATAACTTATAACCTAAACTCAATTCCCTAAACTTTAACCTACAACCTAATCTAAACCTATACTTATAACCTAAACCTATTCTCAAATCCCAAAACCTATAACCTAAACATAAACCTTAACCTAAACCTATAACCAATAACCTGAACCTATAACCTAAACATAAACCTTAACTTAAACCTATAACCTATAACCTAAACTCAATTCCCTAAACCTTAACCTATAACCTAACCTAAACCTATACTTATAACCTAAACCTATTATTAAATCCCAAAACCTATAACTATAACCTAAACCTTAACCAAAAACCTATAACTTATAACCTAAACCTATAACCTAAACTCTATTCCCTAAACCATAACCGACACCCTAACTTAAACCTATACTTATAATCTAAACTTGTTCTCAAATCCCAAAACCTATAACCTAAACCTAAACCTTAACATAAACCTATAACCTAAAACCTGAACCTATAACCTAAACTCAATTCCCTAAACCTTAACCTATAACCTAACCTAAACCTATACTTATAGCCTAAACCTATTCTCAAATCCCAAAATATATAACTATAACCTAAACCTTAACCAAAAACCTATAACCTATAACCTAAACTCTATTCCCTAAACCTTAACCTACACCCTAACCTAAGCCTATACTTATAACCTAAACATATTCTTAAATCCCAAAACCTATAACCTAAACCTACAACCTATAATCTAAACCGAAACCTATAACCTAAACCCGAACATAAACCTGAACCCGAGCCCGAATTCCAAAACCTAAACCTATACTTATAACCTAAACCTATTCTCAAATCCCAAAACCTAAACTCTATTCCCTAAACCTTAACCGACACCGAAATGTATTCTCAAATCCCTAAACCTAAACTTACACCTAATCCTAATCTCAACTCCTTAACCTAAACATGAAAACCCAAACCTAGACCCGAACCCGAACCCGATTTCCTAAACCTAAACCTACACCTACACTCAATTCCCTAAACCTTAGCCTATAACCTAACCTAAACCTAAACCTATAACCTACACTTATAACCTAAACCTATAACCTTAACCTAAACTTAAAACCTAACCTAAACCGTAACCTATAACTTGTAACCTAAACCTAAACCTCTATAACCTAAACCTAAACCTTAAGCTATAACTTAAACTAATAAACTTAACCTAAACTTATAACCTTAACCAAAATCTATTCTCAAATCCCAAAACTTATATTTATAACCTAAACCTAAACCTTAACCTATAACCTAAACCTATACTTATAACCTTAACCTAAACTTATAACCTTAACCTATAACCTAAACCTATCCTTATAACCTAAACCTATACTAATAACCTTAACTTAAACCTATTCTCAAATCCCAAAACCTATAACCTAAACCTAAAACTTAACCTATAACCTAACCTATAACCTATAACCTATAACCTAAACTCAATTCCCTAAACCTTAACCTATAACCTATAACCTAAACTCAATTCCCTAAAAATTAACCTATAACCTATAACCTAGGTGCAATTCCCTAAAACTTAACCCATAACCTAACCTAAACCTAAACCTATAACCTACACTTATAACCTAACTATAATCTAAACCAAAAACTTAAGCCTAAAACCCAAACGTAAACCCGATCCCGAACTCGAACCTGATTTCCTAAACCTAAACCTTAACGTATTCTCAAATCCCTAAACCTAAACCTAAACCTACACCTAATCCTAATCTCAACTCCCTAACCTAAACTAAACCTAAACTTGAAAACCCAAACCTAAACCTGATCCCGAACCCGAACCCGATTTCCTAAACCTAAACCTTAACCTATTTTTAATTCCCTAAAGCTATCACCTATACCCTATAACCTAAACCTAAACCTAACCTAAACCTATAACCTTAACCTAAACCTAAAACCTAAAATCTAAATGTATTCTCAAATCCTTAAACCTAAACCTATACCTAATCCTAATCTCAACTCTTTAACTTAAACCTAAACTTGAAAACCCAAACCTAAACCCAATCCCAAACCCGAACCCGATTTCTTAAACCTAAACCTTAACCTATTCTCAATTCCCTAAATCTATAACCTAAACCTAAACCTAAACCTTAACCTAAACCTATAACCTAAACATAAACCTTAACCTATAACCTAAACCTTAACCTATAACCTATAACCTATAACCTAAACCTATAACCTATAACCTATAACCTAAACCCAAACCTAAACCTATAACCTTAACCTAAACCTATAACCTAAACCTTAACCTATAACCTAAACCTAAAACCTAAACCTAAACCTAAAATCTAAATGTATGCTCAAATCCTTAAACCTAAACTTACACCTAATCCTAATCTCAACTCCTTAACCTATACCTAAACTTGAAAACCCAAACCTAAACCCGATCCACCCGAACCCGATTTCTTAAACCTAAACCTTAACCTATTCTCAATTCTCTAAATCTATAACCTAAATCTAAACTTAAACCTTAACCTAAACCTATAACCTAAAACCTAAAACCTAAACTTAAACCTAAAAGCTAAATGTATTCTCAAATCCCTAAACCTAAACCTACACCTAATCCTAATCTTAAATCCCTAAACCTAAACTTATACCTAATCCAAATCTCAATTCCCTAACCTAAACCTAAACCCAATCCCGAACCCGAATCTGAATCCCTAAACCCTTAGCCTAAACCTAAACTTAATTCACTTAACTTAAACCTACAACTTAACCCAAACATATAACCCGAACCCGAACCTGAACCCGAATTCCTAAACCTAAACCTAAACCTAAACCTATAACCTATAACCTTAACCTGTAACCTTAAACTAAACCTATAACCTATAACCTAACCTAAACCTAAACCTAAACCAATTCTCAAATCCCTAAACCTATAACCTAAACCTAAACCTAAACCTATTCTCAAATCCCTAAACCTAAACCTATTCTCAAATCCCTAAACCTATAACCTAAACCTAAACCTTTAACCTATAACCTATAACCTAAACCCAAACCTAAACCTATAACCTAAACCTAAACCTTAACCTTAACCTATAACCTAAAACCTAAAACCTAAACCCAAACCTAAACCCGATCCCGAACCCGTACCCGATTTCCTAAACCTAAACCTTAAACTATTCTCAATTCCCTAAAGCTATAACCTATAACTTAAACCTAAACCTAAACCTAAACCTATAACCTTAACCTTAACCTAAAACTTAAATGTATTCTCAAATCCCTAAACCTAAACCTACACCTAATCTTAATCACAACTCCTTAACCTAAACCTAAACTTGAAAACCCAAACCTGAACCCGAACCTAATTTCCTAAACCTAAACCTTAACCTATTCTCAATTCCCTAAACCTTAACCTATAACCTAACCTAAACCTAAACCTATAACCTACACTTATAACCTAAACCTAAACCTATAACCTAAACGTAAAACCTAAATCTAAACCTAAAACCTAAATGTATTCTCAAATCCCTAAACCTAAACCTAAACCTAAACCTATAACCTACAACATTAACATAAACTTATAACCTAAACCTATAACCTACAACATTAACCTAAACCTATTCTCAAATCCCAAAACCTATAACCTATAACCTAAACCTAAACCTATAACCTAAACCTAAACCTTAACCTATAACGTATAACCTATAACCTAAACTCAATTCCCTAAACCTTAACCTATAACCTAACCTAAACCTACACTTATAATCTAAACCTATAACCTAAACCTAAACCTACAACCTAAACCTATAACCTACACTTATAACCTAAACCTATAACCTAAACCTAAACCTACAACCTAAACCTATAACCTAAACCTAAACCTAAAACCTAAATGTATTCTCAAATCCTTAAACCTAAACCAACACCTAATCCTAATCTCAACTCCTTAACCTAAACTTAAACCTAAACTTAAAAACTCAAACCTAAATCCGAACCCGATTTCCTTAAACCTAAACCTTAACCTATTCTCAATTCTCGAAAGCTATAATCTATAACCTAAACCCAAACCTATAACCTAAACCTAAACCTATAACCCTAACCTAAACCAAAACCTATAACCTAAACCTTTAACCTATAACCTATAACCTAAACTTATAACCTATAACCTAAACCTAAAACCTAAACCTAAACCTAACCTTAACCTATTGTTGTTTCTATATTTTTTTTAAACTCTCTTTTAATTCATTGCTTAGTTTCAATAAGATTGTACATAATCTGTTGCAACGGAAAAGATAAAGGCTTAGTTTTTGAGTTCTTTTAAGCTTCTTTATCATCCATACATAGCACTGCAAACCTTTACTAAACTGTAACTCTAATTGAAACTTTATGTGCAATCTGATTAAGTGCATTAACATCTAATACCATCCTATTCCTTTGCAGGATAACATTGCCATATTTATGGCCCTGTGTGCTGCGATTCTTGTTCTCATTATTATTAGACTCTCATGCATGGGAATCAAGGATGTATCCCTTTAACACCCGCCCCTTTTTACAAAGCTTTAATTTTTGTTGTTGTTTCTATTAACTTGAATTGAACCTTTTTTGCAATATTTACTTACCTTAGTTTTATTTTAATGATTAGTTTTATTTTTAAAAAGTGTGCCTACTTTTTTAGGGAAAAAAAAAGCGAATGAAGTTTTTGCAATACTTCATGATTTTGAATTATAATGTTTTGTTAGTTGAATATTTTTTATTAGATGAAAGACACAAAAAGAAAATTGTTGCTGATTTTTTCTTTTTTTTTATTTTTAATGCAAGAAATTTTCTGACAGCTTTAGGCCGTCCATATTTTTCTAAATATTCAAATCTGAGATGGTCCATAATCATCCTTTTAAGGTTCATCAAAGACTGCTCATAACAGTTTTTTTTAAAGATAGTCCATGATCGTCCTTTGTAATAGACAGTCCATAGCCATCATTTTAACATCTATATTTATTTACGGTCCATGACCGTCCTTCCTTACAGACGGTCCATAATTGTCCTTTAAATGTCCTTCAGCAATGACGGTTCATGACCATCCTTTAAGTAATACGACGCCGCAAAATAGCACGGCCAATGCGACGGTTAAAAACCGTCCTTTATTATGATTTAAGACGATTTTCAGCCATCCTTTTTTCACTATTTTGGTGTAGTGTCATCAGCACCTACATCTAAATCAGAGTCTGGTTGGTGTTTTAAAACACTGTCCCAAAGTGGGAGTGAGTGGCCAACTCATTGGTACTATAAGGCAAAAGTTAAGAAGTTATCAAGTCAATCAAGTAGTAATGATAAAGCAACATAACAATCACTTCCTAACTACTCTTGTTAAAGCAGGAATGGAGTGCAAGTAATGATGTATGCCCTCGCATCGAAGCTCCCTCACAAGCGACTCCGACAACCTATTTCGCATATGACATCACTTCCTCCGGTGCAACTTCATCGCCTTTAAAGCACATCCTAACTAATGCAGTGTGATGCATGGTCATGTTAACCAAGTAATTAATTAATCTCATTCATACAGTAGATTTGGGAAGCTAGGGTACCTCCCTTTTTATCATTGACCTAAATCGAATGGTCCATTTAGGTTCATCACTCCGAGTTAAGCACATATAATAGGCAAGTTGTAGGGTCATCACTCCTAATGAAAAGTAGTCGATAGGCAAGTTCAAGAGTTTATACTCACGGTCACTATGAGGAGGCTCGTCACCTCAGCGTAGGCTGACAGCAAGAACAGGGTGTCCCATATCACCATGCCCGTCCCATGAGTCTAAGTTGCTCACTGGTCACTACGGGGAGGCTCGTCAACCTAGCATAGGCCGACAGCTCGAACACAGTGTCCCATTCCACTATGCCCGACTCGTGAGTCTTAGCGGATCATGGTACCATAGTTAAAGTGGGCCTTTACATTGGTGATGTGTACCTTAGTTTCAAGCAGTAGTGTCCATACATGGTAAACACACAATAGGCCAATCGGTTTGTTAAGCAAGTTCGATTGGTACGGGCCCATGCTGACTTAATCGACATGAAGCGCATAAGCACCCCTTGTGGCCTAACTACTGTCAACAATCGTCGTGCGACCCAGATTCATTGAGTATACCCATTGTGACGAGACTAATTCGGCCACTTGAACAAGGATTGTTACCAATTACCTAGGCTATGTTGTAGCCTCAATCTTACTCAGATGCAATAAATAAACACATGTGATAATCATTTTAGCATTTCACAAACAATCTAAGTAAATTCCTCATTTGAGCATTTCATTAAACACATTGATCATGTTACCAAACAGTTACAATTTATCCATAAATTATGTAGAGGCAAGTATGATTACATGAAAGAAACTATACATATGAATAAGATAATTTAGAATCCTATCTTAACACTCGTAATAAATACAAATCATCAACAATTTCCTATTCAGACAATTCATCAAACACTTAGACTATAATTCACCAAATATATAGACTAGGTTAGTTATAACATATATTTTACAAAATCCTTATATAGAGAGGTCAGCATGCATATGACAATGATGAATCCTAGATTAGTAATCATGGCAAACACAATTCATGTTTATATGTTCATTCAAACATTTCAACAAACACATGGGATGCATCTTTTGCTCAACACAGTTCATACATGTATATTATACCGAAATCGGCGTATCTAATACAATATGGCAGAAATCAAGTCAAGCATAAATCATTAGCTGACATTGAAAGCATTGATAACAATTACCTAAGCGTTTATAGTCCACACCTTCCATCAGGATGCTCGATTCAGACTCGGTCCAAACTTTATGTTTCCGAAAACGGAATGTCGGGCACCGAAAGGATGAAATAGGTTAACTAGTTTGACGAACAATCAACCTGGATCTATACAACGACTTTAGGGTTAGGTTTTTTTTACCCAAATTTGTTATCGAAAGAGATTCGGTAGCGTGATGGGGAGGCGATTTTGTGCATGGAATCATGCGAGAGGATTCCTGCAATGATCTCCCAAGATCTCCCTTCTCTCTTTCCTCTTCTCTTCTTTTCTCTCCTCTCTCCCTTAAGGTTTGATGAAATTCTTATATGAGAGAGCTGGGGTGAAATAAGGGCTATTTATAAGCCCAAAAGTGATGCAAATGGCCCCAGGGCCACTATACACATAGTTTATATCCTTTGGGTGACTATTTTTGACGAAAAGGGCTCATAGGGAGGCCTGCCACTCACCTACATCATAGGGTACATTCCCTGACAATGGATCTATGCCAGGACATTATTTCGGTGCGATCAGACAAGCCAATCGACCATGGAGAACCTATGTTAGATCAATGGTCATACTTACTCAATCGGGGCGACAGTTATATGGATATGTGCAAGAAAATTTTCTTTCCCCATGGGTGAAGTTTGGTCAGAAACTGACGATCTGAATTCCACAATTTTCTGTAAGAGTGAATGGCCCAATTCACTTAAGTTTTGGTTTGTTTTATAAAGGTATTCTCATTTCTCACACACTTTACTCAAGGATTGAGTTGTATGTTTCTAGACACTATCTAGGCTTGATTCCTACAATGGTTGTCAAGCCCAGTAAGACAGATATAGTCCTATAGTTTCGTGATCATCAGACTCTCGACATTCGGTCTACGTCCGATACGAGGTTTTAATGTACTCCCGAGAGCAACAGGCTCTTGAGATTTCTCTTAGGTCTTTAAGTGACGTTGAGTCAATGGTATTAATGGTTTTAGGCCTTCTCATTTGTGGAAATGGTGGCCCGAGCTTAATCCACCGATTATTTAGTTTAATATGGCCTAAATTACAACAGGATACGGTCTTTTGCCTGAGGTGGTACTCAGGTCCTTGTATGGATTTTTTTGAGACATTACAATCTACCTGTCACGCCCCGAACTCAAAAACCGGGCTCACAGAATTCCCGATCGCCGAAGCTGGCACCGACAGCCTCCGTAGAACCCCATTCTCGGATCACGGCACCCATTCACCAGGTTCCGATCCTGGGATACTACAAGGAGGATTTATAATCATCAGTCTGATTCATAATGACCATAACCAAAAGCATAACCCACAAACAATAATCACAAGAACACCACCACAAAATCCACTATGATCAAAAGCTTTTGAGTACAATGCGTCAGAAAGGAAAAATATAATGTAACGAAAGAAATAAAACTCCAGAAGCTCGGCTGCACGCTCCAACTACGGCGAGACTAAGGCTGCGACTGCGTCCTGGCATCACCTGCACGCATCAATCGTGCATAAGCTTATAGAAAGCTTAGAGGGTGGTGTAAGTATGTGCGTAATATAAGCGTGCTCAAAATGTAAGGTTAGAGTAATGCGGAATCATGGTGATGAGTACATGAATGCAATCAGCCGTACCAAGGCTATGCGGTGCAAGATATGAATGTCATCAGCCATAACAAGGCCATGCGATGCGAGATACAACTCAAGCATGCCAATCCTCAACATGTATCAGTACAGTTCTCATTCTGGATAATCACCGGGGTTCAATACACTCCAAATGGCACTATCGCTCTCCTAGCTGCACAGTCCAAGTGAGCATAAGAAACCTCACTATCCGCCTGGCCAATAGTCTACCAGTACCTATCCGGCACGTCGATAGCGGACCCATTCGCGAGTTGGTCAAACTCAGCCTAGTATTGCCCCCTACCCTCGGACGAGTAAGGCCACACCCCTTTCCAACCGACCACGACACAGTGGGAGACGCGGTCTTCTGGTATTCGGCCCTCGTGCGCTCATATATCCACTCGGTCTCGACATTAGAGTCATCCTCTGGTACCATCGGGTTTAGGAATTTTCACCCAGGGACATCTATGGCGCCCGTATGCTAGAACCAAACATTTTCGGTATCCAACCCAGCCACCCACGATGTGTCTGTGGAGGCTATGACCCTGATGTTGCTAGGGCATACAATGATCATGATCACACAAATGCAAGTGCATGACTCACCCTACCAAGCATGCAATAATCCTGCGCATACCAAGTGCTCATGTGGGGCGACTCCACCTATCCAGGAGCCCATAAACGATCTGCCCGAAGGCATATGCTATGATCAATCACCTCTCATATCAGGCATACATATGATGCGTATGATCATGAATCATGGATCTATGCTCTACATGTTATGTGGTGATGAGCTCTGATCAAAATGAAGATGGGCCTAGACGGCCTACTTACAGCAAATATGGGCCTATACGTGGGCCTTAGGGAGAGTTATAATGTGGACATTTAACCAACATTATCCATTCAATATGAACGTCAAACCATCATTGCTCCTAAGGCGTAGCCCACTACAAAATCAACACTTATACCATGGTGGAATTACACTATATTGGGCCTTATGTATGTCCTATTGGGCCTTGACCCATGGGCCTCCAGTACCACAAATGGGCCCCAAACATGGGTCTCGTATATACATATCAAGGTGGGCCTCAATGACGGGCCACAAATGCATCAACATGGGCTTAGTCACATGGGCTTTGCATGCATCACAATGGGCCCCATAATATGGGCCTTATACAAATCAAAGTGGGCCTCAATAAGGACCACCAATACATCAAGGTGGGCCTCAACAGACCGCCCACAAACACACCAAGATGGGCCTTATCACACGGCCTTAAAATATTTTTCCAAACTGAGTGGACGGTTGGATAAAACATATGCATCATGGTAGGACCCACACTAATGGAGGGTGTGGATCACAATATATACTTAAGTGGGTCCCAAGTGGGGCCTACCATAATGTTTATTTTCCACCCAACCTGAGCCCAATGTAATGTTTAATTGCCGTCCAACCATTCATAAGGTCACTTGGACCAGGTAGGGCCCACTGGACTGGGGCCCACTGGAAATGTTTATTTCCACCCAACCCGTTCAGAGGGCCACGCGGTCAGGGAGGGGCCCACCGTAATGTTTATTTGCATCCAACCTATTTAAAAGGTCACGTGGACCTGGGAAAAATGGGCCCACCAAATGTGGTTCCCAAATCCAGCCCACCCATTATGTGTGTCCCACTTGGCTGAAGGTTCAGAGCAAGTTTCAGCGGCATCCAAATTTCAGGTAGGCCCCACCAAGTATTTTTATATGTTTAGGCAGGTCTTCACACGATTTTAGATGGTGTGGCCCACCTGAGTTCCGTATACGGCTGATTTTTGGGATGGACGACAGGTCCGTGGGGACTCATCAAATGCACAGTGATGATGGGCAAAACGCATCAAGGTGGGGCCCATAGCTGGGGCAGTGAGCCCCAGCCCGTCCGTCCGTCAGCGGCCAGTGCAGGCGCTGCCTGCGCCTACTGTCAGTAACAATAGCAGTAGCGCTGCTGTTGAGTTTTTTTTTTGAAAAAAATCATTTTTCTACGGTTTTTCACAGACGGGGCCCGCATCAGCAAGATCCACACCAGCCGTTGGATTCCTTGGTCCAAGACCGACCAAAAGAGTCCAATATGCGCCCCGTTTTTGGCGAATAGAAGGGTCACGGTGGATTTTAAGGGTAATACCGCTAGTTCCTATGTTATGGCCCGCCAGAAAATGGGATCAGCCTCATTTTTCGGCTCAACGTCTAAAATGAGCTGAAGAGTGGAATGGACGGCGTGGATCAGATTCATGTATCAAGGTGGGGCCCGCAGGAGTAGCCCACCCTAAAAGTTAAAGTTTTTTTTTGTTAGCTTGTCAGTACACACCCATGTTAATAAGCACTCATGTTAGTCAGGTGTCCAGTGTCTCTGGACGCTGGACGGCCTATTACACATCATTGTCGTGGGTCCCATACCAACGTGTCCCACACATCAAGGTGGGTCCCACGTGAACGTAGCCCACCTGATTGCATTAAGCTGATATTTGTGTTCTTCCTTCATCTCGGCCCGCTAATGGGTTGGATGGCATAGAGCCAACACATTCATCCAATGGGTCCCACATGAACTATATGATTCATAGTGGGCCACACTCATCCCTTCATCATCATTACCATTCAAAGAGAGAGAGAGAGAGAGAGATACGGTGAGACAAAGGGACCCCGCCACTATGGGCCCCTCTTGATGAAATCACACAACAAAATGGGTCCCACAACAAGTGGGCCGTAAAGATAAGATTTCAACGGTGGATCACCCACCTCGTTGGCCTCCTTCTTACTCCCTTGGCCTCAAATGCTCCTTGCCTTTGCCTTGGATGGTAGATGATGGGAGATTAATGGTGTGGATGAGAGATGAGAGGGTGCAGATGAGAGATGAGAAGGTGGACCACACTTGGGAGGGAGAGGGAATCTTGGACGTGTGAGGCTTGGGTTGCTTGGGAGATTTGAGAAATGAGAGAGAGAGAGAGAGAGAGAGAGATGATATGGATGGGTGAGGTGTGATGGGTGATGGGTTGGGTTGAAAACTTGTAAAAGTGGTATGGTTGTAGTTGAAATTTGGAAAAAGATGAATGGTGAGGTGGAAAGAGAGTGGACTTTTGGAAAAGGAGGGAATGGGTTGTTGTACTTAGGGTAAGGGATGCATTTTTGGTTGATTGATGGGACTAATTGTAGAGATTACCTCAAAATTCACAACGCGCGGTGTTTCTTCGGAATAAACGCAGATCGACATCTTCTTGCCTGGGTATCGGTTCGGTGCGCAAGTCACGGCGTTGGAACCGCGTCGACGACGCGGTCACTATGATACAAGTTTCGGATCGAGCCGACGTCGGTGTGCGGGACCTGGCTTAGGATCGCGCACAAACATCGGATACGGTGTGAAGGTTATCGAAACTTGACCGAAAGGACCGCGGAAGCTGATGGAACGGTACGGACTAGGACACGGGTCTTACAGCTCTCTCCTCTAAATAAAAATTTCATCCTCGAAATTTACACAATCATCACAAGAAAATATAAATCATAATAGAAGAGGAAGCAAGGCATCGTCATATAAATATCAGAGACAACATACAACATACAACATACAATCAATCATCAAAGAGATGAAGATAACGCTCTCGAATCTCAGCCTCGCGCTCCCAAGACACCTCATCAACGGAATGGTGACCCCACTGGACCTTCACTAAGGGGATGACCTTGGTTCGGAGGACCTGCTCCTTCCGATCAAGGATACGAACTGGCTGCTCGAAGTAAGAAGCGTCCTCACGAACCTCCAACGGCTGCCAATCGATAACAGGAACTATGTCTGACCTACACTTCCTCAACATAGAGACGTGAAAAACGTTGTGTACGCCAGACAACTGAGATGGTAAGACAAGCCGATAGGCCACAGCGTCAATGTACTCAGTGATCTCAAAAGGTCCTATGAATCTTGGGGCAAGCTTGCCCTTCGCTCCAAATCGAACAACGCCCTTTATGGGCGAGACCTTAAGATACACATGGTCCCCCACATCAAACTCCAAGGGACGACGCCGGCGATCAGCAAAACTCTTCTGCCGGCTCTGAGCTGTGCGCATCCTCTGCCTAATGATGTCAATAACCTCTGATGTCTCCTGCACAAGCTCGGGACCTAGGAGACGCCGCTCTCCAACCTCGGTCCAACAACTCGGAGATCTGCACGGTCTGCCATATAATGCCTCAAAAGGAGTCATGTCAATGGTCGCCTGATAGCTGTTGTTGTATGCGAACTCAGCCAATCGCAGATGCTCATCCTAGCTACCACCGAAGTCAATCACGCAGGCCCGAAGCATATCCTCAAGGATCTGGTTGACCCTTTCAGTCTCGCCATCAGTCTGCGGATGATACGCGGTACTGAGCTGTAAATCAGTGCCCATAGCTCTTTGAAAACTCCTCCAAAACTGAGATGTGAACCTCGGATCTTGGTCAGAAACGATTGAGACTGGTATGCCGTGCAGTCTCACAATCTCCTCAATGAATAACCTCGCAAGCCGGTCCAAAGGCCAAGTCGCACGGATCGCAAGAAAATATCCCGACTTCGTCAGGCGATCCACGACAACCCAGATGGCGTCATGACCGCGCTGAGTCCTCGGCAAACCCATAATAAAATCTGTAGATATGTGCTCCCACTTCCACGTCGGGACACTCAACGGCTGCAATAGACCAGGGGGTCTCTGATGATCGGCCTTGACACGCTGGCATGTGTCACACTCGGCCACAAAACTGGCAATCTGGCTCTTCATCCCCGCCCAATAATACTATCGCCTCATATCACGGTACATCTTCGTCGAGCCAGGGTGGATAGAAAACTGCGATCGATGTGCCTCGGTCATAAGATCTCTACGCAACTCAGGAATATCCGGGACAGACAATCGGCCTCTAAAGCAAAGTCCACCATCAGCACCAATCTGCCAATCTGTCTGACTCTCAGATGCTATCTCTGCTCGGTAATCCTGTAACGACTCATCTGTCTGCTGAGCCTCGATCACCCTTGCGACAAGAGAGGGTTGAATCGACAGGCTCGATAACTGAACGATAAAAGACCACAGACCAAAATCAAAGTCGTACTCTGCTATATCCTCAAGCATCCTCCACTCCTGAATCATCATATGTGCCACCAGGCCTCGTGGCTGACGGCTGAGGGCATCCGCCACCACATTTGCCTTGCCTGGGTGGTACTGGAGGTCAAAATCATAATCCTTCAGAAGCTCCATCCAGCGTCTCTATCTCATGTTCAACTTGGACTGAGAGAATAGATACTTCAAGCTCTTGTGGTCGGAGAAGAGCTCGAATCGAACCCCATAGAGATAGTGTGTCACGCCCCGAACTCGGAAACCGGGCTCACAAAATTCCCGATCGCCGAATCCGGCGCCGACAGCCTCCGTAGAACCCCATTCTCGGATCCCGGCACCCATTCACCAGGTTCCGATCCTGGAATGCTACAAGGAGGATTTCGAGTCATCAGTCTGATTCATAATGAGCATAACAAAAGCATAACCCACAAACAATAACCACAAGAACACCACCACAAAATCCACTAAGATCAAAAACTTTTGAGTACAATGCGGCAGAAAGGGGAAATACAATGCGACAAAAGAAACAAAACTCCAGAAGCTCGGCTGCACGCTCCAACTATGGCCAGACTATGGCTGCGACTGCGTCCTGGCGTCACCTGCACGCATCAATCGTGCATAAGCTTATAGAAAGCTTAGAGGGTGGTGTGAGTGTGTGCGCAATATAAGCGTGCTCAAAATGCAAGGTCAGAGTGATGCGGAATCATGGTGATGAGTACATGAATGCAAATTGCCGTACCAAGGCTATGCAGTGCAAGTTATGAATGCTATCGGCCATACACGGCCATGCGATGCAAGATGCAACTCAAGCATACCAAACCTCAACATGTATCAGTATAGTTCTCATTCTGGATAATCACCGGGGTCCAATACACTCCAAATGGCACTGTCGCTCTCCTAGCCGCACAGTCCAAGTGAGCGTAAGAAACCTCACTATCCGCCTGACCAATAGTCTGTCAATACCTATCCGGCACGTCGATAGCGGACCCATTCGCGAGCTGGTCAAACTCAGCCTAGTATTGCCCCCTACCCTCGGGCGAGTAAGGCCACACTCCTTTCCAACCGACCACGACACAGTGGGAGACGCGGCCTCCTGGTATTCGGCCCTCGTGCGCTCATATATCCACTCGGTCTCGACGTTGGAGTCATCCTCTGGTACCATCGGGTTTAGGGATTTTCACCCAGGGACATCTATAGTGCCCGTATGCTAGAATCAAATATTTCCGGTCTCCAATCCTGCCATCCGCGATGTATCTGTGGAGGCTATGGCCCTGATGCCGCTAGGGCATATAGTAACTATAATCACACAAATGCAAGTGCATGAGTCACATTATCAGTCATGCAACAGTCTGTATGTACCATGCACTTATATGGGGCAACTCCGCCTATCAGGGAGCCCATAAACAGTCTGCTCGAAGGCATATGCTATGATCAATCACTCCTCATACCAGTCATACATATGATGCGTATGATGATAAATCATGGATCTATACTAAACATGCATATAGGGATGGGCTCTGCGTATCACAGAAATGGGCCTAGACGGCCTGCAGAGTATAAGTATGAACCTATCAGTGGCTTTAAGGAGTGTGACAATGTGGACATTTAACCAACATTGTCCTTACAATGTGGACGTCAAACCAACATTGTTCCCAAGGCTTAGCCCGCCATAAAGCACCATTACACAAACCATAGGAAATCACACATTGCAATGGACTAATATACATCTCATTGGGCCTCGACCCATAGTTCTCAGATACATCAAATGGGCCATCTCATATGGGCCTTATATAAATCAAGTGGGCCGCATTAGTGGGCCTTATGTACATTGCAATGGGTTATACTCCATGAGCCTTTGAAAACATCACAATGGGTCTCGTAACATGGCCTTTATGGATATCAGAGTGGGCCTCGACATCGGGCCACCAATCCGTCGAATGGGCCTAACCTCATGGGCCTTATATATATATATCAAGGTGGGCCTCCCCAACGGCCAGAAATACATCAATATGGCTCCACCACATGGGCCTAGGGCCCACCATAATATTTATTTGAAATCCAACCTATTCATAAGGTCACTTGGACCTTGGGTAAGGCCCACTGAAATGTTCATTTGAAATCCAACTTATTCATAAGGTCACACGGGCCAGGGAGGAGGGGAACAACAATTTTCAGCTTGATCTGAAAATTCTGTGGACCCAGAAAGGGTTTCAATGGTAGAGTTCAATTCACACTTTTTCTTGTGATGTGGGCCGCCCGAGCGCTGGATTGACCTGATATTTGAGGGGGGTCCATGTCAAATGGTGGCCCACCAAATGGACGGTGTGGATACAAAATATACATCATGGTGGGGCCCACGGATGGAGCCGTGGGTCCCTGCCTCGTGGCCGCCCGTCAATGCAGCAGCTGCTGCTTTTAAATTTTTTTTTTTTTTTTTTTTTTGTTTCGGGGCCCACCGAGATGTGATTCACAATCCAGCCCATCCAATATGTGAGTCCCATCTAAATGACCGTTCAGACCAAGTTTCAGATTCATCCAAATTTCGGACGGGTCCCACCAAGTGTTTTTATATGTTTAGGAATGTCTTTACATGATTTTTGATGGTATGGCCCGCCTGAGCTTTGTTTATGGCTGATTTTTGGGGTGGACGGCCAGTCCATGGGGAACCATCAAATGTACGGTGTTGATGGTCGAAAGGAATCACGGTGGGGCCCACAATTGGGGCCATAAACCCAGCCCAGTTGTCCGTCCGTCAGTGGCAGCGCAGGCGCTGCCTGCGTCTGTCGTCAGCGGCAGCGGCTGCTGCTGCTTCTTTCCTTTTTTTTTTTTTTAAAAAAAAATGGTTTTTCTACGGTTTCTCCTAGGTGGGGCCCGCTTTAGTACGATCCACTCCATCCATTGGTCTCTGTGGCTTGATACCAACCCATAGAGTCCAATATTGACCTTTTTCAGATGTACAGGAGCATCAGGGAGCAAATCAAAGGTAGAGATACTGTTTCCTATATCACGGCCCGTCAGAAAACCAAATCAATCTCATCTTTCGGTTCGACGCCTTAAGTGACCTGAGGAAGAGAATGGACGGTTTGGATTGTATAGAAACGTTAAGGTGGGGCCTGCATGAGAGGCCCACCACTCCTTCTCTTCTTTTCTTCTTTTTTTTTTGTTCAAAGTTGCAACGTCCAGCGTCCAGGGACGCTGGACGGTCTGTATATTTTCACAAAAATGTGGTGGGTCCCACGTGAATGTGGCCCACCAATATATATATATATATATATATATATATATATATATATATATATATATATATATATATATATATATATATACAGATACATTTAATATTTATCTTATATTGTATATATATATATACATAAGTACATATTATATTATATATTATATACATATATATACATATATTATATAAAATATATCATACATATATATATATATATACACATATAAAAGATGCGTTGGGCCCATCCCAACAGTGGATGGTGTGGATCATCACCTGTGATAGAGTGGGCCACGCCGTCTGGTGTAGATGGACGGGGTAGACGTAGCACATATTGGTGGGATCCACACCATTACAAAGAGAGAGAAAGAGAGAGATAAAGGGAGGTATACGGTGAGATAGAGGAACCCCGCCACTATGGGCCCTCTTGATTAGATCACATACATCCAAATGGGTCCCACCAACAAGTGGGCCCTGAGATTCAAATTAATGACAAAGCACCCACCTTATCTTCCTTCTCCTTGCTCCTTTGGACTCCTTAGCTCCTTACCTTCACTTTTAATGGAGATTGATGAAGGATGAATGGTTGAGATTGGAGATGAGAGGGTGGGCCACACTTGAAGTTGAGAGGGAGTGTTGGATGAGTGAAATTTCTCATGGGATTTGGAAAATTTGCTAGAGAATGAGAGGGAGAGATAGAAATAATGGATGGAGGGATGGGTGGAGTGGTGGTTGTAAGAAAGAAGTGATGAGGGGTATGGCTTAGTTTGAAATTGGTGGAGAAGAGGGATGGTTGAAGTTGAAAATGAGAAAAAGAGGAATGGTGAGGTGGAAAGATGGTGGACTTTTGGAAAAAGAGGGAATGGGTGAGGTACTTTGAGGTATGGTTGCATTTATGTTTAATTAGTGGGACTAATTGTGTAGAGATTCCCTCGAAATCCGCAACGCGCGGTGTTTCTTCGGAATAAACGCTGATCGGCATCTTCTTACCTGGGTATCAGTTCGGTGCGCAAGTCACGGCGTTGGAACCGCGGCGACGACGCGATCACCAAGACATAAGTTTCAGATCGAGCCGACGTCGGTGCGCGGGACCTGGCTTAGGATCGTGCGCAAACACTGAATTCGGTGCGAAGGTTGCCGAAATTTGACCGGAAGGACCGCGGAAGCTAACAGAATGGTACGGATTAGGACACGGGTCTTACATAGTGCCTCCACACGTTCAGTGCGATGACAACTGTTGCTAGCTCTAAATCGTGCGTGGGATAGTTCAGCTCATGAACTTCGAGCTGACGAGACACAAATGCTATAGGTCTACCGTGCTGCATCAGGACAGCACCCAATCCAATACGCGAAGCATCAGTAAATACCACGAATCCATCACTCCCAGAGGGAAGAGTGAGGACAGGAGCAGACGTCAGACGGTCCTTCAGCTCCACAAATGCTCGCTCATAAGCGTCACTCCAAATAAACTCTGCACCCTTCCGAGTCAACCTAGTTAACGGGGCTGCAATACGGGAGAAGCCATCAATGAAACGCCGATAATATCCTGCTAAACCAAGAAAACTGCGGATCTCGGACGCAGTCGTGGGCTGTCCCCACTGACGCACTGCCTCAAACTTCGAGGGGTCCACTGCGACACCCTCCCTCGTCACCACGTGACAGAGGAATCTCACCTCCTCCTGTCAGAACTCGCACTTCTCCAGCTTCGCATACAGCTGGTGGGCACGGAGGGTCTATAAGGCGATCTCCAGATGCTGCATATGGTCCTCACGGGTCCTCGAATATATCAGAATGTCGTCGATGAAGACTACAACAAACTGATCAAGATATGGACGAAAGACCTTGTTCATCAACTGCATGAAGACCGCGGGTGCATTGGTCAGTCCAAAGGACATGACCAGAAACTCAAAATGACCATAACGCATCCTGAAAGCTGTCTTCGGGATGTCCTCCTCTCGGACACGAATCTGATGATAACCAGAACGTAGGTCAATCTTCGAAAAGAACTGTGCACCCTGCAGCAGATCAAATAAATCATCTATCCTGGGGAGCGGGTACTTGTTCTTAATCGTGACCTAGTTAGCTCGCGGTAATCTACGCAGAGCCTCAATGAGCCATCCTTCTTCCTAACGAAGAGTACCGGCGCTCCCCATGGAGAACTGCTAGGACGAATAAATCTCAACTCACGTAACTCGTCCAACTGACGCTGCAGCTCACGCAACTCCATCGGTGCCATACGGTACGGGGCCTTCAAGATAGGCGCGGTACCGGGCACAAGGTCTATCTGGAACTCAATATGACGGCGCGGAGGTAATCATGGAATCTCCTGGAACACGTCAGGGAAGTCGCAGACCACCGGCAACCGATCAATACACAAGGCAATAGGCTCCTCGACTATGCAAGACATCAAGCAAGACAACGGCTCTCCTCTGGGCTCGGCAATGAACTGGAATTGCAGCAAGCCTGGTATGCAGAATGTGACTGTCCTCGCAGAACAGTCCAAGATAGCGTGGTACTCGGCAAGCCAATCCATGCCCAAGATAACGTCGAAATTTGTCATCGGCAGCACAAATAAGTCAACGGGTAAAAAGATATCTCCGACCAGAACAGGGCCAAATGAACAGAAAAAGCCCAATACTGTGGTCCTCCCCAAGGGCATCGATACGGTCAACTCCTCGCGAGCAAACTCTGTCGGCAATCCAGTCGATCGGCAGAAATCCTCGGACATGAATGAGTGAGAAGCACCAAAATCAAAGAATACTCGGGCGATGCATGAAGAGACAGGAAGTATACCCTCGACGACTCCTCCGGATGACTGCAGGTCCTGCTAAGCCGCGTAAAATCTAGCCTGAGCTGGCTGGGGAGGTGTCTGTCCCCTCTGAGGTCCCTGGTGGTGCTGCTGCCTCTGCTGCTGCTGGGGTCTCGGTAGTTGAGGTGGCTATGGTCGCTGCTGATGGGGTCGCTGCTGTGCTGGAGGCTGCTGCTAAGGTCGCTGTGGTGCTGGAGGCTGCTGTGGTGCTCTCGGCGGATGTAGATGAGGCTGTTGTGACCCTCTCGACTGCTGCAGATGAGGGCGAGGGCACTCATACAAGCGGTGCCCTGTCCCACCACATCCAAAACAAGTCCCTGTAAACGGCTACTGAGGTGGCACTGGAGGTGCTGCTGGGGCTGCTGGTGCTCTAGCAGGTGGGTGGCTCCTATACCTCTGTGGTCATCGCTGCTGCTGGGAGCTACTGGAGGGGGTCTGCCTCTTCTGACCCCTCCTCTGATCTCTGTCGGCCTGCGTGCCGGCCCACTCTGTCTCATAAATCTGAGCCCTCCGCACTACTGCATGGAAGGTCGGGAGCTCGTGCCCAATCACACGGCCTCGAAGACCGTAACGTAAGTCGTTCTCGAAACGGCGGGCCTTCCGCCCCTCATCATCAACCATATATGGCGCAAAGCTCGATAGTGCCACGAAACGAGCTGCGTACTGTGCCACGGTCATGTCTCCCTGCACCAGAGTCTCGAACTCTAGTGCTCTCTGACGTCGAATATGGTCAGGGAAATATTGTTCCTCGAATCGGTCTATAAAATTATCCCATGTCCAGACGTAGTCGGGTCCTGCGACGCAGGTAACCGAGGTCCACCAGTGCTCGGCCTCGCCCTGGAAAAGAAACACTGCCAACCGGACTCGCTGCTCGTTCGTACATGACATGGTATCAAAAATCTTCTCCACATCGGAGCGCCATCTCTCAGCTGCTGTCGAATCTGGCTCACCCTAGAAACGCGGAGGGTCAAACTGTCAGAACTCTTAAAGTAGGGCACTCGCAGGCTCCTGCTCTGCCTGGGCCGGTGAAACAACCGGGTGTCTGCTCTGCCCCTGAAGTGCGGCCGTCACAGCCTGCACCATCTGCTGTAACTGGGAAGCACTCACGAATACGATCGGATCCGCACCGGTCTTTGGTGGAGGAGCAACATCCTCAAGATGGGCGGGATGAATCTCTGGTAGAGGAGCGACATCCTCAGGCTGGACAGTAGGAATCTCTGGTGGTGGAGCAGGAATCGTAGGTGGTAGTGCGGGAGCTACAGGTGGTGGAGTTGGAGTATCCGATGGTGGTGCGGGATTCGATCGGGTCACTCTCCTGCGCGGCATGTCCTATAGGAAAGAGCGAAGGCGCCTATCAACTTTGAAACTCTCGAAGGCACGCTCGTTAAGGGTCGGTAATAAAAGATCGCTGACTATCCGAACATAGGACTTAATCATTCATATCAGACATGTAATGTTGTTCTTGGTTATTCCCGAGTTATGCTCTGATACCAACTTCTGTCACGCCTCGAATTCGGAAACCGGGCTCACAGAATTCCCGATCGCCGAATCTGGCGCCGACAGCCTCCGCAGAACCCCATTCTCGGATCCCGGCACTCATTCACCAGGTTCCGATCCTGGGATACTATAAGGAGGATTTATAATCATCAGTATGATTCATAGTGAGCATAACCAAAAGCATAACCCACGAACAATAATCACAAGAACACCACCACAAAATCTACTATGATCAAAAGCTTTTGAGTACAATGTGTCAGAAAGGAAAAATACAACGTAAAAAAAGAAACAAAACTCTAGAAGCTCAGCTGCACGCTCCAACTACGGCGAGACTAAGGCTGCGACTGCGTCCTGGCGTCACCTACATGCATCAATCGTGCATAAGCTTATAGAAAGCTTAGAGGGTGGTGTAAGTATGTGCGCAATATAAGCGTGCTCAAAATGCAAGGTCAGAGTAATGCGGAATCATGGTGATGAGTACATGAATGCAATCAGTCGTACCAAGGCTATGCGGTACAAGATATGAATGCCATCAGCCATAACACGGCCATGCGATGCGAGATGCAACTCAAGCATGCCAATCCTCAACATGTATCAGTACAGTTCTCATTCTGGATAATCACTCGGTCCTCGTGCGCTCATATATCCACTCGGTCTCGACATTGGAGTCATCCTCTGGTACCATCGGGTTTAGAAATTTTCACCCAGGGACATCTATGGCGCCCGTATGCTAGAACCAAACATTTTTGGTATCCAACCCAGCCACTCACGATGTGTCTGTGGAGGCTATGGCCCTGATGTTGCTAGGGCATACAATGATCATGATCACACAAATGCAAGTGCATGAATCACCCTACCAAGCATGCAATAATCCTGCGCGTATCGAGTACTCATGTGGGGCGACTCCACCTATCCGGGAGCCCATAAACAATCTGCCCGAAGGCATATGCTATGATCAATCACCTCTCATATCAGGCATACATATGATGCGTATGATCATGAATCATGGATCTATGCTCTAAATGTTATGTGGTGATGGGCTCTGATTAAAATGAAGATGGGCCTAGACGGCCTACTTACCGCAAATAAGGGCCTATACGTGGGCCTTAGGGAGAGTTATAATGTGGACATTTAACCAACATTATCCATTTAATGTGGACGTCAAACCATCATTGCTCCTAAGGCGTAGCCCACTACAAAATCAACACTTATATCATGGTGGAATTACACTATATTGGGCCTTATGTATGTCCTATTGGGCCTTGACCCATGGGCCTCCAGTACCACAAATGGGCCCCATACATGGGTCTCGTATATACATATCAAGGTGGGCCTCAATGATGGGCCACAAATGCATCAACATGGGCTTAGTCACATGGGCTTTGCATGCATCACAATGGGCCCCATAATATGGGCCTTATACAAATCAAAGTGGGCCTCAACAAGGACCACCAATACATCAAGGTGGGCCTCAACAGACCGCCCACAAACACACCAAGATGGGCCTTATCACACGGCCTTAAAATATTTTTCCAAACTGAGTGGACAGTTGGATAAAACATATGCATCATGGTAGGACCCACACTAATGGAGGGTGTGGATCACAATATATACTTAAGTGGGTCCCAAGTGGGGCCTACCATAATGTTTATTTTCCACCCAACCTGAGCCCAATGTAATGTTTAATTGCCATCCAACCATTCATATGGTCACTTAGACCAGGTAGGGCCCACTGGACTGGGGCCCATTAGAAATGTTTATTTCCACCCAACCCGTTCAGAGGGCCACGCGGTCAGGGAGGGGCCCACCGTAATGTTTATTTGCATCCAACCTATTTAAAAGGTCACGTGGACCTGGGAAAAATGGGCCCACCAAATGTGGTTCCCAAATCCAGCCCACCCATTATGTGTGTCCCACTTGACTGAAGGTTCAGACCAAGTTTCAGCGGCATCTAAATTTCAGGTAGGCCCCACCAAGTATTTTTATATATTTAGGCAGGTCTTCACACGATTTTAGATGGTGTGGCCCACCTGAGTTCCGTATATGGCTGATTTTTGGGATGGACGGCTGGTCTGTGGGGACCCATTAAATGCACGGTGCTGTCCTGTAGCAGCAGCGTCAGCGTTGGCTCCTCTCTCTCTTCTTTTTTTTTTTAAAATTGAAAATTTCATGGTTTTTCCCCCGTGGGGCCCACATCAGCAAGATCCACACCAGCCATTGGATTCCTTGGTCCAAGACCGACCAAAAGAGTCCAATATGCGCCCCGTTTTTGGTGAATAGAAGGGTCACGGTGGATTTTAAGGGTAATACCGCTAGTTCCTATGGTATGGCCCGCCAGAAAATGGGATCAGCCTCATTTTTTGGCTCAATGTCTAAAATGAGCTGAAGAGTGGAATGGACGGCGTGGATCAGATTCATGTATTAAGGTGAGGCCCGCAGGAGCAGCTCACCCTAAAAGTTAAAGTTTTTTTTTTGGTTAGCCTGTCAGTACACACCCATGTTAATAAGCACTCCATGTTATTCAGGCGTCCAGTGTCTCTGGACGCTGGACGGCCTGTTACACATCATTGTCGTGGGTCCCATACCAACGTGTCCCACACATCAAGGTGGGTCCCATGTGAACGTGGCCCACCTGATTGCATTAAGCTGATATTTGTGTTCTTCCTTCATCTCGGCCCGCTAATGGGTTGGATGGCATAGAGCCAACACATTCATCCAATGGGTCCCACATGAACTATATGATTCATAGTGGGCCACACTCATCCCTTCATCATCATTACCATTCAAAGAGAGAGAGAGAGAGAGAGAGATACGGTGAGACAGAGGGACCCCGCCACAATGGGCCCCTTTTGATGAAATCACACACAACAAAATGGGTCCCACAACAAGTGGGCCCTAAAGATAAGATTTCAACGGTGGATCACCCACCTCGTTGGCCTCCTTCTTGCTCCCTTGGCCTCAAATGCTCTTTGCCTTTGCCTTGGACGGTGGATGATGGGAGATTAATGGTGTGGATGAGAGATGAAGGGTGTAGATGAGAGATGAGAAGGTGGACCACACTTGGGAGGGAGAGGGAAGCTTGGACTTGTGAGGCTTGGGTTGCTTGGGAGATTTGAGAAATGAGAGAGAGAGAGAGAGAGAGAGAGAGAGATGATATGGATGGGTGAGGTGTGATGGGTGATGGGTTGGGTTGAAAATTTGTAAAAGTGGTATGGTTGTAGTTGAAATTTGGAAAAAGAGTAATGGTAAGGTGGAAAGAGAGTGGACTTTTGGAAAAGGAGGGAATGGGTTGTTGTACTTAGGGTAAGGGATGCAGTTATGGTTGATTGATGGGACTAATTGTAGAGATTCCCTCGAAATTCACAGCGTGTGATGTTTTTTCAGAATAAACGCAGATCGACATCTTCTTGCCTGGGTATCGGTTCGGTGAGCAAGTCACGGCGTTGGAACCGCGGCGACGACGTGGTCGCTATGATACAAGTTTCGGATCGAGCCGACGTCAGTGTGCGGGACCTGGCTTAGGATCGCGCGTAAACATCGGATACGGTGCGAAGGTTACCAAAATTTGACCAGAAGGACCGCGAAAGCTGATGGAACGGTACGGATTAGGACACAGGTCTTACACTACCTCCCTTAAAGAAAAATTTTGTTCCCAAAATTAGTACATTTTCGTACTCCTCGAGTATCTGTGGGTAGTTCTTATGGACTTCGGCTTCCATTTCCCAAGTAGCCTACTCCTCAGTGTGGTGTGTCCATAACACTTTCACGAGTGGGATAACTTTGCTATGCAACACTTGTTCCTTCCTATCTAGAACACGCGTGGAATGCAATACATAAGTAGCGTCTTCTCCTAACTGCACTTGCTCCCACTTGATAATATGGGTAGGGTTAGGAACATATTTCTTTAGCATCGATACATGAAATGCGTTGTACACGCCTGCGAGTGGTGTGGGCAAGGCGAGACGGTATGCTACCACACCTACTCGGTCTAAAATCTGGAACGGGCTAATGAATCTCGATGTGAGTTTTCCTTTCCTGCCAAAATGAAGTACTCCTTTCATTGCGGAAACTTTAAGGAATATATGGTCCCTAACTTCAAATTTCAATTGTCTCCATCTCGTATCAACGTAACTCTTCTGCCTACTCTGGGCTGTAAAGAGTCAACGCCTGATAATATCGATCTTTTCTAAGGTTGCCAGAACCAGATCTGAGCCAACCAAGCTCTTCTCGCCAACTTTCACCCAACGATGCGGAGCTCGACATGGGTGTCCATACAAGGCTTCGTAAGGAGCCATGCCAATGCTTGCTTGGAAGCTGTTGTTATAAGCAAACTCGACATAAGGGAGACAGTCATCCCAATTGTCCTTAAAGTCAAGTACGCATGCTCGTAACATGTCCTCAAGTATTTGATTTACCCGCTCTATTTGCTCATCAGTTTGTGGGTGGAACGCGATACTGAATTTCAGTTTCACTCCCATTGCTTCTTGGATTTGAATCCAGAAAATAGACATGAATCATGTGTCTCGGTCCGACACAATCTCTATGGGAACCCCATGCAGTCGTACTATCTCCTTGATGTATATCTTAGCTAGATCATTGGCTGAATTAGAAACTTTAATTGGGAGAAAATGGGCCGATTTTGTCAACCGGTCCACAATCACCCAAATGGAATCATGCCCCTTTCTCGTCTTTGGTAATTCGAAAATGAAATCCATAGATATGAAATCTCACTTCCACTCCGCTATGGGTATGGGGCTGAAGTAAACCAGGGGGTCGGCGATGCTTGACCTTGACTTACTGGCACATGAGGCATCGGGACACAAAATCTACTATTTGGGCCTTCATGCTGTCCCACTAGTATAAAAACTTCACGTCTCGATATATCTTTGTACTATCCAGATGCATTACTAATTTTGAATTGTTAACGGCTTCTAGAGCTTCTCTCCTTAAGTTCTACTGGTTCGGGAGCATAGGCGGCCACGATATCTAAAACCTCCATCTAAGCCAATCCTCCATTCTGATTCTTCATTGTCGCTTACACGCTCTCTCATCTTCACTAATAGTTCATCTTCTTTCTGAGCCACAATAATTTAGTCATCAATAAGTGTGCGACGCTCTCGAATGGCTCCTCTACTGTCCCCTTTTATTCAAAATTTCTCATGAATTCCATCATATTCCACTCTTCTATCATCAGTGGGGCTGTAAATTCTATAGTTTTCTTGCGGCACAATGCATTGGCCACAAGGTTGGCCTTGCCAAGATGTAGGAGTCTTCAAACTTGAAGTCTTTCAAAGTCTCCAGCCAATGTCGTTGCCTCATATTCAGGTCCCGCTGTGTAAAGATGTACTTGAGGCTCTTATGGTCGGAAAAGAACTTGAACTCCACACCATAGAGATAATGTCTCCAAAACTTTAATGCGAAAATGACTGCCACCAATTCTAGGTCGTGAGTGGGGTAGTTTTCTTCATGTTTCCTCAACCGTCGTGAGGCATAAGTGATCACCTTATCCTTCTACATAAGTACACACCCCAAACCGACTCAAGAGGCGTCAGTGTAAATAGTATATCTAACTCCTTGCTCTGACAACACTAATACGAGCATAGACGTCAGTTTGTCCTTTAATTCCTAAAAGGCTGCTTCTGCTTTCTCGTTCCAAGCAAACTTAAGATCTTTCTGAGTTAGTTGAGACAACGGTTGGGCTATCTTGGAGAAATCTTTAATGAATTGGCGATAATAGCTGGCAAGTCTGAGGAAACTCCTTACTTCTGTAACCGAGCCGAGCTGCTCCCAGTCTTGTACCACAGTTACCATGGTAAGGTCCATGACGATTCCTTCCTTGAAAATCACGTGTCTTAAGAACTTGATTTCTTCCTTCCAGAAGTCGCATTTTCGGTACTGTGTAAACAAATGATTCTGCCTAAGAGTATCAAGGACTGCTCGTAGGTGTTCTTCATAATCCTTCCGACTCTTTAAGTATATTAAAATGTCGTCTATAAATACGATGACGAACCGGTAAAGATACGGCCGAAACACCCTGTTCATGAGATCTATGAATACAGCTGGTGCATATGTAAGTCCAAACGGCATCACGAGGAACTCGTAGTGCCCAAAGCTGGTCCTGAAAGCTATTTTTTACACATCTTCATTCCTGACACGCAGCTGATGATACCCAGACTGTAGGTCTATCTTAGAGAAATACTAAGCCCCCTTCAACTGGTCAAATAGGTCATCTATCCTGAGGAGAGGATACTTGTTCTTTACCGTGACGTGATTTAGCTTGCGATAATCTATACACAACCGCAGCGATCCATCCTTCCTTTTCACAAACAACATAGGTGCTCCCCAAGGAGATATACTCGGCCGTATAAAACTCGAGTCCAATAAACCATCAATCTGCTTCCTCAATTCCTCCATTTCACACAGATGCATGTGGTACGTTGGTAAGGAGATCGGTGTCGTGCCTGACACAAGGTTGATGGTAAGGTTGATCTCGCATTGAGGTAGTCTAGGGATCGTTCTGAACACGTCCATGAAATCTTGGACTACTGGCGTGTCCCCAAGTGATGGACTATCACAATTTTCTAATATGGAAGCATAGCAACGAATTTGATAGGGACAACTGACCTGAACTAGGAAGGTAAAGGCCGTGCCCTCGGGCCCATGAGCTGTCATCAATCTGATTTCACAGTCGATCTCTACCTTCATTTTGGTGAGCCAAACCATGCCGAGGATGAAGTCGTAATGATATATCTTAGTTACAATTGCTTAATGCACACCGCTCTACTCCCTAAGTCTATCAGGCAATTCTTATAAAGCTTAGTGGCGTCTATGAAGGTCACTACTATGGTAACGACTCTCACTCCAACCATAGGGGTAGTGTCCAACCCTAATCGCTTGACTATAGAGCATGCTATCATTGAAATAGTGGACTCGGTGTCCACTAAAAGGAATACAGGTGTACCTTGGATGTGGGTAGTGACTGCAAAGGCTAGCAGTACTGCAACCGCTGACTCAAATGCTTCGGCGGTGAGTGCATGTAGTCGAGCTCATTGCGGATGATTAGGTTGCACTGCCATAGGTCGTTGAGGTGGCTTATTTCGAGATATGAGAGGTCGGTTGAATGGTTGTGCCGGTGGTACAGATCATAGAGGTGGAGCTGAAATAACATGTGGTGGCTGGCAGTTGACCCTCTGAGGTGGCATGAAGCCGTTGTCCTTCATCTTGGTAAAACAAAAGGGGTCGGTATGGCCCACTTTGTTGCAATAAGTACACCAAAGATCAGTTCGCCTCTGCTGAGCTGGCGGAGCCGCTGGTCTAGGAGGCAAGTTCATACGTGGCTTCTTACCGAGAAATGGTCAGTTCTATAATTCAAGCCTAGGCCTCGGGCCCATTAGCATGCGGTTCTAGACACTCGTTCACTATCCTGCTCAGCTCATAGGGACATGTTCACTAGCTCAGCATAGTTAAGAATGCTAGCGCAACACATCTTGGTGCGGATATTAGCCTGCAACCCTTCTAAAAATTGCAGCATTCTCATCGGCTCATCTACCAAAATCAAAGGAGCATATCTAGCCAGCTCGGTGAAACAGTTCTCGTATTCTGCAACTATCATTCCCCCCTGTTTGAGGCGGAGTAATTTGCTCTCCTTTTCATTTCGGTAAGTGAGGGGAAAATACTTCTTGTGGAAGCGTACTTTGAATTCATCCCATGTCCATGCAAATCCTGTAGGAACGGTTCGAAGGAAAATTTCCCACCACAGGTTAGCTTCCTTCTGTAAGTGTTATGGTTCCTAGCTCCTATAATTGTCAAATTTTGTAGTGCTAAAACCTCTCTTGGAATCTGTGTCTTGTGTAGCTCATCTTCATAATGAAGATTGTGCATCAGTCAAGAACAAAGATTATTACTTCAAGAAATGCAAGTTTACATGGTTATGTTTAAGTACAACATCAAGTGTCTGTTCAATGTTTCAAGATTCATAGATCAATTTCCAAATCAAGACAAAGTCTTTTACTTTGATCCTCAAGCTCAAGATTCAAGATATTTCAAGTTCAAGCTTCAATGTTAGTCAATTTCAAGCTTCAAGAGTCTCAAGTTCAAGCTTCATCTTATGACAAGATCTCAAGCTTCGCGAACTTCAAAGAATGACTATCAACTGAAGAAAAAGAAGACTCAATGTTCATACATCACTAACAAGGTATAAATGACTCTAGATTGACTTTAGGGTAGGTTATTTTGAATATATAATTCAATTGACTCATTTTATAAGTGAATAGACTATTTCTCGACTAGTCTTGCACTCTGTTCGACTAGTCCTAGCACTGGCTCTACCAGTCCAAGAAATTCCTCAACTAGTCCTAGTTTGTTGCAAAATTTTAGAATTTTTTGTTAAAGTCTCGACCAGTCCTGGAGACTGCTCGACCAGTCATGTGAACAGTGCTCGACTCGTTCTCGACCAGTCCTATAACCTCGACTCAGAGTCTAGCAACTAAATCTAGTTCCACACGACCAGTCGTGGACAGGTCACGACCAGTCGTGGAGGTCCCTCGACCGGTCGTGAAGGGCCTACGACCAGTCGTGGAACAGTTTTATCTTATAGCGCTCAAAATTTCAAAAATCTATTGGCCCTACGACCAATCGTGAACGCGATTTCTTCACTTATAAATAGAGCATGAATTTCAGAGTTTTTCATTCAATTCAAGCTAAATCAATACACTACTTTGAGAGATTAGTTTAGTGATCTTTTTAAGCTATATTGTGTTCTTTTAATATTCTCTTTTATTAGCTTTCTTTGCATTTGATTTTGAATTTTCACATTCAAATTTTATTTAAAAGAGGGATTAAAGTATTCCCATTTCTTATAATCAAAATCAAATCATGCTAGCCCAAGGTACTTGAAATCTAAAATCAATTTAGAACCTAGAACCATTTCATAAGTGAGTTTTGACATTGAACTTCTACTCCTGGTTCTTCTGGGCTGCATCAAAAAGAGAATATCCAGGTATTTTACATTTTTGTAAATTTCTGTATGTTGGTTTTATTGAGATTGTGCCAGAAAAATCTCTCTGTTTTGGTTTGTCTGAGGTGATCCAGAAAACTCAGAGTTTGGGGTTTTTAAATTGTGTAAGCCCACTTGAAAGACACAATTGTGAGGGTTTTAGGTGAACCTGGAAAAACCTATTTTCATAGTGAATGCTAACATCCACTGGGTGAGGATATTAGGAGTGGAGTAGTTGTGTGGCTATTTTTCTAAACAGTTGGTGTACACACAAGCGAACCACTATAATTTTTGATCTTGTAGTTTGATTGCTTATTTCTTTTTATGGATGATTGTAATTTCCCTTTTTGTATTGTGGAGAATGTTGTAATTTCTTTTATACAAGTGTGGAGAATGTTATAATAGCTTAGATTTCTTTCCTTGCTATTTATTTCTTTATTCCTCTGTATCAGTTTAAGTTTTTGATACACAAATCGTTCTAGTAAGGTTGTCCTACCATAAACCCTTGGTTTTTATGGTGTAAGGTTGTCCTTAGAACAACATCTATATCAACCTCTCAATACTCGTTCATTTGAGGTTGTATTTAATTTCAGCAATGTGGGATTTTCTATTACTATCTGTACTTAATTTATTTAAATTTTGCTGCTATTTTTTTAATTTGGCATAGTCCTATTCACTCCCCCTCTAGGACATATAGCTCAGTCTTTTCACCTTCTCAAACATATATGTGACTAGCTTAACCTATTCCACCTCGGTACAGTGTAACAGCCTCAACATCTTAGAAATGCAATCCAACCAGTACTCGGCCTCCTCGGGTCTATGAGTACTAGCAAAAGTGGGAAGACGAAGGTGCTAAAAGTGCTCGAACAAGCCACTTGTAGTCATAGTCCTAGTAGGCTGTACGGGTGGCATCAGCAGAGCCACATTTATGTTTTGTGTGATGGCCCCCGCTATTGTTGCTAGAACTTGTTGTTGTTATTACATTAGGAGCATAATCTGCTCCAACCTATCAGGGGGAGAGGCCGCCTAAGGCAAGTGTGGCATCGACGAAGACGCATGGTTCTAACCTATAACAGGTGCTGCACTCGGTGTTGGCCAATTTGTGGGGTCAGTGGCTAGTTGTGAATCTGACATCGTCTCGCTACTCAGACCCAAACTAGGGTCCATTTCCTACCACTCAGGAGAGGGGCCCCGTCTATTAATCCACTAAGTGGGAGACGTGCCATGTTCCGAGTAGTTTTAAGAGGCATTCCCTATATACAACATAAGGTGCAACATTTATAGGATTAGGATAACATCATACACTTTTTCCAAATATTCTACACATGTCAAAACAAGAGGAGCTTCATGCATTTCATTTAACAAAATTTGTCACAATGCATATGATGTGGTATTACATGCACTATGACAGAGGGTGCATGTAAGCTAATTAACAAAAGGCTTTAACATTTACTAACTTAGCATCCAAACTAAGCCTATCCAAGGCTATTACAAAAAGCAAGGAAAACAACTACAAATATACTACTAGTCCTCTGACTCTGGCGAAGGCGGAGGTAATCCCTTATCTTGCATACAGTACAGGAGAGCTTTCATGGTGCGGGACATTCTCTTAAACTTTTGCTTCAAGTAGGCCTGGTTTTCCTCGAACTTTTGCTTTAAGTAGGCCTGATTTTCCTCAATCTTGGCCATGCGGGCTTCTAAGGCGGCTCAGTCATGGCGGTCCTCACAAGCAATAGGAGGTCCCCTGTTTAAGTTCTGGGCCTCCTCTTCTTCTTCATGCTCCTCTTCTTCACTGCCTTCCTCATCTTCAGTCTCTTCTTCTATCTCATCCCCGAATTCTTCAATTTTAGCTTGGCGTTACCTGGGGCCTATCTTCATATTGTTGAGTGTAGTCTCATTGATGAAATGGATAGGCGAAAGGTTATCCATGTGAAGCCTGAATCCAAAGTTGCGGGCGATCTAGCAGATGAGTCGGCCGAATGAGAGGGATGCGTCCTCCCGAGTAGATCATGTAGTATTAATTATTTGAGTCAAGGCGAGAGTGGGCAAGCACACTTTTTCTCCCTATCAACTCGGTACAAGAAGTCCACCATAAATCTAGTGCATTTTGTGCGGTTGCTCCATCTAGGATACACGTTGTACATGCATACATGGTGAATCAGGCTAAAATCCTCCGTTATACTTGTCGATGCGAGGTTATTCCCTCGCCTCCAATTAACAAGTTGGCCGTAAAGGAAACATGTACGGTGATCTCTCTCCCGTCCACTAGCGAGATTTGTATCGCTAGCATGCACCACACCACACTCTATTCCCATGATACAGGCCATGACATCCACATCAACTCTAGTTTCAGTTCTCCCCAACGGGATGGTAAACTGGAGAGGCTCAAGTGTTGCATCCCTTATGTGTGCATAAAAGGCTCGTACAGTGCCTTCACTTTCATGTGTTTTTCCTTCAAATATGGGACCCCACTCATTCTCTAGGAGAAGGTTGATCACTGGATACAACCCAAATAACTTCTTATCAATGTGAGCTTCAAACATAACCTTGCGATCACAGAACTTACTGAGTTCGGCGCCCACCAGTAGAGACCTCTCTCTCAGGATTTATGGGTCGATGTCCCGTTTCGACCTCTGCTTGGCGCTCACACTTGTCTCGGCACTCGTCTTCTTTTTAGAACGACTTGGATGACTAGGCCCCACCTTATCCGGGTCCGCTCTCTTCTTTCCCATAAGGGAAAGGAGCGCTGAAATGGAGAATATGGCAGTCACGATCTCAAAGAGAGCCATAGAGATAGAAAAACTTTGAGAATGGAGTGGATTTGAAGGTTTGGGGGTTATGAGACACAAAAAGGAGGGTTTTATTCTCAAATGAGTGAGAATAAGGGAGATGGGAAGATGTAAAGGATAGTTTTAGAGGAATAAGGGTGGAGGGGTGTAGGATGTAGAGGAAATAAGGGATTTAAGTGTATAAAAATGAGAATTTGAGAGAGAGAGAGAGTTTTTAGAGAGTTTGGAGGTGTTTGTGGGGGTAGAAAATAGGGTGAAATGAAGAAAAGGAGGTGTTAAGGGTGTTAAAAGGGGCCCCCACACGTGGGAAGGACCCACCATGGCCGGCCAGCGACGGCATGCCGACCCACCCTGCTGGACTGGCGGACGGTGCACTGGCGATTGCGCGGCGCCACTACACTCGTTTGGCTGGTCCGGCGATGGCTCCATCCTTGGGCAGTGGCCACCCCTCCCCCCCTCGGGTGTCATGTTTTAGTCTTGGGACCCCCTGGGCCCCACCGATCTTCGTGTTTTGAGGTCTTAGGCCCGTACGGTCCATTTTCGTGGTCCAACGAGCATATATTCATGCCACTTAGATCCGTTTCAGGTTTGGAATTTGTCAACTAATGATTCCAACTCGTCGATTGACAGCCTTAAGGTGACTTGGGTCAATTCACGTGGTCTAAGATGCGTTGTAGACTAAACTACAGTATTTGATCTCGCCTGTCGGTGAAACTTTAGGATCCTAAGATCGTCTCTAAATTTCATCACCCCCCTCCTACGTTAGAGTGCATCAGAGTGCATCATGTTACCTATAACCCAGGTCTAGTTTAATCCAATTCATGCTCTGATACTAACTTGTAACGCCCTGAATTTCGAGAGTCAAGCAAAGCTCTATTCCCGAGATCCAGCACATCACTTATGCAATATGGATAATGATGTTCGGATTTCGCCCATATTAATGAGTTAAACATGAGTGAAATTATACTAAAACAATATATCATACTCCGGATATAATTAAATTAAGCATGCGGAAGTCTGAAACATATATATTTAAACATGTGGGTGTTTCACAAACCTCCAGAGTATGAGTACGTAACTGGGTTTAATATATACATGAATTGTTTCAAAATAAGCAAAATACGAAAATGTAAGGTGTCCAACTAAGCCAAATATCCCAGTGTTCCATGCGTATCAGCACGAGGTCTACATCGACCCGCTCGATAATTGAAAGTAGGAGAATTCCTCCTCCTCATCCATAAAGTCATGCTCCATTACATAACTTCATCAGCACCTATATCTAAATTAGAGTCTGGTTGGTGTTTTAAAACACCATCCTAGAGCGAGAGTGAGTGTCCAACTCATTGGTACTATAAGGCAAAAGTTAACATGTTATCAAGTCAATCAAGCAGTAATGATAAAGCAACATAACAATCACTTCCTAACTACTCTTGTTAATGCAGGAATGGAGTGCAAGTAATGATGTATGCCCTCGCATCGAAGCTCCCTCACAAGCGACCCTAACAACTTATTTCACATATGACATCACTTCCTCCGGTGCAACTTCATTGCCTTTAAAGCACATCCTAACTAATGCAATGCGATGCATAGTCATGTTAGCTAAGTAATTAATTAAGCTCATTCATACAGCAGATTTGGGAAGCTAGGGTACCTCCCTTTATATCATTGACCTGAACCAAAGGATCCATCTAAGTTCGTCACTCTTAGTTAAGCGCATACAATAGGCAAGTTATAGGGTCATCACTCCTAATGAAAAGCAGTCGATAGGTAAGTTCAAGAGTTTATACTCGCGGTCACTACAAGGAGGCTCGTCACCTCAGCGTAGGCCGACAATATGAACACGATGTCACATACCACCATGCCTGGCTCACTAGTCTAAGTTACTCACTGGTCACTACGGGGAGGATCATCCTCCCAACGTAGGCAGATAACTCGAACATGGTGTCCCATACCACCATGCCTGGCTCATGAGTCTTAGTGGATCATGGTACTATGGTTAAAGTGCGCCTTTACATTGGTGAGGGGTACCTTAGATTCAAGCAGTAGTGTCCATACAAGGTAAACACACTATAGGCCAATCGGTTTGTTAAGCAAGTTCGATTGGTATGGGCACATGCGGACTTAATCGACATGGAGTGCATAAGCACCCCTCGTGGCCTAACCATTGTCGACAATCGTCGTGCGACCTGGATTCATCGAGTATACCCATTGTGGCAAGACTAATTCAGCCACCTGAATAGGGACTGTTACTGATTACCTAGGCTACGTTGTAGCCCCAATCTTACTCAGATGCAGTAAATAAACACATGTGATAATCATTTCAGCATTTCACAAATAATCCAAGTAAATTCCTCATTTGAGCATTTCATCAAACACATTGATCATGTTACCAAACACTCGCAATTTATCCATAAATTGCGTAGAGACAAGTATGATTACATGAAAGAAACTATATATATGAATAAGGTAATTTAGAATCCTATCTTAATACTCATAATAATTACAAATCATCAACAATTTCTCGTTCAGACAATTCATCAAACAGTTAGACTATAATTCACCAAATATACAGACTAGGTTAGTTACAATATATATTTTACCAAATCCTTATACAGAGAGGTCAGCATGCATATGACAATGATGAATCCTAGATTAGTAGTCATGGCAAGCACAAACCATGTTTATATGTTCATTCAAACATTTCAACAAACACATAGGATGCATCTTTTGCTCAACACAGTTCATACAAGTATATTATACCGAAATCGACGTATCTAAGACAATATGGCAGCAATCAAGCTAGGCATAAATCATTAGCTGACATTGAAAGCATTGATAACCATAACCTAAGCGTTTATAGTCCGCACTTTTCATCGGGATGCTCGTTTCGGACTCGGTCCAAACTTTACGTTTTCGAAAACGGAATGTCGGGCACCTAAAGGACGAAATAGCTTAGCTAGTTTGACGGACAATTAACCTGAATCTCTATAATGACTTTAGGGTTAGGTTTTCTTACCTAAAATCGTAATCGAAAGAGATTCGGTAACATGACGGGGAGGCAATTTTATGCGTGGAATTGTGGGAGAGGATTCCTATAACGATCTCCCAAGATCTGCCTTCTCTCTTCCCTCTTTTCTCTTCTTTTCTCTCCTCTCTCCCTTTGGGTTTGATGAAATTCGTATATGAGAGAGGTGGGGTGAAATAAGGGCTATTTATAAGCCCAGAAGTGATGCAAATGGCCCTAGGGCCACTATACACATAGTTTATACCCTTTGGGCGACTGTTTTTTACAAAGAGGGCTCATAGGGAGGCCTGCCAACAAGCCATTTTAAGTGGTACCTAGATAGTGGATGCTCCAGGCATATGACAGGTGACAAGGCTTCATTCACCGATCTCAAAGACATGACTGACGGTTCAGTCACTTTGGAGATGGTAGCAACTGCAAGATTATGGGCCAAGGTACTGTTAAACTCTATAGCCTTCCTTTGTTTAAAAATGTTTTATATGTTAAAGGTCTAAAATATAACTTACTTAGCATATCTCAAATATGCGACAATAACCATAGTGTACGGTTTTCTAATCAAAGCTGTGAGATTCTAAACAACAAAGGTTCAGTAATACTAACTGGACGTAGAACGTCTGAAAACTACTATATTGTTAGCGAATCCAGCTCATCTAATCAATCATGTTACATGGTCCATATAAACGAGACTGACTTATGGCACAAACGTCTTGGGCATGTACACTACCAAAATCTATTTAGATTGAGCAAACGGGAACTTATAAGAGGTTTACCCAAACTACAAAAATTAGATAAAATATGTGCTGAATGTCAGATTGGCAAACAAACAAGGAACTCACCTAAAAAAGGTGAATTCCAATACCACATCAAGATCACTCGAGCTTCTCTATATGGACTTAGTAGGATCTACCAGGACGGAAAGTCGAGGTGGCAAAAGATATATCTTGGTAATTGTAGATGACTTTACCAGATATACATGAGTAGTCTTCTTAAGGGACAAATTAGAAACCTTTGAAGAAGTAAAAAAGGTTCTTAAAAGGATTCAAACTGAAAAAGGTTCTCAAGTCAGTAAGATTCGTAGTGATCATGGATCTGAATTTGAGAATAGTAGTTTTGAGAAGTTCTGTAGCGACCAGGGAATATTACATGAATTTTCAGTGCCCAAAACTCCACAATAAAATGGAATAGTTAAAAAAAATAGAGTGCTTCAAGAAATGGCTAATGTCATGTTGAATAGTATGAAGCTCTCTAAGAACCTTTGGGCTGAAGCAGTCAATACAGCTTGCTATATTATTAACCGGGTTTACACTAGTAAAGGTAATAATAAAACGTCTTACAAAATGTAGTTCGATAAAAAGCTTACTGTCAAATACTTTCGAGTTTTTGGCAGCAAGTGTTATATTTTACAAGATCGTGAAAATCTGGGAAAGTTTGATACGAAGAGTGATAAAGGGATCTTTCTAGGATATTGTTTAAGTAGTCGTGCTTATAGGGTTTTGAACAAAAGGACCGGTGTGATTCAAGAATCCATCAATGTGGTCATTGATGATCACTTAAGCACACCTGTCTCAAGTTCAGATAATGATGAAGTTCTTGTAATTGATAAACCTGATACTTCATCTAATAAAACTGATTCTAAACAAATGATTGTTAAAGATCATCCAACCACACAGATTCTTGGAAACCCTCTCATTGGTGTTCGTACCCGTAGACAACTTGAGTATATATGTACTTACATATGTTTTACATCCCAGATAGAACCATCTAACGTAAAAGAATCTCTTGCTGATGAAAACTACATCATTGTGATGCAAGAAGAACTTAACCAATTTGTGAGAAATGATGTTTGGTATCTCGTACCTAGACCTAAAAATAAACATATCATTGGAACCAAATGGATTTTCAAAAAAAGTGTGACAAACTTGGCAATATAATTAGAAACAAGGCTAGGCTAGTGGTACAAGGTTACACTCAAATTGAAGGTATTGACTATGATGAAACCTTTGCACCAGTAGCACGTCTTGAATCAATCAGACTCTCTATATCCATTGCATGTTTTAGAAAGTGTAAGATTTACCAAATGGATGTGAAAAGTGCATTTTTAAATGGCAATCTGCATAAGAAAGTTTATGTTGAACAACCAATGGGTTTTGAAGACTCCAAAAATGCTAATCATGTTTATCGTCTTAAAAAGGCATTTTACGGTTTAAAACAACCTCCTAGGGCATGGTACGAGAAACTAACAAAGTTTCTATTAAACCATAATTTTCAAATGGGATGTGTTGATAAAACTCTGTTTATTAAAAAACATAAGGATCACATCTTATTAGTACAAATCTATGTTGATGATATCATTTATGGATCTACCTGTACTGACATGACTATTGAGTTTGCAGATTTGATGAAATCTTAGTTTGAAATGAGCTTGGTTGGGGAATTGAATTATTTCCTCGGGTTGCAAGTAAAACAAAAACCTGATGGAATGTTCATTTCTCAATCTAAATATGCTATAAACATGATTAAGAGATTTGGATTTGAGAATGGTAAGAACTTTGATACTCCTATGAGTACAACCATGAAACTCTCAAAAGATTCTGCAGGTAAAAATATGGATCCGAAATTATATCAGAGTATGATTGGTAGTCTATTGTATTTAACTACTAGTAGACCAGATATTGCTCTAAGTGTTAGTATTTGCGCTAGATATCAGTCTGAACCTAAAGAATCGCACTTGACTGTTGTCAAGCGGATTATATGATATGTCGCAAGTGCTGTGAATCTTAGTCTCTGGTATCCACATGAAACTAGTGTTCAATTAGCTGGGTACTCGGATGCTGACTGGGTTAGTAATCTTGATGATCGAAAATTAACTAGTGGTGGTTGTTTTTATATCGAAAACTGTTTAATTTCTTGGTTTAGCAAGAAACAAAATTCCATATCACTTTCAACAGCTAAAGCTGAATATATCGCTGCTGGTAATGGGTGTACACAGCTTGTTTGGATGAAACGTATGCTAAGTGATTATGGAATTAAACAGGATTCTATGTTATTATATTGTGATAATTCCAGTGCCATAAATATTTTGAAAAATCCAATTCAGCATTCTCGTACTAGGCACATTGATATTAGATTTCATTATATTCGGGAATTAGTTGAAGAAAAGGTTATATCTCTGGAATATATCCTTATCGAGAATCAACGTGCTGATATTTTCACTAAACCGCTCGACAAAAGCAAGTTTAACAAAATGAAATTTGATCTCGGCATGTGCATTTTAAAATGATTAATTATGCCTATTTGTATCATAGTGTATATATTTGCTAGTTTAGTTTTCAAATCTTAAAAAATATGCAAAAATTAGATTTTTTTGGCCTGTACTCGACCAGTCGTGAGTATCCATGACTAGTCGTGCTACGACCGGTCGTGTATATCCACGACCAGTCGTGAATCGCGTGGATTCACTTAAATTTTGAGAAAAACATCTTCTTCTTCATTTCAACTTCTCTCTCCAACAAGCCGACACACGACTAGTCGAACCCATCTTCCAAAATCTTCTAAGGTTAGTGCTCCATTTGCATTTTACTTGTAGATTTGTGTCTAGATTTCTTTTATTTCTCTCTTGGAGTTATCTATTTCGAATTTAGTTGAGATTTGGAGATTTTCTTTTGAAAAATCTAATTTAAGAAAATCCATTTCTCAATCCTTTGCAACTCTCTATATTCTTGGAATCTTTGTTGCATATGGCTTCTAGAGGAAGAAAATCAACGTCCCGTGGTCCGTCTTATTCATCCAGATCAGCCCCTATCACTAAGCGTCATCTTAGGGCTCCTGAGGACGATCCATCTTATGTTCGGGACATCCGATTGCGTAATGTTATTGTTTAGCATCTAGTTTATATTAATCATGTTGCTCCTTTTGATATTTTTCCTATGCTTCAATCTGTAGGTTGGAATAACTTATTGCTTTAGGGTGGGCCAGCATACCGGTCCATTGCCCAATCCATGTTTGCATGCCAATGTGTTTTCTTTCTAGAAAATTTAACTTTTCTATCTCCACAAGAGAAGGGCCATTTGAAGTTGATCGACATTTGATTTTAGCCCTTATGGATATTCCAGTGAATGATGAGGGTATCCCTATGCATACTTTATATGATAAACCCTCTGTCACTGAAAAGCGTATGCTGACTAATGACTTATGCAATTTGGATGTACAATGGACGCATAAAGGGAATGCACTTTTCTCAAGGTATTTGTTACCCAAATACAGAATTCTTCACAAAATTTTTGTGTCTAATTTGTATCCTCGGTCAGGTAACAAATCTGAATTGACGTCCTTCATGGTTCGTATTCTTTATTCAGTTGTTAGAGGTGTTAACATTTGTTTACCATCCTTGATTTGTCACTTCATCATTCAGTTTCGTCTCCTTCCTGATCATAGTGACATTCCTTTTGGATATTTGATGACTGTGTTGGCTACACATATGTCAGTTGACATGCCGGTTGGAGAGGCCCCTATCCATCATCTGATTTTTAACAATTCCAATATCAATAAGATAAAACTGGATTACCTTCCTGGCCAAGGTGATGGTGTTGGCGGTGCTGAAGCTGAACATGAGGAAGACGCTGGTGATCTTCCTCCTGATGACATTAACATGGATGATATTTTTGAAGAGTTTGAGTCCGATTCTACAAATGATCCAGATTATGAGCCTTCTTCATTTGATGCACGTCTAAGTGCATTGAAAGATAAAGTTAAAGGTCTAAATGCTAAAATAGAAAACATGTCTGTTGCCCATGATTTACAGTTCAAATATATTCGCAAATATCTTAGACACTTGAACAAAGGCATGCATCAACTTGATCCTTCTATTCCTACTCCTTCATCTGGGTCAGATTAGTATTTTTAAGTTTACTGGTTTGTAATAACTTTATCACTCCTAACTTGTTTTGAGTTTGTTACTCTCTTTAACTTAACTCGGTCTATGAATTATGTGTGTTGCTTATGCTATGTTAACTCTCATATTTCTCATTGATTATTTCTCCTCCGCCATCTATTTTGTGCTTCCTTTGTCCTATTGTGACAAAAACGGGGAGTATGGATATGTAATAAACATGTATATATGGATGTTGTCATGAGGAGGGAGTAGCATTGTTTTGTATGATGTTTTATAAGTATGTTACTCAGGGAGAGTATGTGCAGTGGTGTGCAGAGGTGGACTGAATATTGATTTACAAGTCTGTAGGATGCTGGTTGATAATAACTGGTGCATGATTCTTTAATCAGATATTCTGTATTATGAAACATATCTTGAAAGTGTGTTTTGTCACTAATTTGACAAAGGGGGAGATTATAAGTGTCATAGTTTATAGCCCTATGTGTTGTCAAATTTGTGGTGCCAAAGACACTATTATGAAGCTTGCATATATGAAGAACAATACTCTACTCAAGATCAATTTCGATTAACAATCACTGTTCACAAGTCAAAACTCGAGAAAGTGAGATTGTTATCAAGATCTCAAGATGCTTTCAAGTTCTACCTTAAGATCTTAAGAAGCTTTCAAGTTTGAGCTCCATCAAGAGTTCAAGCTTCACTACTTTCAAAGGTCACTTGTCTCCTATGTTCAATGTCCTTACTTCACTCCTGAGGTATAACTGACCTTAGGTTGACCTTTAGAGTAGGTCATTTTAGATACATAATTCATATGTTTTCTATAAGTGAGTTTGGTTTGTTCTAAGACTAGTCTGGACTTTGTTCGACTAGTCCTAGTACTGCTTCGACCTGTCTAAGAAATTTATGGATCAGTCATAAGTTTGTTACAAAATTAAAAATTTTCTGTTAGGCTTTGACTAGTCCTGGGGACTATTCGACCAGTCGTAGGTACAGTGTCGACTGCATCTTTGACTTGTCGTAGAGCTACGACTCAATGTACAACGCTGAAATTCGACTTGCTTCGACTAGTCGTATGAAACCTACGACCAGTCGTAGGAGACCCACGACCAGTCGTACAACTGCCAAATCTTATCACGCCTGAATTTTTCAAATATCTGTTGGTTCTACGACCAGTCGTAGAGGTCCTTAGACCAGTCGAAGGTGTGATTTGCTCACCTATAAATAGAGCACAAATCTCAGAATAAAACATGAACTTTAAGCTAAATTAATTCAGTTTTCTGAGAGATAAGTCGGTGCTCCATTTAAGCTAAGTGTGCATATTTAATATTCTCTTTCTTTAGCTTTGTTAATTGATTTTGTTTCTTGCATTCCAATCTAATATGAAAAAGAGAAATTGTTGTTTTCCTTTTTCTGGAATCAAAATCAATTAGAGCTAGCCCTTTTGTTTTAATTTAAAATCTATTAGAACCTAGAACCATTATAAAGTGAGTATTGGACATTAAACTTTGACATTCAAATCTCTACTCCGACTTGGTTCTTCTGGGCTGCTACAAAGGAGAAATTTAGGTATTTTACATTATTGTAATTTACATTGTTTTGGTTTTATTTGAGGTTAAGACAGAAAAATCTCAAAGTTGTTGGTTATCTGAGGAGAGCCAGAAAACTCAGAAGTGAGGGTTTTTGAATTGTGTAAGCCCTTTGAAAAAGACACAATTGTAAAGGTTTTGGGTGAACCTGTGAAAACCTATTTGATAGTGAACGCTAATATCCCCTGTGTGAGGATATTAGGAGTGGAGTAGCATTCTATGTGGCTATTGTTTAACAGTTGGTGAACACACAGGCGAACCACTATAATTCTTTGTGTTGTGGATGTATGATTTATATTTCCTATCTTTTATCATTCAGAATTGTGGAATGTATGTGTGGATGTGAATGTTGTAAATTTTACATTTCAAACATAGTGGGGAATGTTATAATAATTTAGATTTACATTTCAGCATTATATTTTTGCTATCTCTTTATTACGTTGTGCTTCTAATTTTCTATTTGTTCTAGAAATAAGGTTGTCCTACCATAAACTTTGGTTTTTGGTGTAAGGTTGTCCTTAAAACAATTTGTGTTTCTATTTCTCTATTTTAGGTTGCTTTCCATTCCTGTTCTGTGATTGGTGTATATTGCTATCTATTCTCTGTTTCATATTCCATTGTATTTATCTTAAAATTTGGCACAGTCCTATTCACCCCCCCTCTAGGACATACAGCTTGGCCATTTCAGGTCTTCCTACTCCTAAGAGTGGTAATAGATTTAGCTTGCTCCATCTGATTTGAAGAGCTCGGGTTGCTAACTTCATATTGTGGTTTTGGATTGCGAAGAGGTTGTGCTGGAAGGCTCCCCTTGTTCCCAATCGCACTTTTAGTCTCAAGTCCTTGTATGGCTTTTGTGAGGTCTTGAAAGACTTGTAACATACCCTAATTGAAAGACTCTTGATTTTGAAGATGCTTTAAAACTGGATCCTTCAGAGGTTTCCCTTGATGTGGATTTTGTTTAGGGAATCCTTGAGGTGTAGTGGTTTATCCATTTCTCCAACTAAAGTTTAGATGATTTCTCCAACTAGGATTGTATATGTTAGAGATGGGTCCACTGAAAGGTCTTTGGTAATTATTCACAGCATTGTATTACTCATTCAGTACATCTTGAAGGCAGGTATTATTGGACAATTTTCAGTTGTGTGAAGTTGCAAACACAAATACCGCAAACAGTTTCCTTAGCCTTATCCTTCTTTAATTCCATGGCCTTGAGTTTTCTGGTGAGAATAATGACTTTATCATTAATATTATCTTCCTCTTTTAGGAGATTCATTCTGCCCCTCTCCTTAGATTGAGTCAACCTAGACGCGGTGCCTGATTTGGGGGAGATGTCCCATGATTGTGTGTTTTCAGTAAGCTTATCAAAGTAGTCCCACACATCATCAACATTTTTATTCGTGAATTCTCCATTATACATTGTCTCAACCAATTGGTGCATGGAAGATATCAGTCCATCATAGAAGAAGTTAATGATGCGCCATGTTTCAAAATCATGTTGTGGGCATGAACTAACAAGATCTTTGAACCACTCCCAACATTGGAAGAATGTTTCACATTCCTTTTGGGTGAAGTTCATGATTGACTTGCTAAGGGTGTTCGTCTTATGGTATGGAAAATTTTTCTTTATAAACTCCTTTGTCATGTCATTCCATCTACCAATAGATTGAGGACGTAGTGAATGCAACCACGTCTTAGCTTTCTCTTTCAAAGAAAAAGGAAAGAGTTTCAGCCTGACCGTGTCATCGGACATGTTTGGAAAGTATAGAGTGGCTATAATCTCGTCGAATTCTTTCAAGTGTAGGTATGAATTTTCATATTCAAGCCCATGAAATTTTGGAAGGAGTTGGATCACCCCTTGCTTGATATCCATGTGTCCCGTATTTTTTGAAAAAACCATGCATGAGGGTGTACTCACCCCCGTCGGTTGTAAATAGTCTCGCAAAGCACGAGGCGGGGGTGCTTGATGCACCTCATTATCATTTTGCACTTCCTCAACCCGAGGTTGAGTTTGTCTTCCCGGTTGATTGATCGGTTGATTGACAGCCATAACCTCAATTAACTCCAAGGATCTCGAGTGGTGTATAATCCTTTGATGGATAAATAACCCCTCAACCAATCCTCCTTCACTTAAAAGACATCGAGTGCTGTCACGGACCCACTTGGGCATGAAACACTCTCAGCCCTAAATTTCATATTCCAACCTAAACTTAAAAGAACAAAAGGAAATAGAAATTTAAAAATAGAAAGAGAGAAATATAAAGAAGTTATCAAATTAGAAGTTCCTAAATTAAGATCCTGCAAAACAAAATAAAATAAGTTAGTTTCTAAAAACAGAAGTTCTAAAATTAGAAAGTTTTTAAGAACAAATTAGAAAAGTAAACTAGTTTTTAAGAAGGAAAGTTTCTAAAAACAGAAAATAGAAAGTTTCTAAACTAAAATTAGAAAGTAGATCTAAGAAAAAAACAGAAAAGGAAAGTTTCTAAGAAAATTAGGGTCTAAAATAAATTAGGAAAGTTTCTAAACCTAAAAATAGAAAGCTAAGTTAGTTTCTAAAATAATTCAGAAAACCCTAATCTTAGACTAATTCTAAAACTAGTTAATCTCAGAAAAATGCAACTATTAATCCTCGGCAATGGTGCTAAAAACTTGTTCACAACCCCAAGTGCAGGGTCATGATGTAGTAATAATCTTGGTGAGACCGAGGTCGAATCCACAGGGACTAATCTTGTAAGTATTCTGAAAGCAATTAGAAGAAGAACTAGAAAAAGATGAAAATCTAAATATGGAAGTATAGAGCGTAATTGTGAGAGATTTAATTAAAAACCTAAGAAATTTAAAGGTGGGAAACTAAGGTTTCCAATGATCCACTTGTAGAGATCAGGGAGCCCTCTTACTTGATTCAAGTCAAACGATTGGAATTGGAGTTCTATCGTATCCAATTGGAAGATATACAATTAAGATCAATTTGCACTTTCCTTGACCTAATTCTCAATGGAGGAGAATTATGACAAGTAAAAAGATTTCATCACCAAACCATGCCCATGAGATGATGGCTAACAACAAGATTTACCAATCCCACAATCTCAAAATCAGAAAAAGAAGATATTCAAAGCTATTGCAGATGTACTGTAATTTGAGTCACAATATACCATTAAAAACTGAAAGTATTCCTTTAAAATTAAACTAGAATCAAAGAAGGTTCAACATAAATATGAATCAAAGTAAAAGAAACATTCCATCACGCTGCAAACTTCACCTCTTAGCCTTAACTAAGAGGTTTAGCTAAACATAGACATGATTGCTCTAAAATCTCTTATAAAAAGCATAAAAACAACTAAGGAAAAGGAAGAAAAGCTCTTGGCGATGGCTTCTCCACACTTTTGCTCCACTCCCCAAACCCTCAATGATGCCTAGGGATGCCCTAGGGACCCCTATTTATAGTTTTGCAACTTAAACTTTCGCACCGAGTTAGAAATTTTCAGAAACCGCCTCAAATTTCCGCAATTCATGTGCTGTCTACGTAACCTTAGACTGGTTGAGGACAACCCTCAATTGGTCGAGGGTCACCTTTAAATGGTTGAGGATGACCTGATTTTAGAGAATTTTTCCGATAGAGTTTGAGTTGAGGAATCCTCGACTGGTTGAGCTGGGCCAGGACTAGTCGTGCAGGAGCCAGGACTAGTCGAGGATTACGCAAATTCACTTCAAAACTTCAATTCTCTTCATTCTTGAGTTGGTTTACTTGGATCTTTAGCATGTAAATTCTTCATTCTTGGTCTTTTAAGATCCATCCTTGGCTTTGGTGATTCTTTAGTGTTAAGTCCATACTTTTAGCATCCTTTTCAATCCAAGCTCTTAAATTCACATTACAACACAAACATGATTAAAATAGAACATTAAGCATTATCATGTTCATAAAACCAAGTCATAAATGGGGTTCAATATGCAATATTTGACCCTCAACAATCACATACTCTATTTTAATGGCTTTTCCTTTAAAACATTTGGATAATTGCCTTTAATTTTTTTAGATGATGGTATCTCTAAAATTAAACGACTCTCTATCCTTATGTTTTATATTCTATATCATTGATATTCATGTTTCATACTTCAGTTAATTTCTTCATTTGTCAATTTCTGACAAAAAGGGGGAGAAAAATATGGTTATAGATATATGAGCATGGAGCACAACTCTCACTTTAAACTTGAATACATATATGAGCACATGGACTCTCATGCATGAATTATATGGATATATTTTTTTTTGGCATGTGATAAAGTATTGGATTGTATGGAAAATATATTCTATGTGATAAGTTGTCACACCCCAAACTTGGAAACTAGGCTCACAAAATTCTCGATCGTCGAATTCGGTGCCGACAGCCTCCGTAGTACCCCATTCTCAGTACCCAGCGTCCATATGCCAGATTCCGATCTTGGGATCCTACAAGGAGGGTTTTCTAATGTACATTTAACTCGTAATAAGCATAACGACAAGTATACCCAAATCACAAAGGCAACATCATCATCACATATCCACTAATATAAACATTTGAATACAATGCTGAAAGGGAAATACATATATCGAAGTCAAAGCTCCAGAAGACTGCTGCACGCTCCATGCTCGAGGTTGTTGCAACCTAATGCCACCTGCACGCATCTATCGTGCATAAGCTTATAGAAAGCTTAGTGGGTAGTGAAAGTGTGTCCGCAAGATAAGTATCGAGTATGCAATACAATGCCATAAATCATACAATATCGAAATAGGCAGAAATACTGACAAGATCATGAATCATATGATATCAGAGTAAGCGGAAATATACTGATAAGTCCATGAGTGCCATCAGCCGTACCAAGGCTATGCGATGCAAAACATGAATGCTAACGGCCATATCAATGCAGAAACATGGCAACCCAAAATGCTAAATGTTGCGGATGCGATGCAATGCAATATGCGGTGCGAATGAAATGAACAAGCTAGAGTGAATTCTGGATGATAGTACGTATTATCACAGGCTATGGGGTCCATCACAAGGGACTTCTATCCAAACTAGTCCCATACCTAAATTCGGACAGTCAGACTCAATGTGGTAAACTCCTGATCTTAGGTTAGTCATGTGCCCCTACTGAAATCCCCGCTGTTGCGAAGGTACATGTAACAAATAATTACGAACCACCAGCCTGAGTGAATAGTGAATGAATGAATGAGTATGCAACTCCTCAATAAGTTCACATACCAGCACCGTACATCTCTAGGATCATCACCGGGGTCTAGTACACCCTAAGCTGGCTACTGCCCCACCCGGCTGCTTAGCCCAGCGAGTGGAAAAGACCTCACTACCTGCCTGCCAGTAGTATACCAATGCCTGCCCGACTCATCGATAGCAGACCCATTTGAGAGCTGGTCAAACTCATCCTAACTTATCGCCCCCTCATTCGGGCGGATAAGGTCACACCCCCTCCCAACTGACTACAACACAGTGGGAGACACGACCTACTGGTATTCTGCACTCGGGCGCTCATGTATCCACTCGGTCTAGCCGTTGGGGCATCTCTTGGCCTCGGAGCTTTAGAGACTTTCACCCATGGACCTCCAAAGTTTCTAGATGCTCGAACCAAACATTTTCAGTGTCCCATCTGGCCATTCATGACATGCCTGTGGAGGTCACAGCCCTGATGTCGCTAGGGCGTATAGTAATCACAATCACGCAATGCAAGAAGCATGAGTCATGTAGTCCAATCATGCATCAATCCTGCACTCATGTGGGATAACCCCACCTATCAGGGAGTCTCATAAACCATCTGTACTATGGCATATGCAAGGGTCAATCACATCTCACAATAAACATGCAGATGATGTGTATGGGCATGTATCATGATGCTATGCTGTCACATACTTATAATCGGTATCAATAACTGACATCAACAATCAGCCTTAACAATGTCGACATTTAACCAACATTACCCCCAAGGAATGACTCATATAGAGCCTAACATATAGTGGACCCATGGCCTCACACAAGGACTTAATACACAACACCATGGGCCTCACTCAAGAGCTTAATACACATCACGATGGGTCTCTCACATGGGCCAAATATACATCACAATGAACTCCATCGCCTGGCCCTCAAATGCATCACAATGGGCCTCATCCATAGACCTCATATTCAGCGCATTAGGCCTTAAACACGGGTTACATATACATCACATAGGTCTCGACAATCGGCCTTGGCAATCAAAATTGGCCTCGACAATCGAAATCGGCCTCAATAATCAAAATCAACACTCGAAATCGGCCTCGATACTTGACTTTGACAATCAGAATCGACTTATACAATTGGCCTCGATAAATCAAAATCGGCCTCGATACTCGGCCTCAACAATCGGAATCGGCCTATACAATCGGCATCGGCTTATACAATCGGCCTCGACAAATCGAAATCGGCCTTGATACTTGGCTTCGACAATCGGAATCAGCCTTAATACTCGACCTCGATAACCGAAATCGGCCTATACAATTGGCCTCGACAATCGCAATCGGCCTCAACAAATCGAAATCGGCCTCAACAATCGGAATTGGCCTTGATACTTAGCCTCGAAAATTGGAATCGGCCTATACAATCAGCCTTGACAAATCAGAATCGGCCTCGATACTTGACCTCAATAATTGGAATTGGCCTCAATACTCAGCCTCGACAATCGGAATCAGCCTCGATACTTGGCCTTGACAATCGGAATCGACCTATACAATTAGCCTCGACAAATCGAAATCGGCCTCGATACTCTGCCTCGACAATCGAAATCAGCCTATACAATCAGCCTCAACAAATTGAAATCGACTTCGATACTTGGCCTCAACAATCGGAATCAGCCTCGACAATTGGAATCGGCCTATACAATCGGCCTCGATAAATCGAAATCGGCCTCGACAATCGGAATCGGCCTATAAAATTTGCCTCAACAAATTGAAATCGGCCTCGATACTCAGCCTTAACAATCAGAATCGACCTATACAATCGGCCTCGACAAATCAGAATCGGCATCGATACTCGGCATTGACAATTGAAATCGGCCTATACAATCGGCCTCAACAAATCGGAATCGGCCTTGACAATTGACCGAACAAGGTTTAAGGGAAGGTCACAATGTGGACATTAAACCATCATTGCCCATCAATGTGGACATTTAACCAACATCGCTCCCAAGTTGTGGCCCACATAGAGCCAAACGTATAGTGGGCCAATGGCCTCACATAAGGGCCACATATACATCACATCGGGCCTCGACACATGGGACGGGTATACATCATATTGGGCCTCAAACATCGGCCTCATATACATTAAGTGGGCTACATCAATGGGTCACACTAATGGGCCTCATACACATCAAGTGGGCTACATAATAGGCCGCACTAATGGGCCTCATGCACATCAAGTGGGCTACACCAATGGGCCGCACTAATGGGCCTCATAGATGGGCTACAAATATATCAAGGTTGGCCTCATAGATGGATTTTGATGCGCTACAAGTATATCAAAGTGGGACGTATCAATGGGCCGCACCAACGGGCCTGTTATACAACAAGTGGGCTGCATCAATGGGTCGCACCAATGGGCCTCATATACATCAAATGGGCTACATCAATGGGCCACACTAATGGGCCTCATACACATTAAGTGGGCCGCATCAATGGGCCGCACTAATGGATGGTCATGGATGTAAAACAGATGAGTGGCGTGGAATACACCACATAAATCAAGTGGGCCCTACGAAACTTGCTGACATCAATACCTCAGCTATCAAGCTAGTGTGAGGTACTCCAGTCAATCTGCATCCACTATCCATGGATTGGACGGTGTGGATGCAATACATTAAATCAAGGTGGGCCCCACACGCTGCCATGGTGGGGCCATGTCCAATGAATGGACGGGGTGGAGAAATACATACATCATGGTAGAATCCCACCATCCTTGCGCTGGATGGTGAGGATACAACACTTACATCATGGTGTGGTCCACGGATGACATGGATAGAACACTTACATCGAGTGGGACCCACGCCCATGTGGGGTGGATTAAAACCCATATATCATGGTGCGCGCCACACCAGCAAATGGACGGCCTGAAGAAAATCAAGGTGGGCCCCATAGAACTTGGTGACGTCAACTGCTGGTGGGACCCATGGAGCTTGCTATGTCAAAGCAGCAGCTATAGGGTTGGTGTGCGGTACACTAGCCACTCCAATTCCCTTCACAGGTGGGTCCCACGTGGGGCCCACCATAACGTTTATTTCCCATCCAACTGTTGATAAGGTCACACAGACCCAAATAAAAATAAATAAATAAATTTTATATTTATCCAAAACCTCTAGAGCTAGAGAGGTTTCAATGGCAAACGTTCAACCCACCACTGCTTCCTACCATGTGGACCACCTGAGCTTCTGTATACGGCTAATTTTAGGTGTGCCCCACATGTTAAAGGGGCCCCATTGATGTTCTACACACATCACGGTGGGGCCTATGGCTGGGACCCACGATCCCTGCTCTCCAGCAGCGCAGTAGGACGCTGCTGCAGGGTCCTCTGGACGGCAACAGCAGCAGTGTCTGCTGCCTTATTTTTTTATATTTTTATTTATTTTTCAGTGGTTTTTCCTAGGTGGGGCCCACATTAGGAGGATCCGCTCCATCCATTGCATTATATGGCTCAAGACAGACCAAACAAGCCCAATATCTAACATGTTTTGGTGTGTAGAAAAATTAAAGTAGCTCCTAATAGATTTTAATGGTAAAAATCACTGTTTTCTATGTTATGGCGTGGATTGGCTTCATTTTTCGGCTCATATTCCAGATAATCGGATTTGCTTCATTTTTCAGCTCAACGCTTAAAATGAGCTGAGAGATAGGATAGACGGCATGGATTAGATCCATACATCAAGCTGGGGCCTGCATGAGCGGCCCACCTAAAAAGCTTAAATCAAGCTGATATATATATATATATATATAGATATATATATATATATATATATATATCTATATATATATATATATATATATATATTTCTTTGTTGTTAGCACATCCCACTGTCTGTTCACACTTCACTGAACACGTCCAGCGTCCAAGGACGTTGGACAGACGGTGTGAATATACATTTCATCAAGGTGAGTCCCACATAGACATGGCCCACTTAATTTAGATCAATCTGATTTTGTGTTTTCCCATCACCATTAAGGTAGGGCCCACACGGCCTGGACGGTGTAGATCCAACACGTCCATCAAGTGGGTCCCATGAAGTTGGATGACATGGATAAGTTGCATACTTCATGGGGCCACCAACAAGGGAAAAAGAGAGAGAAAGAGAGGAAGATCGAGTGATGGAGGGACCCCGGCATTATAGGCCCTCCCTTCCATACATCACAACATACATCAACTGGGTCCCATTACAAGTGGGCCCATCTATCAAAATCAATGGTGGAGATCCTTTCTCCACCAAAATTTAAGGTTTAGATGACTCTATTTATGTAAGGAAAATAAATATTATGATGGGGTCCATGGAGAATGCCCCCATCATGGAATGATCATGAGAATCAAGGTGGGCCATCGGCCACACCTAGGGTCCAAAGCAAGATCCATACCATCAATCGGTATGCTTCACTTGGCCTATCATCAAAGCATTAAATCTAGGCCTATAAAGCACCCACCTTTGATCTTCTCCTCCTCCTTCCACTAAAGCATCCTAGAGCTCAAAAGGACGAACTTCAATGGTTGAGATAAGTTTTGGAGGGTGGGGATGAGAGATAGGAAGTGGGCCACACAAAGCTCTCTCTCATGGAGCTTGCTTGGACGTGGGCTGCTTGGGAGGAAATGAGAGAGAGAGATAGGAGAGAGAGAGGTGTAAAAGAGAGAGGGATGGATGAGTGATGGGGTGTGATGGGTGAGTGAGTGATGGATGTGTACTTGTGTAAGAGAGAGTGTTGACTTTTGGGGAGGGTGGTTGTACTTAGGGATGGGATGGAGTGATGAGTTGTATTTTGATTGATTGATGTAATGTGTCATAGAGATTCTCTTAGAATTGCAATGCGTGGTGTTTTCCTTGAACTGAACGTGGGCCCACATCTCTTGGTCTAGGTATCGCCTCGGTGCATGAGACGCGACATCGAAACAGCGGCCATGGTGCGGTCGCACTGGTACAAGTCTTGAGTCAAGCTGATTCAGATCGCTAGGATGTAACTCAGGAATGCGCACAACTGCTATTTACGCATCGCGGGTCACCAGAATATGACCGCGAGAACCCCGGAAGCCTACGGAATGGTACGAGCTATAATACGGGTCTCACATAAGTGCTTAGGGGGAGTTACGAATTCTTGTTCTGAGGGGGAGTATCAGCATCCAAGATATGATATCACTGGTGGTGTACAGTGGTTCCTTTGAACCATAGATCATATGAGTATGATGAGTCAGTGAGATGGTGTAAAATGTTATAATGAGTTGTATGTTTGTATGATTGTGTTTTGTCACGAAATTGACAAAGGGGGAGATCGTAAGTGCTTATACTTAAGCACAACTAGGATTGTCAAATTTCGTAGTTCTGAACGGAACCAAAGCATTCATGAAGATACACTTCGACAATTCGTGAAGAACTGTTAACGACTCGATCAAGCATCTCAGGAAAGACTCAACATCTTAAGGCATAAAAGTACATGGTTCGAAGATTGGAACACTTCGTATGAGTCAGCCATCAGGTAGTATAACCTTAGATTGACCCTAGGTTAGGTATATTTCACATAACATCATAAAGAACATAATTTTAACTAAAATACACTTTAGTTAGGCCAGCCTGATATCTGGTTCGGCCAACCTAACTACCTTTGGCTAACCTAACATAATTTGGGTAAGTTTATGGATTGACATATATTCTCCATGGAAAGTTCAGCCAGTCCAACCTTCATATCTCAAGGAGATTCGGTCAGCTGAACCCTGTATTCGGCCAACCGAACTAAGGATTCGGCTAGCCAAATCTTGGCTTGGGCCACCCAAATTTTTGAAAGATATTATCCCATGAAATCTAAGTGCTGTTGGAATGCAATTGTTAGAATCCGGCCAGCCGAACCGACAATCAAGCTAGCCGAATTTCCAAATCCTTTGGTTATAAATTGAGGCCTTCTCTCATTCATTTCTATAAGAAAAATTTGTGAGAAACCTCCTCAAAGTAAGAGAGAAAGCCAGTGTAAGATCCCGAATTTTTGCGTCTCGAGTACATACTCGTGCCCGAGAATTTTGGGTGTTAATAATATAAAGATTTGAATGCTTCAAAATCTTACCTTGATTTTCTTTTCATTTAGTTTACATCCAGTTAAATTCACGAGAGTAAAATCAACTGTATTTATTATTCCATTAGATTAAAAGAATTCAACAAATTATTAAATTTCCTCTCGATGAGAGCTTATTACATTATCAAAGTTCGCAGTAAAAATAAATAAAACTAAACATAATGCTCTCTCTTTATTTATTCAGAATAATCCTCCATAGGGGGATTATCATCCTTGTCTTCAATCTGCAAATCACCTGCATCATTTGTACGGTTGGAGAGGGTCAATGCCCTACTCATAGTGATGGTTACCCTTTAAGATTAACAATAATTCAAGAGATTCATAAGAGTAATGTAAGGGTTTCGATACGTGTCGTACTCCACCACTACGAGTGGTATCGGTATGCGCAACCAACATATATGAATGCATGCGTAGTAAAGTGTGTGCGGCTAATAATATGTAGTGATCATCATAATGTGGAATATAATTCATAGAAAACCCTATTCGCCTTACATCACATAACTACTAAGATTCGCCAGCGAGTCCAATGCTACCATGAATTTACGTGAACACCTCGAGGTGGAACAACACATGAATCAGATGAATTACGTGACACGATTTGTTCATGGAATGACTATTTATGACATCCAATCCTTGAAGTAATGTAATATGCATTGCGAATTACTTACATCGATTTGTGCACCATTACCCAAAATCCATGTAATTATGCATCGACCGAGAGGGTCACTACCCAGAACACATTACGTCCATGATAAAATATTATTTGAATCACTAGTTGTGAGACCCCTAACACATCACTTGCACCAAAGGGAAAATAAATTGAACCATGAGAGTTTTTGAATTCCAAGATAAATGCCTAAGTCATAAAGGGAGGTAACACAATGCTAACCTAATAAAGGAGAAAAGTAGCATTAAGCTATCTCAATAAAAGAGAAAAATACCAAATAGGCTAACTCAATAAAATAAAGGGAGAAGAGCAAAAAGGCCAACTCCAAATAGAGTGAAAGCATGCGTCATTCTCAAAATTGGCAAAGGGCAATACTTGTATCCATCGCCTCGCATAAATTCATAAAGATTACGCATAATTAAAAATCATACTTTAACCATAATTTTCAAAGGATAAATAATTGATAATGGTAAATCAAATAATTGCATGGATGATTCACAGTAACATGGAAGCATGTAAAAATAAGATAAATCTTATCAACTCAAATTAGTATAAGCTTAAAGGAATCCCTTACCTTAACCTTACATCTAAACTTTTGGTAAATCTCGATGTAGGAAAAATTTTACATGAACCACGACATTGCTTGAGCAAGAGGGAGACACCATCTGTGTGGAGAAGGAAGAGGATGATGGTGTCTAGGCTTTCTCTTTCTCTTCCTTTTTCTTTCTCCCTCTCTCTTTCTCTTTCTCTTTATCTTTATCTTTCTCTCTCTTTCTCTTTCTCTTTCTTGGGCGTTGGGAAAGTTGGACGTGTGAGTGGAGAAGGGACGCACACCCATTTTTATAAAGAGTGGGCGTGTGAGAGGGGTGTTTTTCACATCCCACTTGGATTGGGTTTCTCCAATTTGACATTTTCGTCCGATCTTTCAGGGTCGTCGAATAAAGTCGGGGTATATGATTTTCTTAGTAATTCGAAATTTAAATTGGCTTATCTTGAAAATTCTCATAACAGATGCCAAAATGAACTTGATCTCAATTAACGACCTACACTCAATGATCAGGGCCCAATTTTGGGAGAAAAGTGTAGTTAAGGTGGGCAAACGGTTGGACAAAAATTGGTGGTTGATCGATGGTGGAAAAAGCCTAAATATAAAATTTCAACTTTCATACCAAAAGGAAGGAACCGGCTTCAACATTCAACGGTGTAGTATCATAAATTAGGGTTTAAATTTTGTATAACCTCATAGTTATATAAGATAAAGTGTGGTCCAAATTTGAGTTGCGTGGACGGTATGTAGTTAAATCGGAAGATCCAGATTTATAAGAAGTTGGTAAGCCTCGAAAGGATAACTTTGCACCTAAAGAAAAGCCTACTAAAGTAGGGTCTTCATATTTCACATTTAGTCTATATTATGGGCAATCCAAGTCGTTTATATGAAGGAAAATATCTTAATATGATTACCTACGAGTTTTCTTCACTCGATGGACACCAAAATCAACGATTACGGGGCTGATTTGTCAATTAGGCTACTTTTACAATGATATAAGGGTTGGAATTCAACGTATATGATTAATTTATGATAAATAGGCATGGTATAAAATTTTATATGAATCGGATCATGGGAACCATGTGATATGGAATTTAAGGATTTATGATAATGACATTTTTGTAATTATTATTGATATAAGAGTTTTGGGAAATCTAATGTTTCTACATGGTTATAGGCACATTTCTAAGAAATTCTTATAAAAGAACCTAAATATTTATGACTAAAGAGTTATTCACCAAATTAATTAGGGAATGTAAATATATCAAACCACATAATAGATGCTCAGATATCTTTACCTATTGATGGATAGTTGGCTGAACGGTTGGTTATGATGGACAAGTGAGAATACTTGGATATATGATGATCTTGTCTCAAAATTAATGGTCGAATGGCTTGACCTATGGATGAAGATCATTCTCAACGATCAGATTCATGTTGGGGAATAGATGTAAGGTTAGGATAATGAAATTGGTATCGTACCATTGTACATACTAAGTTAAACTTCATATTGACACTCAAGAACTTTCAATAATTGGGTATTGAAAAGTTCGGGGTGTTACAATCTACCCCCCTTAAACAAAATTTCGTCCCCGAAATTTAATTACTTTTACCATTTATACTGATTCATTTGGTTTAATTTTTCACTATATTCCTCGTGAGGTGGATAAATATGTCTAGGTGTCCGTAAAATTGGCTATATGAAATGAGGACATTATAGCTAGGCCCTCCTTAAGCTATTTGTGTGGTAATTCTAATCTTCTATTAGCTTATTTTATTCTCTTTCTCAAGTTAACTTTAATTGTTTTTAAGAGAGTTATCTAAACTCTACTTGAGATTTAGAGAATAGAATTTGCAGCATTTAGGGTATTGTTTATATATATTGAAAACATGTTATATCCATATATTCTTTTTGGGTTGAACTCATACACGGCTTCAACAATATCCCAAGAAAGAATATTGCTCCAATCAAGTTATAGTAATGCTTTCAACTCTGTATTTGAAGATAAGTATTGTATTTACATTCATTAAATTTTGGATTTTTCTAAGATAGCCCGAAAATCTCAGTTGGTTGTTTTGTGGTGATCCCATAAAAATCACAACATGGGTTTGTTGTGATAGCCCGTGAAAATCACAAGAACTATATGAGGTTGTTAAGGTAATCCTGTGAAAACCATGAAATAGTGAAAGTCAAAATTACGAGGGTAGTAATTTTAGAGTCAAGTAGGTGTAGGTTTAAGCACCGAACCTGTAACGCCTCATGCTTTCATGACCTGAGTATATGACCCGTTTCCCAAAAACCCGAGTGTTAACCTAAAAGAGTCAAATTCCATATATGATCTTCTTCTTTTATCAGAGTTAGCAGATAAGCGTAGAATGGACAAGTCAGCATAAAAGAAATTTTGCATTTGCATTTAGAATATATAAGAGTTTGCCCATAAAGACTTATACAAACCAATGTCTTTAGAAATATGAATATAAGAATTACAAAACTTATATGAGAGAACTAATAAAATGCATATAAATTGGAGCCGCAAGATCGCGCAACTTCTCTTAGAAAACACAGCCATGCATCGCTGGCACTTGTACTTGCTCCCCACCAAATCTGAATATGCATATCATTTACGCCACCTGTGCTACCTATATAGTTGTATATTTGATGGATGAGTGGCCAACTCAGTGTGAATTCCCATTAAGATTACACATCGCCGCATTAGGTAAGCATAATTAAAAACAACAAGGCATTTGAAACAACACATGATGCAGTTTTTTTTTAATGCATGTATGCGTGAATGCACATCGACTTGGGGATGCTCATCTAGTTGGACTTGGGCTTGTCACCCATGCAATCATCGACTAGGAATGCTCATCCAGTCAGACTTGGACTCGTCACTCGAAAATAGGCTGATAGTCGGTGGTCTGGGAGCTAGAGAAACGATACATCGATAAGTCTAAGGCACATGCTACAACATCCAGAATTAACTACCCGTCATCGCTAATATACTATGAATGCATGATTTGCTAAACCATTATTACTCCAGTTATAAACAGTCGGTTTAAATAAGTTCAAGGTCACTACGGGGGCTCGTCACTAGTGTAGGCCGACAGCTCAGGCGTAATGTCTCATTCCACTATCCCTGGCTCATGAGGCTGCCACCTTAGGATGTTTAATGGAACCCAATCAACTAGTGGCCATTCATATTTAGTATATGGGGCTTATCATCGTATGGTTGCACAAAGTAAAATGTCGAATCCATCTAAGGCAAATACTAAAACAAAGCCACGTAGGGCGAATATCAAAACTAAGCTACATAGGGCAATTATTAAAACTAAGCCACATAGGGCCAATATTAAAACCATGCGATAAGAAACCGTCCTTAAAAATGATTGGACACAACAACCCTAAATGGTAGGCCCAGATCAATGATCGATTTAAACCATCACTCAATAACCACCAAGTCGAAGGTCCATTGCGATCACAACCAGTCGAGTTACATCCCAAGTATGGGTGTACATTCATAGGTGGGAATTTTCTACTGATGTACCAGTTTAAGTCCCATAAGCAATCCACAAATAATCTACGAGCATGGAATAAATATGCAAGATAAACATTAAGCGTGTAATATAACAGTTCAATTCCAATAATTAACACATGTGATTATAAAATTAATGGAGATATCAAATATAAATATAAATAAAAACTATAACTTAACTAATGGGAAGATGGAAAGCTCAAGGGAAAGAAATCATCACCTGATGAACCAAATTACCTTCTAGTGTCGCTAAGTGCTTGTGCCCTTAGAACTGAATCCTACCATGAATTATAATTTTTGTGTGGTTAGATCCAAGTTTCACATATTGTTTTTAGTTAAGGTTCTAACCTAAGATTTGGATCACTTAGGTTTAGAGTTTCACCCTAGACTTTAGCCCTATACTTAGATTCTAGGATTTGAATTGTGATGGGTGTACTTGCAATAGGCAATTATTCGAAACTAATAAAAATTTTCTATGTTGTTGCCTAGAAATAGAAGGCTATCTCTTTGAACCATTAACCAAGAAAGAAAACAAAGGAAAACCACTTGTCGGGCATAGTTCAGTACTTGAGTTCAATGTATAGACTGAAATCGTAATGGGCCTAGGCCACCTGTCTCTGCTCCATTAAGCTCCATATCAGAGCTATCACCAATAGGATGGCTATAACTGAAATGCCTACAGCCATGCCTAAGGTTCGAATGACGATTATAATGCTTGCCACAATGGAAACCGGAGTGACAATCATACGGATAACCGCATACATAAAAAAAAATAGATTATTAAAAAAAATGAAATAAATTTCTTTTTCAACGGATATGATATAGGAATATTGTTTTAGGTTTTCTTTGTTTTCCATTATTAAGTCTTAATCCATTTGAGTTTTAAATTCCACCAAATGGGATCTTGGTTCAGTGATCAAAATCATTGATTCAGTGGGCCTTACTATGGATAACCAGTCCTACCACCACTTTCCCATTTTGCTCACTCTGAGCTGGAAAAACTATCATAATAAAATAAGGTTCGGACAGGGGAAATGTAAGCCACACACGGTCTATTCATTCACAATCTGCGAGGCTCCCTTTTTTTGGACTTCCCTATCTAAATTATTTCCTCTGGTGTGGCCCACTTGAGTTTTGAATCACCCGAATTTTAGACACCAACATAGCGTGAGGGAGCGCACAAGTGGACGGGTTGGATGTTTTGTGCCCATGAAGCTGGCCTTACACATTGCATTGTCAATTAAGAGTAGCCTAGAAAGCCCAGCAGTCGATCTGACCTTAAACTCTCAAATTGAAGGCTGTTGATCGGATGAACAGGATCATCCGTTCATGAGATGGCCACTCAATGGACCTTACAGTTGGACGTATCAAAGTCAGCATCAACAAATAGTAATGATATGAAGACGAGGTCTTCTCTCCTTAGTGGATAAACCCGATTGGTTTGAGCTGGTAAATACACAATAAGAAGATGGTGGAACGTACTCACAGACAATCCCAGCGGTCTACATTTTGCCGGCACACTTCCGACGGGGCTCATCATGGTGGTCATACATTATGCCGGCACCACTTTCGACGGCCATTGTGTTCTTCCCAATCTGCTCCCGTTCTATGAAAATGCGGCCATCGAAGAAAGAAAAGAAAAGAAATAAAAGTTAATTATACTTGTGGAGATGTCAGCCATTGTGTTCTTCTCCTCTCACGTCCTGCAGCCAACCTCCACGGAACTTGACCCGGCTCGGACCGCAACTTAGCAGACACGGCAGCTACACGCCTTGTTCTTTCTCTTTCTCTCTTTTCTTCTTCTTTTTCCTGATTTTTCTCTCTCTTCCTTGGGGTGAACAGGACCGAACCAGGCCCGCCCCCAAACATGAACCGAGTCAGCGACTCAGTTTAAACCGAGACAGTGCCACACAACGGTAGCTGCTCGCTCCTCTCTCAGACTCTCTCTTATATTCTTCTTCAGCCGTGACCAGCAGGCATTCAAAACTGACCAGATCTTGCCCCATCTCGAGGCAACTGGTGCTTTTCGAACGGAGAAGAAGATGAGGGCCATTAATGGCGTCTTCGACGACACTACTTCTTCCCCCAATCCGATGCTTACAAACGGTCCTTATGGACCCTAAGGAGCTTCTGGACGAGCTCTTATGAAGCTTGCGAGAGATTTGGCTGGTGGGTTTGCATGGAGAGGAAGACGGCCAGGTTTTGGGTCTCTTCCTTTGCAATGCCCTAATAACATGGTATAAACGGCAGGGATTGCTCGGGATTGAACGGTTAAGATATAGGGAGCGCGAGCTCACGCGGATCGCCAAGCTGGCGTGAGGACAGTTTGCATTTTTGGAAACATTGTGCTTCCAGGTCCTGTTTGCGCTGGCGTTTGTGTGCATACACCATCACATTTACCTGCGGACCACTGTTTTTTGGTCAGGCCTCTGTTGCGCACCAAATGGACGGTTCGGATCATCCCACAGAATCATCATGGTGGGCCACGGATCAAAATCACGGATGCTCGTCCGCCTGCTGTTGAAACCAAAGGGGAGAGAGAAATCTCTCTATTTATGGAAACCGTGTGTCAGTGCTGGTCAAACCAACTGCCTATTCCGTGCACTTCGTGCATGGTGCATTCAGTGCTCTCGCACTTCGTGTGGGGGTCCACCGTGATGTTTGTGACTAATTCATACTGTCCATTCATCTTGGAAGGTCTTATTTAGGGCCTCTGACAAAAAAATCAGGCGGATCCAAGGCTTAGGTAGGCCCCATGACTTGATTCGGGTTATATTTGTAGATTTGCTTCGATCGGATGGTCAGATTATAGCTAGACTCATCATCAATGGTACAAAGGGTCTACTGGACTGTCTAACTAGAATTTAAGGGCTGGGTTACGGATCAGATGGCCTGACATACACATTTATAATGTTAAATACCCCCTTTACAATATTTTTGATATCATTTATTATTATTATTATTATCTCTCTCTAAGTTGTTAACGTGAGTCCCATCTTGATTAGCATCGTCCATTCACTTACTCAGCCTCTATAGGGCTTTGATCAGAAGGATTGAATCATTTCAATTTTAAGTGGCCATACTTAGGAATCTCATGGCTAACTAATGATTCTTGTTAATCCAATGGTTGGATTTCTTTTAGATTTGATCATCACCGATCAAAAGGGTTTTAAAGGCCCAAGAGCTATCCACACTGTGATTATTAGTGGGATTTAAGGTTTGTAGATATTGGTTGTGTTTACTCCAACTCAATCTTAATGCTGGTGAACAATGGACTTGGCAATTTCTAAGATCCATACTGTCTAGGAGGCTCCATGAGTTTAAATAGTAGATGACTTGGGAGATCGTAGATGATTGGATGATTTGGTTTGTCTCAAAATTGTTCATCAATGGTCTAGTAGTCCTAAGAACTATCTTGATGGACTAAATTGCTTGACCCAGTACTTAGATTGTTTGGTTAGTGTGTTCACGTAGCGGATCACTATGCAGGATGTTGTGGACTTAATGATCAGTGGATCTTATAAATGAAGAGCCGAATTTATAGTTGTAAGTTAGGTTTGTATTTATACTAATCTTCGTCTTCGTGGCTACTCCCGAGTACTGAAAGTATGGGGCGTTACAGAACCACTATAATTCTTTTGTGCATTGTGGTGATTGTTTTAATTCTTTATATGCTTTCCTTATGATTGATTAACTCTTGCTAAGTTTGATATTTTGATTTCAAAGACAGCGAAATAAGGTTGTCTTGCTTAAATCTTTTAGGTGAAGGTTGTCCTGCGAACTATTTGATATTAAGAATTCAATACTCTAAGCAGTTGAGTATAATTATTTAATTATTCCGCATTGTAACGAAATATTTTGTATAGTCCTATTCACCCCCCCCCCCCCCCCCCCTCTCTAGGACTTCTATAGCTCGTACTTTCAGTAATACAAGCCTCATCGGAATCTTTGCTCATGAACTCGTCGTTGCACATCATCTCTAATAATTGGCGCACATTGGAACTCAATCCATCGTAGAAAAAGCTAATGACTCGTCACATTTCATAGCCATAATATGGGCGGGTAAGTAAAAGTTCCTTAAATCACTCCCAACACTTGGAAAAGTTTCATCCTCCTTTGGAGAGAAGTTCATGATACTTTGACTTAGTGTATTGGTTTTGTCAACTAGAAAAAAAATTTAATTTTTTTTAGTCATCTCAGCCCATGCCCCGATGGAGCTCGACCTTGAGTGTATCCAAGGCTTGGTTCTCTCCTTCAATGAGAAAGGAAAGAACTTCAGTCTAACTACATCTTCAGAGATGTTGTTGTAATGAAAAGTTACGACAAACTTGTTAAACTTTTTGAGGTGTAGATATGGACTTCCATAATCAAGTCTATGGAATTTCGCAAGCAATTGGATAACTCTTAGCTTAAAATCAATGTTACTTGCATTTATAGGAAAAACCATCCAGGAGGGCGTGGTTGGTCTTTTAGGTTGCAGGTAATCACGCAATGTCCTTACTAGCTGCAAATTATGTACTTCATTCTCATCATAATTTAACTCATTTTCAACTTGATTGGGTATATTCGCAGCCATGGTTTCAGTTGATTCACAAACACTTAGATGTTTTCTAACTCTACGGTGAATGGACATGCCTTCAACTAATCCTCCTTCACTCAGAAGACACAGTGTGTGATCACATGTCCACTTGGGCATGAATACACACAAAAACCCTAATTCAAGAATTTAATCCGATAAAAAAATCCTAGAACAAATCAATTAACTGAAAAGCAATAGAAGAGAATAAGGGAAAGATATTACCAAGAGAGAAGACATGGCTTAAACAGTTCCTATAAAATAGATAGAAACATCAGTAACTAAAATATGAACAAATAAACTAATATAAAAATAGGAATTCTAAAAACAAAAACCCTAAGCTAAGCTATCTTAAAGTGTTCTCAATGCAATCAATCCTCAACAATAGTGCCAAAAACTTCACTGAGACAACCCTAAGTGCGGGCTTATAAAGTAGTGTACATGGTAAGATCGAGGTCGATCCATAGGGACTGTATTGGTTAAAAGCACTTTTAGAACTAAACTAGAAAGTGAGTAGAAATATGAGGTTTTCCCATTAGGGTAAGTAGAATAAAGGAGAAAAATAAAAAAATACATATAACTAAGGAATCCTAATTAATCATTTTGTTAATTCAACTTGATTATTCAATTATAATCGAATGAAAATTCGTTCTAATGAGAAGATAATTATATTAAATCTATAGATAATTTCCAAATAAGATATATGAATCATAATTGATCTATTTCTCATAAAAATCTAGGTACTTGATCGCAAGGAATCCAAACATCTATTATACTTGAAGTTAACAATAGATCAAGGGATTTTACAGATCAATACCTTCACCAATACTAATAATTCAACTAAAAAAATTATAATTCAATCATAAAAACCATAATCATTGAATTATAAATGAATTAATATTAAGAATCTCTTAAAAAGATCACCCCTTAGCCTTAGCTAAGAGATTAGCCAAGCATAGCAAATATCTTAAATAAAAAAAATGAAGAAATTTGAAAAACAAACGAGAACCGAATGTTGAGGAAGAAAGAACATGCTGAAGAACCACCACCCTAGCTTTCTCTCTCTTCAAACCCTAAGATCATTATAATTCAAGTCTATAAGCCTTCCTTAAATTAGAAAAATCCAACCAACTTAAGAAATTCATGAACTTTCACGCTTACATGCACTGTCGATAGATACCTTTGATCGATGAAGTCCCATTGATAGATCAAGATTCCATCCTCGATCGAATTGAAAATAGCAAAAATAGTGCAGCGAGAAAATTCAAAATTTTGGTAATTCTCGATCGATCGAACACACACTTTCGATCGATCGAACACACTCTTTCGATCGATCAAAAGTGTTAAAATATGTCCAAAGAGTTTAGTCTAAAATTTGAATTTTCTCAATTGATCTTCCGATCAATCAACATTAATCAAAGGTCTCTCGATCAAATCGAAGCTCTGGTCGATGCATTGAAAATTGTTGTTTTTCTTCAACTTAATTTACACTTAATCTTCAATCTTTCTTCTTAGGTACTTTAGCTCCTTTTGGTCTTTAATTGCTTCAATATTTCACTTCTCTTCTCTAGATATCTCTTAAGCTTTAACTCTCCACTTTTAGGCTCGGATTGATATCCGAATTCTAAATTATTTTGCATGTTGAAAATCAATCTATTTAGGTCATTTTAGTGTTTGGAAGGAAAAGTTATACAACACTGAGGATAAATATGCAATATCTAGCACTCAAGATGAAGTTAACAAATTTTGTTCCCATACACATTAACTTCTAGAAGGATGAACTTATAAAGATATATATCAAGGAAGTATTTTATCTTCATGAAGTGCCTAGTTCCATCATTTCAGATCATGACCCTCATTTCACCTTGAGGTTTTGGATGAGCTTACAAGAAGCCATGGGCACCACTCTAGACTACAGTGCAACTTAACATCCCAAATCCAATGGATAGACAGAGCAGGTGAATCAAATACTCGAGGATATGTTATGTTCATGTGCTCTTGATTTCAAATGAAGTTACGATGATAATCTTCATTTTGTTGAGTTCGTCTATAACAACAGTTACCATTCAAGCATAGGGATGGCACCATACAAAGCTTTATATGGGTGTCCATGTTGTGCACCTAATTGTTGGACAAAAGTTGGTGAGAATAGAGTGATTGGGCCAAATATTGCTCACGAAGCTATAGAGAATGTAGAAATAATAAGGAAGCATCTATAGGCTGCACAAAGTCGACAGAAGAGTTACATAGATAACAGAAGGTACAACTTGGAGTTCTTCATAGATGACCATATATTTCTAAAGGTCTCTCCATTAAAAGGACTTGTGCTTTTCGGCAATAAGGGAAAGCTTGTGCCTTGCTATATTAGACCTTTCGAGGTGTTGGAGAGGATTGGAGAAGTCGCTTCTCGACTCGCATTACTGCCTCAGCTCGCAAGCGTCCACAATGTCTTTCATGTTTTTATGTTGAGGAAGTGCGAAAGCGATGCTTCGCATGTCATATTGAAAAGGCGACCTTAAGAAATCCTAGAGGGGGGGGGGGGGGGAATAGAACTATGCCAAATAAAACTTAAAGTGTTGAAATAATAAATAAATTAGAAATCTCAATGGCACTAGTATTGAAATTTTGATTCAAACTAGTTCGTAGGACAACCTACACCTAAACCAAGTTTAGGTAGGACAACCTTATTTCACGAATGTTTGTAAGAATCAAGATCTCAAACCAAGCAAGAGAAAATAAAGCTATCTATTACAAACATTCACCACTTTTGTATAAATAAAATTACAAACATTTTCCACAAATGCAAAAAGTAAACATTCACCATAACACCAAGAGTTATAGTAGTTCGATGTGTACAACAACTATTCTCAAACAATCACACCTACTCTACTCTCAGTAATCACTATCCACGTGATATTGGCTTTAACTATAAATATGGTTTTCTTAGGGTTATCTTAAAACCTGATACATTGTGAACTTAAAGAGCAGCTGGGCGTGAATTTCGAGATCACCGTCTGTCCTGCTACCTCAGTTCCGGCCAGGCTACAGCAATGGTGGAGCGCTTTGTCTACTAACGGTTCCCGTCTCTTGACCATAATCTAGCTCCAGCTTTTCTCCTTTGGGAACTCTGGAAGGTGAGAAATTCAGCTAGGTCTGAAGGGAAACCAACCTCCTTGACTGTGTTGATGGGACGTGTTCACTGGTGGACGTCGTTTTCTCGGCAATCCTCGACTAGTCCTCAGAAGTTTTCGATTCCCGTCAGCAGAGTGATGCAAATCAGAGCGACGACAGGTAGAAGGGTGAGTCCCACTCTATCCAGGCCATCCTCCTTCTTTCCTGCTGACGTGATCAAATGGATCAGATCGTGCTGGAGTTGGGTTAAAGTAAATGTTGACAGATCTGCAAAATTCAATCCGAGCACTGCGCGGGGAGGGGGAATATGCCAAGATGACAGAGGTCATTTCCTATTTGCCTTTTCCTCAGGCTATGGCGTAGCTTCAAACATGTATGCAGAGTTACGGGCCATGTATGAAGGTCTTCAGATCTGTCTATCTAGGGGCTACAAGCGGATCATCGTCGAATCTGACTCGCTTCAGATTATAAATTTGTTGAACGGTCAAAGCCAAGCGGGCTGGAAGTGGATTTACTGGATTAGAAGGATCACCTCCTTGAGGAGAGGAGGCTAAGTAGAATTTTCCCACATCTTTCGGGAAGGGAACGCCCTGGCTGACGCGTTGGCTCGCCTGGGCAGCGACTCACATGCCTCTGTTTTCTTCGATCGTCTCACAAACCTCCCTGCTCGGATACGGGGTATGCTTTTCATGGATAAGACAGGTTTAGGTACGATTAGATTGAATTAGTAAGTTCCTTGTTTCGCCCGTCGGTCTTTTCCTTTTAGAAGGTTCATTTAGGTCATCGATTTCCCCAATGTATAGAGATATGATAGGTTTCCTCAGGTCTTTTTTCTCCTGGGGTGTCCCGAATTCAGGGCCTTGTAATTCTCCTTCAGTTATTAATCAATGGATTGTCCAAAAATAAAATAAAATATAGTGGATTGATGAATGAACTTCTTCATTCAAGGATCTTCTAGCTACCTTCTTAATGGCATATCATTGAGGTGGAATCCCTTCAATGCATAAATCCTTGGAATCACTCCGTCTCTTAAACGATTAACATTCACTAGAGTAGATTCCAAATAACCTTGACCCAACCCCGTCGCCTCACATTGGAGCATCATAAAGCGTTGTGGTTCAAGGGAGCTAAAGAATCTCTGCCATCAAGGGAGAGCATCTTCATCAACATGCAGAATGGGGCTCATCTACTTACTGTAAGTCATAAGAGTCCAGAGACCGTGTTGATCATTCCTTGTGTAGGATTGGGTCATAAGTTGTATCTCAAACCTTCCAAGCCCTCAGTGGAGGCCTCCGATGGGAGAGGATGCCTAGGCGCTTAGTGTAAGACCTTTGCTCTTGTGTAGGGTATAAACTTAGGTCCTTATTTAGGGCCTTGGCCTGTGTGGCCTAAACAAGGTTCTTTGTGTAGAACCTTGCCTTGTATGGCCTAAATATAGGTTCCTTGTATGGATCCTTGACCTGTGTGGCATAAATACAGGATCCTTGTGTGGATCCTTGGCCCGTGTGGCCTAAACCCAGGTTCCTTGTGTGGATCTTTGGCTTGTGTGGCCTAAAACCTAGGTGCTTTGTGTAGGACCTTTGCTCTTATGTAGGGCATAAACTATTATATCCTTGTGTAGGACCATTTACTTTGTGTAGGCATTCTTAGGTACCTTGTGTAGGTCCTAGTGTCAACCTTGTGTAGGTTGTAAAGGTTTAAGGTGAACCTGATTTGAAACCTCTGTTAGTGAAGTCCGGTACACTCAAGGGTTGAGTGCGTCTACCAGGAGTGGAGTAGCACATAGCCAAACCACTATATATGAATGTGTTTGGGATTGATGCTTGCATAGTCTTTTGATTCTATTTATCTTGAATGTTCACAATGAAGCATGATTACTTGAATATTTAAAACTGATAAGTATCACATCCCATGCTCACTCATATACATCATCCATCATAGACTAGTTGTTAACTTTGTTTAATCTGGAGTAGTCTTGTACTTGGATCCTCTACTTGGCTTAGAAGCCATTAGAGTTAAAATGATTGTATCTTGATTTACTGCCTAATAGATCAAGATTAGGAAGATAAGATTTTAAATTGACCTAAAATTTTATATAGTCCTATTCACCCCCCTTTAAGACACTTTGACCTATTTCTACTTCTATTATAGCGGTCTATACTGAAATTTCAGTAGATTGTTCAATGTTCGATCATATAGACAAGAGTTCAAGGTTTTAGATTGATTTTAAATAGATTTAACCAAATGCTGCTTTTTTGAATTCCTCAATATCTCAGAGAAGAGTATTTACTCTCTTTATAAAATAAGATTCAGAAAATAGAAGATGAAAGAATTAAGACAAAAGTTATTAAAGATATTATAAATACTGTGCAATAGCTTGATAATAATGGGGACTTCTCTCTCTTTTGATGAAGGCTTTTATGAGATTGAATTGGTAATTTCGGATCCAGAGAAGGCCTCTATTTATAGGCAAAGAAGTTATTGCTTTGACTCGTCGAAGGACGGGATTCTATTCTAACAAATTTTGAATTTGAGCACGATAAGATAAAACAGATCTTCGACCGGTCAAAGGACCTGCTCGACTGGTTGAGAGTGTTTAAAATCTGAACTGATTCAGTCGTTGGACTTTGAGGCGAGCAACCCTCGACTAGTCGAAGGCCCATCTTCCACTGGTTGAGCAGTCTGCTCGACTGGTCAAAAAAGCAACAGAAAAATCTATTTTTCTTAAGTTTAAACTAGGAGTGGTCGAAAAATCCTTAGACTAGTCAAACCACAACTTAGACTAGTCGAACCTTAGCTTAGACTAGTCGAACTTTAGCCTAACATAAGTATAAAAACCCATTTAAGTTATGTTTTGAAAGTACCTAAACCTAAGGTCCTTTTAGGGTTTATTATACCTGAAATAACTGAAGTTTGAAGTAGATTGGATGCCTGAACTTCATGGAACTTGTTCTTCTACTTAATTCTTCAATAGAGTTTGAAGTTGAAGATGGAACTTGATCTTTTACTAGAACTTTGGTAGAACTTGAACTCAATTATCTTAAACATAGTAGATCGTGAACTTTCAATATTGATCCACTACTTGACTTGAACTTCAGTAGTGTCTCGAACTTTCTATCTTGATCTTGAACTTCAGTAGAGTCTTGAACTTTATATCTTGATCTTTATTAGAAGGATTAGGTCATAAGCTATTTTATTTAAACAAAATTTGATAAATAATTTTATATAATATAGCACTTACAATATCCCCCTTTGTCAAATTCATGACAAAACACTTATTATTACAGCAACTAGAATGACATCATGTATTCTTGATCCCATGTTGTAGAAGATTTGATATAGCTTGAATGAATGTGTGAAAATATATTACTCCCCCTTAATGTGAGCTTCCCTGTTGTAACGTCTCGAAAAAATTTGTACAAGGACCCGAGTACCACCTCAGGCAGAACCACCTAACGACTATATCTGGTTGTAATTTAAGCGAAAATTAGTTAAGTACTAAACTAAATAATCAGTAGATTAAGCTCGGGCCACCATTTCCACAAATATGAAGGCCTAAAACCATTAATACCACTGACTCAACGTCACTTAAAGATCTAGGAGAAATCCTAAGAGCCTGTTGCTCTCGGGAGTACATTGAAACCCCGTATCGGACCTATACCGCACAATGAGAGTCCAATGACCGCGAAACTATATGACTATGTCCATCCTACTGGGCTTGACAACTATCTCTGAAATGAAGCCCAGATAGTGTCCAGAAATGTACAACTTGAGCCCTGAGTAAAGTATGTGAGAAATGCGAATACCTTTAGAAAACAAACCAAACTTAAGTGAATTGGGCCATTCACTCTTACGCGAAATTGAGGATTTCAAACTGTTAGTTTCTGACCAAACTTCACCCATGGGGAAAGGAAATTTTCTTGCACATATTCGTATAACTGTCACCCCAATTGAGTAAGTATGACCATTGATCTGACATAGGTTCTCCATGGTCGATCGGCTTGTCTGATCGCACCGAAATCTTGTCCTGGCATAGATCTATTATCAGGGAACATACCCTATGAGGTGTGGGCAACCAAGCAAGTGACCTTTGGAACCCATTTCATAACCATTTTGGGTTTAGGAGGATAGCAGGTCTTCTTTCGATTGTAAGAGTTATAAGTATGACCTAGTGAGTTAGACTTTAGAAGCTCCTTAAGTAGATCAACTATCTTTTCTGCTAAAGGACTTTGGTTTTCCTTTTTATAGTTGATATGTCTTTTAAGTTTTTGAAAAGACTTAAAGTTTTTAAAAAACATTTGATCTTTCCCTTTTGAGTTTAAGATCTCTCCCTTTACAAATGTGGGAGAAGTATTCTTCGGTTTAGGAGGAACACTCTTCTCATAGCCCAAACCGGATCGATCGCCACATTTTCTCGATCCAGATAAGAGTTTTTCTAATTTAGGATCACCTTGGGCATATTTCCAAGTTTCTTTTAAACTCAAGAGAGAAGAGACTTCATGTTTTAGTTGTTCGTTTTCAGATTTAAGATTTTCAAACTGGGAGGTTTTAAACTCTAAATCGCATTTTGTTTTTTCAAAACAGTTTGAAATATGTAACTTTTCTAAAACAAGAGATTCATAAATTTCTTTGAGAGTAGAAAATTTCTCTTTTTGAAGTTTTAATTTCACAGCAATTTTACAACTTTCCTTGTATAGGGCATTGTAAGCATCTTAAAGATCATCTTCATTTTCATATTCACTATTCAGATTTTCTTCATTAGTGGAGTCATCATTATCTGAAAAAGTGAATTTGGCTAGAGTCACAAGGGCCTTAACATCACACACTGACTCAGTTTCAGAATCTTCTAATTCATAAGAGACTTCAGAATTAGAGGACTCATTCCAAGTAGCCATCATACTTTTCTTTTTTGACTTGCCCTTATTAGGACATTTATTAGCCAAATGCCCATACTCATGGCAGTTGTAACATTAACTGTCTTTTAAAGATTTTCTAGTTTTAGATTTAGGTTTCTTTTTATCAAATGCTTTTTGAAAATCAACCCTCTTTTTACTTTTAAAAATTTTATAAAATCTCTTTGCCAAAAGAGTCATATCATCCTCAGAGTTTTCTAAATTTGAGTTTAAATCATTTTCAGAAGTTTTTAAAGCAATAGATTTACCTTTTGGAGCTTTAAAGGTTAACTCATAAGTTTGTAATGAACCAACTAATTCCTCAACCTTCATATTATCCGTATCACAAAGTTCCTGGATTGTGGTTACTTTAGAATTGAACCGTTCAGGAAGTGGGCGTAGTATTTTAGCACATATCTTACTTTCAGGAATTTTATCGCCTAGACCCCACATAGAGTTTACAATGTCATTTAATCTGGTATAGAAGTTCATGAACATTTCATTTTCTTCCATAAGTATTTCCTCAAATTTAGTTGTGAGGATTTGTATCTTAGATTTCTTGACAATTGAAGTACCCTTGTGTGTCATTTCCAATATATCCCAAGCATGTTTCGCAGAATCACAAGATATAATTCTTTTGAATTCATCCGGTGATAGTGCACAAGTAATTGCATTTAATGCTTTAACATTTGCACTACTCTCAGTTTTCTAAAGTGTAGTCCAAGAGAAATATGGTGTAATTTTCATAGATTTTAAACCATCAATCCCGGTTACATCAGTGGTAGGAGGGGTCCATTCATTCACTGTGGATAGCCACACACTTTCATCCATGGATTTAAGGAAGATCCTCATCCTGGCTTTCCAATAGGCATAGTTGGAGCCATCAAAGGGTGGAGGCCTAGTGACTGATAGGCTATCAAAATTTGACATCTTTTATATAGCTGAGATCATTAGCTCAGGAATTAAATCCAAATAAAAGCAATAAGAGCGAGCTATTAGGCTTTGATACCACTTGAAATGGCCAAGCTATATGTCCTAGAGGGGGGTGAATAGGACTATGCCAAATTTTAAGATAAATACAGCGGAATATGAAACAGAGAATAAATAGCACTATACACCAATCACAGAACAGGAATGGAAAGCAACATAAAATAGAGAAATAGAAACACAAATTGTTTTAAGAACAACCTTACACCAAAAACCAAAGTTTATGGTAGGACAACCTTATTTCTAGAACAAATAGAGAATCAGAAGCACAACGTAATAAAGAGATAACAAAAATATAATGCTGAAATGTAAATCTAAATTATTACAACATTCCCCACTATGCTTGAAATATAAAATTTACAACATTCACATTCACACATACATTCCACAATTCTGAATGATAAAAGATAAGAAATATAAATCACACATCCACAACATAAAGAATTATAGTGGTTCGCCTGTGTGTTCACCAACTGTTAAACAACAGCCACACAGAATGCTACTCCACTCCTAATATCCTCACATAGGGGATATTAGCGTTCACTATCAAATAGGTTTTCACAGGTTCACCCAAAACCTTCACAATTGTGTCTTTTTCAAAGAGCTTACACAATTCAAAAACCGTCACTTCTGAGTTTTTTGGCTCTCCTCAGATAACCAACAACTTTGAGACTTTTCTGGCTTAACCTCAAATAAAACCAAAACAATGTAAATTATACAAATTGTAAAATACCTGATTTTCTCCTTCGTTGTAGCAGCCCAGAAGAACCAAGTTGGAGTAGAGATTTGAATGTCAAAGTTCAATGTTTAATACTCACTTTATAATGGTTCTAGGTTCTAATAAATTTTAAATTAAAACAAAATGGCTAGCTCTAATTGATTTTGATTTCAGAGAAAGGAAAACAACAATTCCTCTTTTTCAGATTAGATTGGAATGCAAGAAACAAAATCAATTAACAAATCTAAAGAAAGAGAATATCAAATATGCACACTTAGCTTAAATGGAGCACCGACTTATCTCTCAGAAGACCAAATTAATTTGGCTTAAAGTTCATGTTTTATTCTGAGATTCGTGCTCTATTTATAGGTGAGTAAATCACACCTTTGACTGGTCTAAGGACCTCTACGACTGATCGTAGAACTAACAAATATTTGAAAAATTCGGGCGCGATAAGATTTGGCAGTTTTACGACTGGTCGTAGGTGGTCTACGATTGATCGTGGGTCTCCTACGACTGGTCGTAGCTTCACACGACTAGTCGAAGCAAGTCGAATTTCAGCGCTGTACATTGAGTTGTAGCTCTACGACAGGTCGAAGATGCAGTCGGCACTGTACCTACGACTAGTCGAACAGTCCCCAGGACTAGTCGAAGCCTAACAGAAAATTTTCGATTTTTGTAACAAACTTACGACTGATCCATGAATTTCTTAGACAGGTCGAAGCAGTGATAGGGCTAGTCGAACAAAGTTCAGGACTAGTCTTAGAACAGACCAAACTCACTTATAGAAAACATATGAATTATATATCCAAAATGACCTACTCTAAAGGTCAACCTAAGGTTAGTTATACCTCAGGAGTGAAGTAAGGACATTGAACATAGAAAACAAGTGACCTTTGAAAGTAGTGAAGTTTGAAGTCTTGATGGAGCTCAAACTTGAAAGCTTCTTGAGATCTTGAGGTAGAACTTGAAAGCATCTTGAGATCTTGATAACAATCTCACTTTCTCGAGTCTTGACTTGTGAATAGTGATTGTTAATCGAAATTGATCTTGAGTAGAGCATTGTTCTTCATATATGCAAGCTTCATAGTAGTGTCTTTGGCACCACAAATTTGACAACACACAGGGCTATAAACTATGGCACTTATAAGACCATTGACAAAACCATTCCGGTTAGGGCTGAAAAGCCTAAAGACCCGGAAGAGGACAATAATGATAGATCTAACCATACCCCACAAGAATTAGAACCGAAACCTTAAGGGAAGCCAATTACCCCATTTTCCCAATGGTTAATAGCAACAAAACCTCTCTCTAACTCTCAGGACATTCTAGAGGTGTTGAAACAAGTGGAGGTCAATATTCCTTTACTCGATGCGGTAAAACAAATTCCTTCATATGCCAAATTTTTGAAAGTCCTATGCACGACCAAAAGATAGCAAAATATTCAAAAGAAGATCAGTTTAACTGAAAAAGTGAGTGTCATCCTGAAGCAAGATGTGCTACAAAAATACAAAGATCCTGGTAGTCCAACCATCCCTTATGTAAATGGGAACTACTAGATTGAGCATGCATTTCTTGACTTAGGAGTGACCGTGAATCTGATCCCATACTCAGTCTGCGAGCAACTGGGTTTAGGTGAATTAAAACCCACCCGGACCACATTACAACTTACTGATCGCTTGATCCGTGTACCGAGAGGGATAATCGAGGATGTGTTGGTCCAAGTTGAAATTTTCTACTATCCAGTAGATTTTATCGTCTTGGATACTTAACCCATCGTGGACATGAGCACTCAAATTCTCGTCATTCTTGGTCGCCCATTCCTTGCCACTTCAAACGCAATCATTAATTGCAGGAATGAGTATATCTTTTGGGAATATGACATTGGAGTTTAATATCTTTTTTAATACAGACAAACAGTTAGAGGATGAAGACGATCCCCACAATATTAACTTGATTGATTCTTTCGTGAAAGATAAAGCACTTCTGACCTTATCCTTTAATCCTCTAGAGATGTGTCTAGCCCACTCCTATGATTTTGATGATGATATGATTAGGGAGACGGGGACCATGCTGGATACCGTACTGGTACTTGAAGTTAACCGATGGAGGCCACAATTCAAAGAATTGACCCAAACTGATGTAGTGCGTCTACCGTCTAACCTCAAGACACCAAAGCTTGACCTAAAACCTTTGCCCTCCAATTTAAAATATGTCTATTTAGGTCAAGATGAGACATACCTAGTAGTAATTTCTTCCCGCCTTGAGCAAGAACAAAAGAATATGCTCATCTCTACTCTCATTGAGCATAAGAGAGCCATTGGATAGTCGATTGCGGACCTCAAGGGAATTGTGTAACACCTCGTACTTTCCAGTACTCGAGTGTTACCATATAGATTAATTTAAAATAAATACAAAAAAATTTATATATAAATAATGCAACATAAACACATACACTACGAAAGCAGACTTCATAAAGATTTTTTTAAAAAAAAAAATCATAGTAAATTGAAATATAATTACAATCCATATTATAATATGAATTTCAATCATAAAAATATACATTACGTAAATTAATGAACTTTATAATAAATAACACATTTCAAACAATATTATATGAAATTTAAAACCTAAAACATATATAACTATACAAATAATATATATTAACATTTGCTCCTTTTCACTAATATTCAAATGATTAACAATATGTAACAATTATACACATATAACAAAGTACATTATTCCTTTTTATTAATGTAATTTGTTAAAGTAATAATAATAATGAAAAATAAAATAAAATAAATAATAATAATAATGATAAAGGATAGTAATAGTAATAAAAATTAATATTAATGGTAGTATATGGTTAGCATTATGTATAAGGGTCCTACAAATGATGCACTAGGAGCTTTTGACCGTTGATACTCGGGTGGAGGTTGATCCGACCGTCAGACCTATGTAGTTGCCCCTTAAAGGACATAAATGAATTCGTGGACCATCTGATCTTTGGCCAAGGCCTCTTGTTAGGCCCATAGAGTGGGATGGACGGAGTGGATTTCCCACAAACATCACGGTGGACCCCACACAAACGTTGTGTGTGCACCATGGGTGGTGCACTTGCCGTGCACGGGCCCTGGGAGACCGATCAGCACGAGCTGACCCGTGCCTAGCCCAAAAATGGAGGGATTTCTCTCCCTCCCTCTGTTTTGCAACCGACGGACGGGCGCCCGTTTGGGACGCCCGTGGCCCACCATGATCATCGCCATGGATGATCTGAACCGTCCATCGTGTCAAGGGCTTAGGTCCCACAGAAATCTACCTCACCTCACACGTTGAGATGCACGTGCGTGGGCGCAATCTTCGCTGCAAATGGGTCATGGAAACACAAAGTTTCCTAAAATGAAAACTGCCCTTTCGTTTCTCCAGCCAGCTAGCACGATCTGCGTGAGGAGAAACCCTCCAATCCTAGCCCTCCGTACAAGCTTATCTCAGCCGTCCATGCCATTGCAGAGGCCAGGGTTTTGAGTAGAAAACCAACAACCGAAATTAACTCTTCCTTAGCCGTTTCTTCTCCATCCGAAATCACCACCTAAAGGCCCATGGAGCTTTGCTTTTATTTTTCTTCAAGCTTCCTAGGACGTGTTAGGGTCTTCCAGAAACACTATTTTGGAGAAATGTCAACCGAGTCCTGATCCGCCATTAATGGCGGATCGTCTTCCTTGGCCTAACCGCACTAAGTTCGGTTTAAGTTGGGACGATTCCAGGCGTCTAATGGTCCTGTTGGACCTACAGCAGAAGAAGAAACAGGAAGAAGAAAGAAAGAAAGGAAGGAAGAAAGAAGAAGGAAATGAAGAGGTGCGGCTGTTACACCGCACCGAGTTGATGGCTGCCACATTGCACTGACCCGACCGAGTTCGGTTTGGGTCGGTGTTCGTAGAAACGGGAAGAAGGAAAGGAAGAAAAGAGAAAGAAAAGAGAGAGTAGAAGAGAAGGAATGGAAGGAGAGGAAAAAGAGAGAAACAGAGGGAGTGAGTGCAGGTGTTGTGCTGCACTCGCGGCCGAGTCGAGCGAGCTCAACTTGCTGGGGTTTGAATCGGGGTGAGGTTTGATCCAGCATTTTTGCTGATGTGTGGGTCTGAAGTTTAAAAAAAAAAAAGGAGAAGAAAAGGAAGAAAATAGGAAGAAACAGGGAGAGAGAGAAATGGGAGTGTGAGTGCGTCCCACTCCAGCTTCAACCGAGTCGAGGCTGGACCGAGTCAGCCTGGGCATCCAACTGTTACTGCTGGACCTCCAACAGAGGGAAAGGCAAGGAGTGAAGAAGGACGGAAGGATAGGAGGAGGAGAAGATTTGTGGGAGAGAGAAAAAGTGAGTGTGTGCACGCTGCACTAGCTGCCGAGTTGACTCAACCGAGTCGGCTCGATTTGAGTGTAATCGAGGTTGGCGGCATTTGATGCAGCAGTACATGTAAGCCTTGTTGGAGAGGCTTTGACCCCGTTTAGTGCCAGAGAAGCACGACCTCATATTATGTGGTACCAAGCCGTGTAGCCATGGTAAGAGAATTTACCTTGATTCTTCTCTTCGCTTTCAATTAATATGTGATTTAGGGGCTGATCTTGTCCAATCATACTAGTTGGGGGTAGAGTGTGGGTCACACCAATTACATCAGGTTGGCAATTGACTTAGGTGGAGTCGGACCGGTTTAGGTTGGGGCTGAAACGGGTGGAGCCAAGCAAGTTACTATTGACATTATAAGGGTGTAGATTTGTTGAGGTTAGAACTAGACTAGGTTGCCTTGGCTCGTCTTGGGTCCAGTTAAAGTCGAATTAGAAATCAACTTCTACTTAAATCAAGCAAATCAAAGTGAATTAGCGTCTTGACCTGGATTAATATAGATTTGTTAATTCTCTTATAATCGATTTATTTCGATTACAATTATCATTGCCACCACTATTAACATTAATTAAGATTATCAATAACCATTAGTAAATTACCTATACTAATATTGGTTATTACATGCAAATTTCAATTATTAAATAGAAGTGTTTTATTCTTCATTCTTAAAGATCACCCTTAATGAGCACACTATTCATTCCCATTACAATGATTATTGGTGTTATATTAACTAATATTAATTATATAATTACCGTAATATTTTTAGTATTATTAGCATGGTATCCATCACTTAAAAATACTATCTTTAATAATAGATTATATTATTTTATTACGATTATAATACTAATTATTACCATGGTCATAAATGTTAGTTATATCATTAACATTAAATTGTAATTAACCATATTAATATTATATTACATTTAGGCTATACATACACCACGGTTCCACTCCTAGGACCAAACCCCAGGATGAAAACCCTGAGTCCTACATCAAAACCCTAGAAACCTAAGTAATCCAAACCTTTGATTAAGACCCTAACCCTAAATAGTGTGTGAGCTCGGATCTAATGGTACAACTTTATGATTGATGATAGGAATTGATTCTAAGGGAACACGCATTTGGTAGCAATGGTGCAAGCAATTCAAACGTAAGGTGATGATTCTTCCCCTTAAGCTTTCCATTTCCAAATTAGCTTAAGTAATAGTCTTTATTAGAATCACTAATGTTATCTCGTAACATGCGATCTTCTATCAATTCTTATGGCATGGCCTATACTTGAATTATAGTTGACAGTTGTGAACATGATTTCATATAATAACTTCTTACATGATGGTTTCCATTTAAATTTAAATTGATAGTTCTCATCATGACTTATTGCAATTATCATGAATTAACTTATGTCTGGCATGTTATAATTATATGCCTTATTATGGATTGTGTGCATCGCTAATGGATCTCTATTCACTACACTTAATGGTGGGCGATCTCTCTTATGTATGTGAACCCATACTTAGGATGTAACAAGATGGGTTGGTGAGGAATGAGCTCTCGATTTAGAGGTTATATGGGACATAGAACGTTAATGTGGGATTTACCATCCATAAGGCATATGGCTTGAGTGGCTTAGAAATGATCTCTTTTAACCGCACTGATTTGGCTTTGCCTGATCCCTTTTGCTGATTGATTTGATGTTCTATGTACCTTTTTTACCGTTGTGATTTGATACCTGTCCTATGTTCTGAGATTTGCCGACTTGGCTTTGATGGCCTATACCATGTGATAGAAATCCCTACTTATAGAATTTGATTGGCCACTGGTCGACGGGCATCCATTAAACATCCTAAGATGGAAAAATCTCATGAGCTGGGGATGGTGGTCATGGAACATTATGCCTGAGCTGTCAGCCTATGCTGGGTGACGAGCCCCCCGTAGTGACCATTAAGTTACTTAAATTAGCTGATTGTAACTGGATTAATAATGGTTGGCTAATCATGCATTCATAGCATATTGGCGATGACGGGTGGCTAATTCTGGATGCTGTAGCACGTGCCCTAGAGTTATTGGGGTATCGTTTCGCTAGCTCCCAGACCACCGACTATCGACCCCCTTTGTTCCGACTGGATGATCATTCCTAGGTTGATGATTGCATGGGTGACGAGCCTAAGTCTGACTGGATGTGCATCCCCAGGTCGATGTGCGTTCACGCATCCATGCATATAAAAAGACTGCATCATGTATTGTTTTGATTGCCTTGTCATTTTAACTATGCTTAGCTAAGGCGGCGGTGTGTAATCTTAAGGGGAATTCACACTGAGTTAGCCACTCATCCATCAAATATACAACCGTACAGGTAGCACAGGTGGCTTATGTGATATGCAGGTTTAGACAGACGAGGAGCCGTTATAGTGGTCAAGGATACGTGGTTGCACTTGTCAAGGAAGCCGTGTGACCTTACGGCTTTCGTTTATATGTTTTATATGCTTTAAATTTCTCATATATGTGATATTGTAATTGATAGTGTAAGACATTGGTTTGTTTAAGTCATTATGGGCAACCTCATGTATATTCTAAATGTAATTGCAATTTTTTCTTTATGCTTACTTGTCCATCCTACGCTCATCTACTTACTCTGAATGAAAGGAAATATACACACACACACACACACACTTGAATTTGACCATCTTTTAAGGTTAACACTCGAGTTTTTTTGGAAACTAGTTGTATACTCGGGTCCTCAAAACACGAGGCGTTACAGTTGGTATCAGAGCATAGTTTGGACAAACTTGGCCTTAGGAAATGATCTTATACAAGCCTTAAATGTCTCAAGTTAGGGTGTTGAAATTAGAAATTTGAACACAGGTGAACTTCCCTTAGACTTAGGAGGATAGTTGGAAATGTAAAAATCCAAACTTAGGTTCCCTTAGAAATTGTTAAGAAAATCATTTGGATTGATGTGGGGGTCCAATTAAGGTTAGGAGAAATTGAGAATGTAGAAACTTAGAATTTCAAGCCCCTTGAAACTTTTAGGTTAGGTTGTGGACCTTAAACTTATGTTGATTTCCCTTAGATGTGATTAGGATGGTCATTTGGAACTAGGAGCATTTTCCTTAGAAATTAGGGAAGTTGAAAACATAGATACCCATACCTTAGGTCCCTTAGAAAGTAGTTTGGATAAATCTAGAGCTTACAAACCAAACCTAAGTCCCTTGGAAATTTCAGGTTCAGTCATTTGCATCCCTTAAAAACTACCAAAATTATTATTTGAACTTAGGAGTTAAATGCATGAACCATAGGGGAAAGTACCCACTATGATGTATTTAAAATCGAATGAGAACATTGATTGAACTTGACTCTCAACGAATAATCCTTAGAAATCTGCAACGTGCACTTGTCCAAAAATTTCTTAATTAGAAACAATATCGTGGTTACGCTCAACCAATGAAATGAACTTAGGATTGTAGAAATTTTTCTTAACCACCAGGTTATACACATTAGATTAACCATGCACACTTCCTAAACCTAAGGAATCCTCCCGAGAAACTGAAATTTGAATTCCCTAATGCATCCCTTTGCTTAGAAATAATATTTCCTACAAATTCCAACACGTAAAATAATTAGAGGAAAAAAAAATTGGGTAAGGTTTCAACCTTAGGCTGATCACATCGAGGCCAGATTTAAAATCTTAGATGAACTTAACAAAATTTTAAACCCAGAACTCACATAGGAAGTCTTGGCCACAAAAATTTTAAGTAGTACATTAAGTGACTAGAGTGCGCATTGGAAGCGTGATGGTCATCGCATCTATTCACGTAGATTTCGGGCGCTCTCATTGAAGAAATGGGAAGATCTCATGATATTCCCCATGAGTCTAGAATAATCGGGGCCACGAGCCGATGGAACTACATTTAAACAGAGTTACATGGTTTGACTCAAGTTCTAAGTCCTAGCGAATCTCGATGATCTCAATGCTCTGATCAAGCAAAAGATCGAGATTTAATAGGATTATGAATAGATACAAAAATCCTCTGTTATGCAGGCAGATGATCGACGTATCGAGCTCGAACCTACTACAACCATCTATTCATGGCAACTCGAACACAAAAAACCCAAAAAAAAATAAAAAATGATGTACTTTAGACAGCAGGGAACTATCATCAAAAGTAAAGGGAAAAAAAAATAAAGACAAAATAACATTATTAGCCACCTAAACGAGCTTGAAATTTTAGTAAATCTTAACATAAATTCTGATGTTGATAAGCATTAGGATGATTTCCTAAGTCTGTTGGTACTGGGATAGTCTCTAACCTTCAGTAGGATCTATATGCACCACTTGATCAGCTAGACTAGAGACTGGAGGATTGCGGAAATTTTAGTTATGGCCGTTGCAATTTCACACATAGACGTATATGAGGCAATGTACGCCCCTAGGATAATCCTCCTACTTGTAATAGTAACAACTAGAATGAGCATTAACCAATCCCGATATTAAAACCTTCTTTAAGGGGGGTAGATGGTAATGATCCTCGCCCTAGTATTAAGTCATGAGCGCTTGCTTATACAAATAAAACTTAATACGAAGAACTAGCGGATGCATACGGACACCGTAAGGTAGGTTGTTGTCCACATCCATAGTCGGAGTGCTGAATTTCGGAGGTGAAATTCTCTTTAAGGGGGATAGTCTATAACACCCCATACTTTCCAGTACTCGAGTGTTACCATGTTGATTAATTTAATATAAATACAGAAAAAAATTATATATAAATAATGCAACATAAGCACATACACTACGAAAGCACACTTAATAAAGATTAAAAAAAAAAAATCATAGTAAATTGAAATATAATTACAATCCATATTATAATATGAATTTCAATCATAAAAATCTACATTACGTAAATTAATGAAATTTATAATAAATAACACATTTCAAACAATATTATATGAAATTTAAAACCTAAAACATATATAACTATACAAATAATATAAATTAACCTTTGCACCTTTTCACTAATATTCAAGTGATTAACAATCTGTAACAATTATACATATATAACAAAGTACATTATTCCTTTTTATTAATGTAATTTTTTTAAATAATAACAATAATGAAAAATAAATTAAAATAAATAATAATAATAATGATAAACGATAGTAATATAATAAAAATTAATATTAACGGCAGTATATGGTTAGCATTATGTATAAGGGTCCTACAAATGATGCACTAGGAGCTTTTGACCGTTGACACTCGGGTGGAGGTTGATCCGACCGTTGAACCTATGTAGTTGCCCCTTAAAGGACGTAAATGAATTCGTATGGACCACCTGAGCCTTGGGCCCATCAGATATTTGGCCAAGGTCTTTTTAAGGCCCATAGAGTGGGATGGACGGAGTGGATTTTCCACAAACATCACGGTGGACCCCACAAAAACGTTGTGTGTGCACCATGGGTGGTGAACTCGCCGTGCACGGGCCCTGGGAGACCGGTCAGCACGAGCTGACCCGTGCCTAGCCCAAAAATGGAGGGATTTCTCTCCCTCCCTCTATTTTGCAACCGACGGACGGGCGTCCGTTTGGGATGCCCGTGGCCCGCCATGATCATTTTCATGGATCTGAACTGTCCATCGTGTCCAGGGCTTGGGTCCCACAAAAACCCACCTCACCTCGCACATTGAGATGCACGTGCGTGGGCGCAATCTTCGCTGCAAATGGGTCATGGAAACAACAAGTTTCCTAAAATGGAAACTGCCCTTTCCTTTCTCCAGCTAGCAAGCACGATCCGCGTGAGGAGAAACCCTCCAATCCTAGCCCTCCGTCCAAGCTTATCTCAGCCGTCTATGCCATTGCAGAGGCCAGGGTTTTGAGTAGAAAACCAGCAACCGAAAATAACTCTTCCTTAGCCGTTTCTTCTCCATCCGAAACCACCACCTAAACGCCCATGGAGCTTTTCTTTTCTTTTTCTTCAAGCTTCCTAGGACGTGTTAGGGTCCTCCAGAAACACTATTTTGGAGAAATGTCAACCGAGTCCTGATCCGCCATTAATGGCGGATCGTCTTCCTTGGCCTAACCACACTAAGTTCGGTTTAAGTTGGGACGATTCCAGGCGTCTAATGGTCCTGTTGGACCTACAGCAGAAGAAGAAACAGGAAGAAGAAAGAAAGAAAGGAAGGAAGAAAGAAGAAGGAAATGAAGAGGTGCGGCTGTTACACCGCACCGAGTTGATGGCTGCCACATTGCACTGACCCGACCGAGTTCGGTTTGGGTCGGTGTTCGTAGAAACGGGAAGAAGGAAAGGAAGAAAAGAGAAAGAAAAGAGAGAGTAGAAGAGAAGGAAAGGAAGGAGAGGAAAAAGAGAGAAACAGAGGGAGCGAGTGCAGGTGTTGTTCTGCACTCGCGGCCGAGTCGAGCGAGCTCAACTTGCTGGGGTTTGAATCGGGGTGAGGTTTGGTCCAGCATTTTTGCTGATGTGTGGGTCTGAAGTTTTTTTTAAAAAAAAAGGAGAAGAAAAGGAAGAAAATAGGAAGAAACAGGGAGAGAGAGAAATGGGAGTGTGAGTGCGTCCCACTCCAGCTTCAACCGAGTCGAGGCTGGACCGAGTCAGCCTGGGCATCCAGCTGTTACTGCTGGACCTCCAACAGAGGGAAAGGCAAGGAGTGACGAAGGAAGGATAGAAGGAGGAAAAGATTTGTGGGAGAGAGAAAAAGTCTCGATTTGAGTGTAATCGAGTCTGGCGTCGTGTGATGCAGCAGCACCTGTAAGCCTTGTTGGAGAGGCTTTGACCCCGTTTGGTGCCCGAGTAGCTCGACCTCATATTAAATAGTATCAAGCCGTGTAGCCATGATAAGAGAATTTACGTTGAATCTTCTTTTCGTTTTCAATTAACATGTGATTTAGGGGTTGATCTTGTCCAATCATAGCAGTTGGGGGGTAGAGTGTGGGTCACACCAAGTATGTCAGGTTGGCAATCGAATTGGGTGGAGTCAGATCGGTTTTTGTTGGGGCCGAACCGGGTTGAACCAAACAAGTTACTATTGCTATTATAAGGGTGTAGATTTGTTCAGGTTAAAGCTACACTAGGTTGCCTTGGCTCGTGTTGGGTCGAGTTAAAGTCGATTTAGAAATCAACTTCTACTTAAATCAAGCAAATCAAGGTGAATTAGCGTCTTGACCTGGATTAATCTAGATTTGTTAATTCTCTTATAATAAATTTATTTCGATTACAATTATCATTGTCACCACTATTAGCATTAATTAGGATTGTCAATAACCATTAGTAAATTACCTATACTAATATTGGTTATTACATGCAAATTTCAATGATTAAATAGAAGTGTTTTATTCTTCATTCTTAAAGATCACCCTTAATTGTAGAGCACACTATTCGTTCCCATTACAATGATTATTGGTGTCATATTAACTAATATTAATTATATAATTACCGTAATATTTTTAGTATTATTAGCATGGTATCCATCACTTGAAAATACTATCTTTAATAATAAATTATATTATTTTATTATGATTATAATACTAATTATTATCATGGTCACAAATGTTAGTTATATCATTAACATTAAATTGTAATTAACAATATTAATATTATATTACATTTAGGCTATACATACACCACGGTTCCACTCTTAGGACCAAACCCTAGGATGAAAACCCTAAGTCCTGCATCAAAACCCTAAAACCTAAGTAATCCAAACCCTAGGTTAAGACCCTAACCTTAAATAGTGTGTGAGCTCGGATCTAATGGTACAACTTTATGATTGATGATAGGAATTGATTCTAAGGGAACACGCATTTGGTAGCGATGGTGCAGGCAATTTAAACGTAAGGTGATAATTCTTCCCCTTAAGCTTTCCATTTCCAAATTAACTTAAGTAATAATCTTTATTAGAATCACTGATGTTATCTCGTAACATGCGATCTTCTATCAATTCTTAAGGCATGACCTATACTTGAATTATAGTTGACAGTTGTGAACATGATTTCATATAATAATTGCTTACATGATGGTTTCCATTTAAATTTAAATTGATAGTTCCTATCATGACTTATTGCAATTATCGTGAATTAACTTATGTCTGGCATGCTATAATTATATGCCTTATTATGGATTGTGCACGTCGCTGATGGATCTCTATTCACTACACTTAATGGTGGGTGATGCCTCTTGTGTACGTGAACCCATACTTAGGATGTAACAAGATGGGTTGGTGAGGAATGGGCCCTCGATTTAGAGGTTATATGAGATATAAAACGTTAATGTGGGATTTACCATCCATAGGGCATATGGCTTAAGTGACTTAGAAATGATCTCTTTTAACCGCACTAATTTGGCCTTGCCTGATCCCTTTTGCCGATTGATTTGATATTTTGTGTATCCTTTTTACCGCTACGATTTGATACCTATCTTATGTTCTGAGATTTGTCGATGTGGCTTTGATGGCCTATACCATGCAATGGAAATCCCTACTTATGGAATTTGATTGACAACTAGTCGACGGGCATCCATTTAACATCCTAAGATGGAAAATTTTCATGAGCCGGGGATGGTGGTCATGGGACACTATGCCTGAGCTGCCGGCGTACGCTGGGTGATGAACTCCCTATAGTGACCATTGAGTTACTTAAATTGGCTGATTGTAACTAGACTAATAATGGTTGGTTAATCATGTATTCATAGCATATTAGCGATGACGTGTGGCTAATTCTGGGTGCTGTAGCATGTGCCTTAGAGTTGTTGGGGTATCATTTCGCTAGCTCCCAGACCACTGACTATCGGCCCCTTTGTTCCAACTAGATGAACATTCCCAGGTCAATGATTGCATGGGTGACGAGCCCAAGTCCGACTGGATGTGCATCTCCAGGTCGATGTGCATTCACGCATCCATGCATATAAAAAGACTGCATCATATATTATTTTGATTGCCTTGTCATTTTAGCTATGCTTAGTTAAGGCGGCGTTGTGTAATCTTGAGAGAAATTCACACTGAGTTGGCCACTCATCCATCAAATATACAACCGTACAGGTAGCACAGGTGGTTTATGTGATATACACGTTCAGACAGACATAGAGCCGTTGTAGTGGTCAAGGATGCGTGGTTGCACCTGTCAAGGAAGCCATGCAACCTTGCGGCTTTCGTTTATATGTTTTATTTGCTTTAAATTTCTCATATATGTGATCTTGTAATTGATAGTGTAAGACATTGGTTTGTTTAAGTCATTATGGACAACCTCTTGTATATTCTAAATATAATTGCAAATTTTCCTTTATGCTTACTTGTCCATCCTATACTTATTTGCTTACTCTGAATGAAAGGAATATATATATATACACACACACACACACACACACTTGAATTTGACCATCTTTTAATGTTAACACTCGGGTTTTTGGGAAACGAGTCGTATACTCGGGTCTTTAAAACACGGGGCGTTACAAATTGACCCTTTGATTTGTACTCGCCACATTTATCTAAAGGATAATGCGAAGACCTCCCGACAACCACAATGTAGATTAAATCCAAACATGAAGGAAGTGGTTAAAGCTGAGGTACTTAAACTATTGGATGTGGGTATTATATATCCGATATCCGATAGTCAATGGATGAGTCCTACTCAGGTGGTTCCCAAGAAGTCTGGAATCACCATCGTATGCAATGCCAACAATGAACTCGTGCCAACTAGAGTTACTACTAGTTGGAGAGTGTGCATTAACTACAGGAAATTGAATACCGTCACAAGGAAGGACCATTTCGCTTTTCCCTTCATCGATCAAATTTTGGAAAGGCTAGCTGGTTATTCCTATTACTATTTCCTTAATAGATATTCGGGCTACGATCAAATCAAGATAGCCCTTGAAGAACAAGAAAAGATCATGTTCACATGTCCTTTTGACACCTTTGCTTACCTAAGGATGTCATTCGGACTGTATAATGCCCCCGCCACCTTTCAGCGATGTATGATGAGTATTTTTTCTGACATGGTGGGGCAATATCTAGAGGTCTTCATGGACGAGTTCTCTGTCTTTGGTTCATCTTTCAGCGATTGCTTAGAAAATCTTAAATATGTGGTGAAAAGATGTGAGGAAAAGAATTCGGTACTGAATTGGGAGAAGTGTCATTTCATGGTTCGTAAGGGAATTGTCCTTGGACATGTCATCTCGTCCAACGGAATTGAGGGAGTTAAGGCTAAGATTGATCTTATCTCTAACTTACCTCCACCCAAGAAATTGAGGTAGTTTATTGCTTTCCGCTGTTTAGAAAAGTTTGCTTTCTGTCGTTATAAGATAGTTTGTTTCCACTGTTTAGGATAGTTTGCTTTTTTATTGTTTAATTCTTGTGCTAACCTGCCTTCACGCTAAGATCATTTGGAAAAAGCTTCAAAATCTCTTCATCAGGTACTATCTTTCCATCACTCCGCTTTCAATTACGCTGTCTCTTTTGCAAATTATGCTTCTTTTTTTTTTTTTTTTACATTGAGGACAATGTAGATTTTAGGTTGGGGATGAGAGATTTGGTAAACTAATAAGTGTTTTCTCAGTTTTGAGCAAAATTTGCATAATTTTTGAAAAAATTTCAATATTTATCTGTTTGGAAAGTGATAAGTTGTGTATTTAAGACTGTTTTGAGTATGAAAATAAGGTAGAAATCGAATTTTGAATTGTTGGAGTTGGCGCAACTAAGTAACCTATTACTTATTGGTTCTTACATTTAATTGATTAAGAGGGAGTTTGAATATTATGACATATTCAAATTGTTTACGGTGAATAGTACTAGATCTTCTGATTGTTAGTATAATGACCATTGAAAGATGTTAAGAATTGAGTCTGGAGAATTTTATCCACCTTAAAAGAAGAAAAGAACCAATTAAAAAATAGGAGATCGACAAAAAGGGTCATGTATGGTGAAAAAAATTAAAAATCTAAAAGAAAAGATAAAAGATGAAAAGACTGAATGAATACAAATGACCATCGATATAAAATCAAAAACCAAAAAAAGAATGAAAAGGGGATAAGTTCGGAATCAGTACTCGAGTTTTCAACCAATCTTAAAGTGATGAGCATGGCTAACATTATGAAAAGATAGTATTCTCACTAAGCACGTTAAAAAACTTGATATGAGAATTATGCTCTAACCTAATGGATAAAGACCTTATTTGATTGCTTTCTTATGTGATTTGGCTTAGGTTTTCAAAATCTCACTTTCTCATCTTGAGTCTACTCATTCATACTTGATTACACAAAAGATTGTTTTCTGATAAAGGTTCGAACATTGCGCATTAAAGTTCATTTTTCACATACCTTGCTCAAGACTAGCAAAATGTTAGTTGGGGATTGTGTTGAGGATGAAATATTGCATATTAAATCATATTTATTACTTGGTTTTATGAACATGATAATGTTTAATGTTCTATTTTAATCAGGTTTGTGTTACAATGTGAATTTAAGAGCTTTGATTGAAAAGGATGCTAAAAGTATGGATTTAACGCTCCATAATCACCAAAGCCAATGATGGATCTTAAAAGACCAAGAATGAAGAATTCACATGCCAAAGATCCAAGAAAATTAAGTCAAGAATGAAGCGAATAGAAGTTTTGAGGTGAATTTACATAATCCTCGACTAGTCCTGACTCCTGCTCAACTAGTCCTGGCCCAGCTCGACTAGTCGAGGATTCCTTGACTCGAATTCCAGCGGCAAAATTCTCTAAAATCATGTCATCCTTGACCAGTCGAAGGTGACCCTCGACCAGTTTAAGGGTACGCAGACAGCACATGAATTGTGAAAATTTGAGGCGGTTTCCAGAAATTTCCAACTCGGTGGGAAAGTTTAAGTTGCAAAACTATAAATAGGGGTCCCTAGGGTATCCCTAGGCATTATCTAGGGTTTGGGGAGTGAAGAAAAAGCGTGGAGAAGCCGTCGCCAAGAGTTTTTCTTCCTTTTCCTTAGTTGTTTTTATGCTTTTCTTAAGAGATTTTAGATCAATCATGTCTATGGTTGGCTAAACCTCTTAGCTAGGGCTAAGAGGTGAAGCTTGTAACGTGATGGGATATTTCTTTTACTTTGATTCATGTTTATGTTAAACCTTCTTTTATACTAGTTTGATTTTAAATGAATACTTTCAGTTCTTAATGGTTTCTTGTGAGTCAAATTATGGTAGATCTGTAATAGCTTTGAGTATCTTCTTTTTCTAATTTTAATATTGTGGGATTGGTAAATCCTGTTGTTAGCCATCGTCTCATGGGCATGGCTTGGTGATGGAATCTCTTCCAATTATTATAATTCTCCTCCATTGAGAATTAGTTCAATGAAAGTTCTGATATCTTCCAATTGGATAGGATAGGACTCCAATTCCAATCGTGTGACTTGAATCAAGTAAGACGGCTCCCTAATCTCTACAAGTGGATCCTTGGAAACCCTAGTTTCCCACGTTTGAATTTCTTAAGTTTTTCATTAAATCTCTCACAATTATTCTTTATACTTCCAGATTTAGCTTTTCATCCTTTTCTAGTTCTTCTTCTAGTTGCTTTTAGAATACTCACGAGATTAGTCCCTGTGGATTCGACCTCGATCTCACTGAGATTATTACTACAATGCTACCCTACACTTAGGGTTGTGAACAGTGATCCAAAGAGAGAATAATAGTTATTACAGACCATAAGATAAGTTTATCAATCAGAACCAGAGGAGGACAGTGCACAAGCATATCATGATCATTAATCTTCAGACTTCGACTGAATCGATAAAAGTACTTTTTCATGTACTTCATTTGTTGTTTTTGAGTCTGACTTAATGATTCTTGAGATACATACAAAGCGTCCACCTTCATCTCTAAATTCTTCAACCTCTAAGAGAATTGTGAAGGCTGAAAGGCTGAATCATTTGTGTCAGCAGATCATTCCAAATCAGCAATTATGTCATCCATGTTGACATCATATTCAGAAACCTCTTCCTGATCACCTTGCTGCTCAGGTCTCAAATCTAGCTTCATCATGTTTAGGTTTGCATTACCAAATGAAAGCTCAGACTCCGGTGCTTCAATTACGGGAATTTGGTCATTGAATCTCAAAATCAAGGGAAGTCATAAGAAATGCAAACGGTATGAAACCATGACGAGGGTGGAGACGATACTAAATAATCAGATGAGATATCAAAGATGGAGGACAAATGCGAATACCGGTGCAACAGAATACGTAATACGCATCATGCAGGGAGTAAGATCAGTCTTATTCCTAGCCCTTCGATAAACATTGAATGTGAAGATGTGATGAAGAATGCGGTATTTTAGAAATAAATTATAAGTGGGGAGAGAGTTACCGGATCGCCATTGGGCGTCAAAACCACATAACACCCTGGTAATGGTATTTCTTTTTGAAGGATAATATCTTCAAAAAAAGTAGGAATTGGAACTCCATCTTCTGCCATATCAATATCCATAACGAATGATATGATGGAGGGTATGATAGTGACGGTATCTTCCAGAAATTGAACATTAAATGTTAATGAATCGGAAGAAACTTCACTTATGGATGCGTACATCCCTGTAACAATCGACCGATAAGTTGCTCCACCCCAACTCAAAATTTTCTCCCATCCTACCTCGGAGAGAATTTCAATAAGACCATATTAAGCAATGTGATTGACATTAACCGTTCACTCAATTATAATACTTCGAGTGCGAAAATATCATACATTCTCTAGATCATCCTCTGGTGTGCCTATAATCCCCACAACCCGAGGAGCGAAGTGGGATGAGGAACCAGAGTGAGGACGACGGACTATACATTTGGTCTAATGCTCCATGGAAGAAAAATGACCAAACAATAGCAAGGAATAACAAAGAGGTTGATGGGTTTGAGCAGATCATATTTTTTAGCAAACCCACCAAAATGAAAGATCTAGATTCAAGAAAAATGAAAGATTTTCGAATAAACCACAACTAAGAACCTATATTTAGAAGAAAATAGCAAATAAACCACTTACATAGAGGCTAGGATGATGAGTTGGCCGAAAGAAGCACCAGCGAGTCGAGGAAGATGAAGTGGGAATGACTAAATATGGGGTTTTCTCCTGTTTTTGTTCAATCTGCACTCAGATCGGCTAGCCTGAGTATGTGCTCGATTGGCCAATCTGGTCAGTCAGCTATGGGCTGGCCGAAATAACCCCAAAAAAAATTATTTTATTATTTTCTTTTATATATTTTCTTTTAATGCATAATAAATAAATAAATTGCAATAAATAATGGTTAATCAAGTAATACAGCATAATCCAATATCATTTTTTAAATTAGAGATCTGAGACTGTTTAATGGTTTTGTCAGAATGTCTGCTAGTTGTTTGCCAGTATTAATGTATTCTAGCATAACAGTCTCGCTTTCAACTATTTCTTAAATATAATGATATCGTATGTCGATGTGTTTCGTCTGAGAATGTTGAATAAGATTTTTGGATATGTTTATGGCACTGGTATTGTCACAGTAAAGATTCATAGTATCTTGATCAATTCTATAGTCTGCTAACATTTGTTTCATCCACATCAGTTGCATGCATGCATTTCCTACCACAATATATTCATCTTCTGCAGTGGATAGAGATATTGAATTTTGCTTCTTGCTCATCTAAGAAACAAGATAATTTCCAATGTAAAAGCATCCACCACTTGCGGATTTTCAATCATCAACATTACCCGCCCAATCAACATCAGTATATCCAGCAATTTGTAATGATGTATCATGAGGATACCATAAGCTTAAATTAGTCGTGCTAACAACTTATCTGATTATTCGTTTAACCATAGACAAATGAGATTCTTTAGGGTTAGATTGGTATATAGCACATATGCCCACGCTAAAGGAAATATCAAGTCTACTGGCAGTTAAATACAATAGAGCACCAATATGCTATAGTAAACAAGAGGGTCAACACTTTTACTTGAATCATCTTTAGACAGTTTGAGTGTTGTAGCCATGGGTGTTTGAAAATTTTTACCATTCTCAAAACCAAATTCTTTACAAGTTTCATCACATATTTGGTATGAGAGATAAATATCCCACCATTACGCTATTTCACTTAGAGACCAATGAAATAATTTCGTTCACCAACCATATTCATTTCAAATTCTGATTACATCGAATCTACAAACTTAAAGGAAACGTTAGTATTCGTTGATCCATAGATAATATCATCTACATATATTTGAACAATCCACATATCTTCATTACATTTTTTGATAAATAGGATTTTATCAACACTTCCCATTTTAAAGTTTCGACTGAGTAAAAATTTAATTAGTTCTTCATACCATACTCTCGGGGCTTGTTTTAAGCCATACAGAGCCTTTTTAAGATGGTACATATTATTAGGAAGTATGGGATCTTCAAAACCTTTTGGTTGTTCTATAAAAACTTCCTCATTTAAGTCACTGTTCAAGAAGACACTTTGGACATCCATTTGGTATATTTTAAATTTTTTATGGCATGCAATGGAAATAAATAACATGATGGATTCAAGTCGAGCAACTGGTGCAAAGGTCTCATCATAGTCAATTCCTTCAATTTGAGTGTACCCTTGTACAACTAATCGTGTTTTATTTCTTATAATATTACACTACAAGAAAGAGGGGTTTTAGTCGCTAAAAGTTTACTTTTAGTGATGAAATTGTAAATTCGTAGCTAAAAGTCATTTTTAGCGATGAAAATTTTCGTCGCTAAAGGCCGTAAACAATTTTTGAAAAAATCGAAAGGTTTACTTTTAGTTACGAAAATTTTCATAGCTAAAAGACGTGGATTAGACTTTTAGTGACGAAAATTTTCGTCGCTAAAGGCTGTTTCAATATAATCGAAAGGTTTACTTTTAGCTACGACAATTTTCGTAGTTAAAAAATGTGGATGAGACTTTTAGCAATGAAAATTTTTGTTGCTAAAGGCTGTAAATAGTTTTTTTTAAAAATCGAAAGGTTTACTTTTAGCTACGAGAATTTTCATAGCTAAAAAATATGGATGAGACTTTTAGCGATGAAAATTTTCGTTGCTAAAGGCTGTAAAAAAATTTTGAAAAAAATCAAAAATTTTACTTTTAGCTGTGAAAATTTTCGTAGCTAAAAACGTGAATGAGACTTTTAGCGCTGAAAATTTTCGTCTGAAAAAAATCGAAAGGTTTACTTTTAGCTACGAAAATTTTCATAACTAAAAAACATGGATGAGACTTTTAGCAACGAAAATATTCGTCGCTAAAGGCTCTAAACAATTTTTAAAAAAAATCGAAAGAGTTACTTTTAGCTACAAAACTTTTCGTAGCTAAAAAACGTGAATGAGACTTTTAGTGACGAAAAGTTTCGTCGCTAAAGGCTATTTTTGAAAAAATTGAAAATTTTACTTTTAGTTACGAAAAGTTTCGTAGCTAAAAAACGTAGATGAGACTTTTAGCGATGAAATTTTCGTCGCTAAAGGCTGTAAACAATTTTTAAAAAAAAATTGAAAGGTTTACTTTTAGCTATGAAAATTTCCGTAGCTAAAAAACGTAGATGAGACTTTTAGTAACGAAAATTTTCGCCACTAAAAGCTGTTTTCAATTTTAACCAAAAAAATTTGCGCTGGCTTGGAAATGTTCGCGATAAGACTTTTAGCGATGAAAATTTTCATTGGTAAAAGTGTTTTTCCTAAATCTAAAAATGTTTTAATTTTAAAAAAAAATTGTCGGTAAAAATATGTGTGTGTGTGTGTGTGTGTGTGTGTGTGTGTGTGTATAGTTTTTATATCATATGAGTGGAAAATTTTTTTATATACATAATTAAAAGGTAATATTTAAATGATTTGTAATATCACATAAAAAAGAATATTGAGAAGTTTAGAAATTTTAACAATGTTTGAGAAAAATTTTGAGAACAAAATGATGCTTGTGAAGAAAAAAATTAGCAATTTGAAATTTTTGAGAAAAAATTAAAATATGAGAAAACTTTTGAGATTTTGAAATTTTTTTTTCAGAATTTGTATTTTAAATATTTTTTGAAATATTTTTTAATAAAAATGATATTTTGTTAAAAGAGAAAAAATATACATTTTGAAAAAAAAGTTATTTTTAAAAGGAAATTGAAAATTATCTGTGAAAAATAAAATTACTAAATTATTAAGCACATCCACTAATTGAACCTTTAATTGTTTTTGGACAATATAATCAGTTCAGATTGAAGAGTAAATAACTTCAGATGTTTAAATCAAATTTCACTGAAATTGTTGATCAATCGTGTATGCTCAATATCTTTTTCATATGTAGCCTGATTGAGGCGAGTAACTAGTCAAATTGAGAGTATTGATCAGTAAAATAGAGTGAATGGACCAGACATGTAAAATGGGCCAAATATTCTGGTCAAAATTATGACCCAACTTACTGACCTCGTGAGAACCTAAGAATTGATGTTAGTAAGTTTTGTGGCCCCCATCATGATGTGTGTCGAACATCAACACCGTGGATTTGATGTGTCCCCTTTAGGTTATGAGATATCTCAAAAATCATCTATATACGAAACTCAAGTGGGTCAACCATCTAAAACTATGTGAAGACATCCTAAAAATATAAAAGCACTTGGTGGGGCCCACATGAGTTTTGGATGCGGTTGAAACTTGGTCTAACCCCTCATCCAAGTGGGACACACATAATGAGTGGGTTGGATATGTGAATCACATTTAGGCAAGCCCAATATATGATTATTAATGTTTTAAGGAAACCCTTCTCTACTACATTTAGGTGAGTTACTCGTTACCCTTACCAGAGTAAACTCTGTGGGGTCCACTGTTATTTATTTATTTTATCCACTCCATTCATCCATGTTAACGGATAATTTGAGCTCTAAAGAACAAAAAGGAAGCATATCCAAAGCTCAAGTGGACCACACCACAGGAAATAGTGTGATTGAACCTCTACCATTTAAAATTTCTTGGAGGCCATAGAAGTTTTGGATCAAGCTGATGTTTGTGTTTTCTATTCATTCATATATTTTTGATATTATGAACAACATTTAACCATTTTTGGACAATCTAATCAGTTCAAATTGAAGAGTAAATAACTTCAGATGTTTAAATCAAATTTCACTGAAATTGTTGATTAATCTTGGTATACTAAATATCTTTTCTCATATGTAACCTGATTGAAGCGAGTAACTAGTCAACTTGAGGGTATTGATCAGTAACATAGAGTGAATGGACCAGACATGTAAAATGGGCCAAATATTCTGGTCAAAATTGTGACCCAACTTACTGACCTCGTGAGAACCTAAGAATTGATGTTAGTAAGTTTTGTGGGCCCCATCATGATGTGTGTCGAACATCAACACCGTGGATTTGATGTGTCCCCTTTAGTTTATGAGATATCTCAAAAATCATCTGTATACGAAACTCAAGTGGGTCATACCATCTAAAATTATGTGAAGACATCCTAAAAAATTTAAAAGCACTTGGTGGGGCCCACATGAGTTTTAGATGCGGCTGAAAATTGGTCTGACCCCTCATCTAAGTGGGGCACACATAATGAGTGGGTTGGATATGTAAATCACATTTAGGCAGACCCAATATATGATTACGAATGTTTTAAGGAAACCCCTCTCCATTATATTATATGGTGTGGCCCACCCAAGTCATGGATTGACTCTATTTTTAAGCTCTTGGCCCACCTAAGTCATGGATTGACTTTCTCCATACCATTCAATGCTTTTCTCGGATCATTTTAAGATATTAACCAAAAAATGGGGCTAGTCCAAAGCTTAAGTGGACTATAAAGTACGGACTGAACGTCTACCATTAAAAATAACATTCATAGAAGTTTTGGATCAAGCTGATGTTTGTGTTTTCTCTTCATTTATATTTTTTTGATATTATGAACATGTTGGAAGTCAAATAAACATTATTGTGCGCCCAAGGAAGGTATCAACGGTGGAAATCATTATTCCACACTGTTTCGCGTGGCATAGTACACTTGAGTTTTGGATTTACCGAAAATTTGGGATCAACCCACACCGTTTATTCATTTTTTGAGATAATTTTAGAGAATTATCCAAAAAATGAATCATATCCAAAGATTAAATGAACCACACCACAAATAAGGGGAACGGATTGACTACTCCCCCTGACACCATCCAATGGCTGGTGGTTGGTGCTCTGTGAGCCCTACCATGATGTATGTGTTTAATTCATGTCGTCTAGCTATTTTTAAAGATCATCTTACGGTATGAGACCAAAAATGAGATATATCCAAATCTTAAGTGGACCACATTCTAGGAAATAGTGTTGATTGAGTGTCAACCATTAAAAAATATTTTGGGGTCATAAAAGTTTTGGATCAAACTGATTTTTGTTTTTCCCCTTCATCTGGCCCTGTATGACCTAATCAACCTATTGGATGTCAAATAAATAGTACAATGGGCCTTAGGAGGATTTTAATGATGGATATATAATAATTTTATAATTTATTATATATATGGGAAAAGGTTCCATGCGATCGAGCTCATGGGAACTTCTCGTACGGTCGAGCTATGTGGGCCCCACCGTGATGGGTGTCAAACATCTACCCAATCAGTCAAATGCACTATTCAATGGTGGGCCTGGGGCTTAAAAATCAAGTCAATTAGTGACTTTTTTAGGCCACAACACATACACAAGTTGAGAGGGGTTACCCTCCATTAAAATATTCATAATCATTCATTGGGACCACCGAAATGTGGTTTACAAATCTAGCCCATCCATTATGTGTGTCCCACCTGGATGAGGAGTCACACCAAGTTTCATGTGCATCAAAATTTCAGGTAGTGATTGAATTTCCACCATTGAAAATCTCCTAGGGCCCACTATAATGGTTATTTGGCATCTAACTTGTTTATTAAGTAATTCAGACTTGGATGAAGGGAAAAAGTATATATCAGCTTGATCTAAAACTTTTGTGGCCCCCAAAAATTTGTTAACGGTGGGAGTTCAATGAACACTGTGTGGTCCACTTGAGATTTGGATCAACCTCATTTTTTAGCTCATACCATAAAATTATCTAGAAGAATGGGTGGACGGCATGGATGAAACACACACATCATGGTGGGGCCCACAGAGCACCGAAAACTAGGCATTGGCTAGTGGCAGGGTGAGTAGCCGATCCGTTTCCCCCAATCTGCGAAAAGAGAAGAGGCGATTTTTTTTTCTCGCGCGCCCTCTTTCCCGCTCTCTCCCTAAATCTCCAGCCCCCGATCATCAACAGCCCCTGCAATCTTCTTCATTAGTAGCAGCCCCGACCAGCAAACCCTATCCCCAACACCCTGCAACGTCTTCCCCACGACATCAACCCCTACATCTTGCAAACCCCTGTCTTCTCCAACTGCAGCTCCAAAATTCCAAACCCGTCTTCGTCCATGAGCTTAACAACCTCTCCACCATTTCTGACAACTACAGTCCCCAACCGCCATTGGTGATGAAACCCATCTCTAGCCACTGCCCCAAGTTCCAGATCCACAGGCTGGACATATGATTTCGGCTATAGGAGCATCAAATTCGACCACGGCTATTGCTGCCCCATCAACCCCAATGCCTAGAAGCCATCCACCACCACCCTCTATGACCACAATATTGTACGTACTCTTAAGATTCTCTGATTTTTTTTTCTATCCAACATTTCTATTTTTTTCTTTTCTTTCTTTTTATTTTTTAGATATGGGCATCTATTTGGGATTTGGGATGAAATTGTATTTTTTTTTTTGTTATTTTGAATAGAATCTTTTTCTTTCTTTCTTTTCTCTTTTCTTTTTAGATTTTTTCATGAAATGAGAACAAAACAAGTCTCATTTTTTTCTTCCATAATAAATGCAGTTGTGCATGTTTAGACTTGGTTGTTTGGATCTCTGTACATCTCCACTTTTATCTGAGTTGTTCTGGACACAAGTGTATCAGACTTTGTTGGTTTCATCAGTAATCACATACCTGATTGGTCAAAAGCTTCTCAATCACCATCTGTCAGCATTGCCTGCAAATTTCATATTCTTAGAAATAAGCTAAATGTGTCCATTTTGTTGATTGGCAATGCTTTTAAATGATGCTTGTAACCTTTTTGAAGAAATAAAGCTTCTAAAGATGTGGTTTGTGGAAATGATATGGTATCTTGAGTTCGAGATGTTCTTGGAGTGTGGATTTTCCCTGACACATTTTTTTTCTTTCTTTTGTATTGTTGATTTCTACCATTTTCTCTTTCTTCACCATTAAACATGGTAGCAACAAAGCCCAATGGAGAAGGAATCTTCAAACTTACAGTGGGAGAGATGTGCAACAGGTAATAGATTTATTTTAATTTGAAATCTTGTTTCAATTTTGATTTATACGTGGATTACATTGGGTTTTTAGATTTTCAGTAATTGGGATTTTGTATACAAGGTTGGTCATCTTGTGCACAATGTGTGTCAGTCATTTACTTTGTGCTTCCACAAAAATTGGACACATGCCATGATGGTTTGTGATCTGAATTTTTGGTGAGGAAATTTGGTTGACAGTCATGGTTTGCTACAGTGGTTGAGGCCACATGCACACACATGTTGAAGGCGATACTTTTGTCCTTCTGTATTATATGTATGCAACTGATGCTTGATGTGGAAATCTGGCCCCTTTCAAGTGTATAACTGAATGCAATTTGGGGTCCATGTAGATGTTTGGGTGGTGCTTTTACGATGACTTTTACTGGTGGTCACAAAACCGTTGGAGGTAAGTTCACAAGAGTCTGCTTGTATCTTTAATTTCAGGTTCCATTTTGTTAATGTCTACTAGTTCCATAAAATGGTGTTTGATCATTGCACACAATTGATAGCTTAGACATGGCAATTTTTGGGTGGGTCATTAGTTTACATTTATATTTGATAAAAATCATCTAAACAATGGAAAGGATCCTCTTGAGCTTATTTTTTAAATAGAAGCTTCTCCATATAAAATGGACAATCAAGATCATTTAAATAGGAGCCTCTCCATCTCCATGAAGTTCGGTGACCTTCAGTTTTCGTTTTGGTTACATTCATTTCTCTTCTGATGAAGGTTTTGTCTTTGATATTTGAAGTGAGAATGGGCTAGTAATGGCAAGTCACATCAGAAGTTAATTTGTCTTGTTGATATCTTTTTCTTTTAATTGGCTTGTTGAACTCATGTAAATTGCCTGAAAATTTAATTGCATCTTTCTACTTTCTACTTTTTACTTTGTTTGAACTGCTGCTACATTTTGGTAGCTGTTTCTTGTATTCTATGTTTCATAGTTGCTGACATTGCGGTATGGAGCAAGATGAGAGCCTTCAATCTCTGTACCAGCTAAGAGTTGAAGCATCATCAAATGCATCAGGTCCTTCATTTTGAAATGTAATGTTGCGGCCACAATTCCTAATGAGGGGAAGTTAAGGTAGTGCTAGGGGTTTATGTTGATGTGTTCTACTTTAACGTAGAAATAATCTTCTAAGTTCAGCACTATGTTTCCTTTTCTATTTCAGTTGTATTTGTTAATTGAAAGGAATGGCCAGTTCTATACGTTGATGTTTAACCAGTTATAATCTGCCAAAACTTAAAAGTACAATTGCAGCAATGCTTACCTTCATTTTCTGTCTTTGGTTGGAGTTGGTCACATAGTGAACCCAATGTTGCAAATGCTTTTTGGCGACGTAGCCAAAGGAAAGTTGTTGCTGATCAACGGACAACTAGTTCAAGGTTTTATTTTTGAATGTGTCTATTTGCAAGTCTTGATTTGTCTTCATATTCTGTAGTGAATATTATATGATGGAAACATCACCACCATTTGATCATTAGGAAACTTTGTTTTAGAGTTTAAATGACCACTTCGGTCTCACTTGAACACCATATGATTTCTAGATATGAGTTAGAAGTCGAGGCAATTTAAGAAACTTGGAAAACCGATTTCACCTATTTCGCAACACCTTTTGTCATGTATCCTTGTACAATCCAAACTCTTGAAACCTGTAACACCCCAAAACCCGACACTTGAGTATCAGTGACTCACATCCTAAATTCGTGGGTGTTAGCTATAGAATAAAAGAATGCTTCTTCATAACATGTAATTTTTTTTTGGTCGAATTACTTTTTTACATTTGCATGATATACATCATATAAAATTAAAATAAATTAAGCTTTATAAATGAAATTCCAATCATCATAAAAGATAACTAAATTTTCCACTCAGCTGGGAATTTATTACAAAATAGTAAAACTAAAAATTCTACTAAACATCATTAAACTCCAAGAGTTCTATCGTGCTCATGTAAGACTTTTCATCCCTACATCCTTAATTTGCTTCTCAGATTGTTTTCCTCCTCATGTTGTAAAACTTTTCCCGTGGCTTCAATAGTCCTATGGTGATTGCAGGGAACATGATAAGAAAGTTTGCTTGTTGGGATTGACTTCACTTCTTGCACTTCCTGTGGACCAGTTACCCGGAGAAGCACTGGAACGTGTGTTTAGAGCAACACTTGACCTACTTGTTGCTTACAAGGATAAGTTGCAGGTACTGCTCATTTCATTGGATGCTTTTTCTTTTCTTTTTCCTCTTTCCTTTTCTTTCTACTAATAAACTCAAATTCGTAACTGAAAATCAATGTGAATCATGTTTCCTTATGATCACTGTTTTTAGTTTTACCTTTTTATTCCGCTTATTTTGGGTCTTCCTAGAGGCTCGACAATTCATCCCAGCTCAACTACACATGCTTTTGACTGAGATTTGACAAGTAGGGATAGCCCGACAGTTTTTCCACATATATGCACATGTTTCACTTGGAGAAGGTTTTCCATGTTAGTATTTTTAGAGTCTTTTAAAGGAACTATGCAAGTTTAGAATTGCTCCTAGAGTAATCCTAATAAAGCATAGTTACCTTCTATAGTCTTTATACTAAGATTATAGATAGATGGATTTTAACTCAATGGATTGAGGTGATTTGTTAGAAAAGATCTACATTAGCTGACCAAAATCAATCTACAGCACGTGATTTGGATGTAGTATGATCATGAGCTATGCCAGTTCATTAAAATTGTGGCTTTGAGTGTGGTGGATCATTTTCAGATACAACGTATGTGCAGGGTCAAAGATTTAGCCAATACCTTCAAACCATGGCTTTTGGATCAAGGGATTGAGGGTGCTTTCCTATACATTGTCTACTCTGGGCTCTAAACATGATTCATCTGTCATTTGGAGCATTCTTTTTCAAGAAAACAAAAAATAGAGCCAACAAAATATCAAGTTATGTTGGACAAAATGGACAGTTCAATCAACTTTTGAATAATTTTTTGTATTTTATTTATGATGTTAAACTAATCACATATGGATTTCAAGAGTCAGCTTCTGCCTTGATTTTGAACTATTCAGGTTGGACCTATTCAATGTTTTGATTTTACTTTGCCTCATGCAGCCCTTCGACAGTCCTACTTCTACATAATATGATATAGACTTCCAAAATCATAACCAACCATTTTAGCTCTCCTACTTGATATGGTTTCCAATTTTAAAGGTGATACTTTTGTCCTTCTGTATCATATGTATGCAACTAATGCTTGATGTGGAAATCTGGCCCTTTTGAACCTTCCCTAATTGCATAAGTGGCTGAACCATCTCTGTATGTTACACATAATTTGTCATCCACTAGTTTCTGTAAATGAAGATATGAGGATTGATCTTAACAGTATGGTCGTCATGCACATAGACAGAAAATGCTTGCAATGAATTTTTATGAGTACTAGGTAGCCTATTAATGAAAATAATGTCTCCATCCATAATACGTCTGTTTATGATTTGACCAACTTTCAAATATGTATGTCCTTTTGAACCTTCCCTAATTGCACAAGTGGTTGAACCATCTTTGTATGTTACACATAATTTGTCATCCACTAGTTTCTGTAAATGAAAATAAGAAGATTGATCTTAACAGTATGGTCGTCATGCACATAGACAGAAAATGCTTGCAATGAATGTTTATGAGTATTTGGTAATTTTGGAGTCCTTGGTTAGGGTTTGGGCTGAAAGTACGAGCGCTGGAGCCGATGCTTTCGGAGTTCGAACTCATTCTTTTGAAAAATAGAAAAATAGGAATATTAGTAAATATGGATTTTCTTGTTAAGAAGAAAATGGAAGGTAAAGAAGAGACATAACTGAAACTTTGCACTGTGAAAAGTAATATTAACCATCTTACTTTCCCTGTTGAATTTGACATCCAGGAAATCGACCTTTTCCAAAAAACCATGGATTTTAAACCATTAAATCCTTCTCAGAAATTTGAGCTTATTGAACTGAATTAAATTATTACAATTCAATTTTGTTGAATATCCAAACGCAAGGATTTTTTATTTATTATTATTTATTATTATTATTATTTTTTGTGATATGCAATAGCTTTTTAGAATTCATATGTAGGTGTATACTTGTGCTCATTCACATGGACTTTGACTATCTTTCTTAAATTTCTTTGGTTTTTCTAATTTTTGTGTCTAATTTTGAATTTCTCGGCCCTAAAACAAGATTCGAGGTGCCGTTAACAATGCTAACAGAATCCTCCAGGTCAGATTGTTGATTAGACCTGATTTTATTTAAATAATCTTGATAATCCATTTTATTTAAATGAGCAGACCCAGATGTGCGTCGAAGCTATTCGGATGTTGAGTCGGGGTTCTTGGAAGATGGAAACCGCTGTTATGACCATGATGAAGCTGTCTATTTCTTATGGACAGCATTGGAGTGGCCTGACCATTTGGACAGGCCGTGTTTATATCTATATTTGCTCGAAATTGATGGAGCAGACCCGGATGTACGTCGGAGCTATCTGGATGTTGAGCGGGGGTCCCTAGAAGGTGGGAACCGTTGTTATGACCATGATGAAGCTGTCCATTTCCTATAAACAGCATTGGAATGGCCTGGCCATTTGGACAGGCCATGTTTATGTATTTACTCGAAATTGATGGAGCAGACCCGGATGTGCGTCGGAGCTATCCGGATGTTGAGCGGGGGTCCCTGGAAGGTGGGAACTACTGTTATGACCATGATGAAGCTGTCCATTTCCTATAGACAGCATTGGAGTGGCCTGACCATTTAGACAGGCCATGTTTATTTATTTACTTGAAATTGATAGACCAGACCCGGATGTGCGTCGGAGCTATCCGGATGTTGAATGGGGGTCCCTGAAAGATGGGAGCCGCTGTTATGACCATGATGAAGCTGTCCATTTCCTATGGACAGTATTGGAAGGGCCTGGCCAATTGGAGCAGGCCGTGTTTATATTTGTATTTGCAGGGACCACACCCTTAACCTATAACCTAAACCTATTCTCAAATCCCAAAACCTATAATTACAACCTAAACCTTAACCTAAACTTATAACTTATAACCTAAACCTATAACCTAAACTCAATTCCCAAAACTCTAACCTACAACCTAACTAAACCTATATTTATAACCAAAACCTATTCTCAAATCCCAAAACCTATAACTATAACCTAAACCTTAACCAAAAACTTATAACCTATAACCTAAACTCATTTCCCTAAACCATAACCTATGCCCTAACCTAAACCTATACTTATAACCTAAACCTATTCTCAAATCCCAAAACCTATAACTTAAACCTAAAACTTAACCTAAACCTATAACCTATAACCTGAACCTATAACCTAAACTCAATTCCCTAAACCTTAACCTATAACCTAACCTAAACCTATACTTATAACCTAAACCTATTCTCAAATCCCAAAACCTATGACTATAACCTAAATCTTAACCAAAAACCTATAACCTATAACGTAAACTCAATTCCCTAAACCTTAACCTATACCCTAACCTAAACCTATACTTATAACCTAAACCTATTCTCAAATCCCAAAACCTATAAACCTAAACCTTAACCTAAACCTATAACCTAATGCTATAACCTATAACCTAAACCTAAAACCTAAACCTAAACCTACACTTATAACCTATAACCTAAACCTAAACCTAAACCTAAAACCTAAATGTAAACCCAATCTCAAACCTGAACCCGATTTCCAAAACCTAAACCTTAACGTATTCTTAAATCCCTGAACCTAAACCTATAACCTAAACTTAATTCCCTAAACCTAAACCTATAACCTTAACCTAAACATAAAAACCTAAACCTAAACCTATACTTATAACCTAAACCTATTCTTACAACCTAAACCTATTCTCAAATCCCAAAACCTATAACCTATAACCTAAACCTTAACCTAAACCTATAACCTATAACCCAAACCTAAAACCTAAACCTAAACCTAAACCTACACTTATAACCTATAGCCTAAACCTAAACCAAAAACCCAAATGTAAACCCGATCTTGAACCTGAACACGATTTCCTAAACCTAAACCTATACGTATTCTCAAATCCCTATACCTAATCCTAATCTCAACTCTCTAACCTAAACCTAAACCTAAACTTGAAAACCCAAACCTAAACCCGATCCCGAACCCGAACCCGATTTCCTAAACCAAAACTTATAACCTTAACCTAAACTTATTCTCAAATCACAAAACCTATAACCTAAACCTAAACCTATATAACCTTAACCTAAACCTAAAACATAACCTATAACCTAAACCTTAACCGATAACCTTAACTTACAACCTAAACTTATAACTTAAACTCAATTTCCTAAACTTTAACCTATAACCTAACCTAAACCTAAACCTATAACTAGAACCTGATTTTCTAAACCTAAACCTTAATATAATCTTAAATCCCTAAACCTAAACCTACACCTAATCCTAATCTCAGCTCCCTAACCTAAATCTAAACCTAAACTTGAAAACCCAAAACTAAACCCAATCCCGAACCCGAACCCGATTTCCTAAACCTAAACATATAACCTTAACCTAAATCTATTCTCAAATCCCAAAACCTATAACCTAAACCTAAACCTAAACCTAAACCTTAACCTATAACCTAAACCTATAACCTAAACTCAATTTCCTAAACCTTAACTTATAACCTAACCTAAACCTAAACCTATAACCCGAACCCAATTTCCTAAACCTAAACCTTTACGTATTCTCAAATCCCTAAACCTAAACCTACACCTAATCCTAATCTCAACTCCCTAACCTAAACCTAAACCTAAACTTGAAAACCCAAACCTAAACCCGATCCCGAACTCGAACCCGATTTTCTAAACCTAAACTTATAACCTTAACCTAAACCTATTCTCAAATCTCAAAACCTATAACCTAAACCTAAACCTAAACCTATATAACCTTAACCTAAACCTAAAACATAACCTATAACCTAAACCTTAACCTATAACCTTAACTTATAACCTAAACCTATAACTTAAACTTAATTTCCTAAACCTTAACCTATAACCTAACCTAAACCTAAACTTATAACTCAAACTTGATTTCCTAAACCAAAACCTTAACGTATTCTCAAATCCCTAAACCTAAACCTACACCTAATCCTAATCTCAACTCCCTAACCTAAACCTAAACCTAAACTTAAAAACCCAAACTTAAACCCAATCCCCACCCCGAACCTGATTTCCAAAACCTAAACTTATAACCTTAACCTAAACCTATTCTCAAATCCCAAAACCTATAACCTAAACCTAAACCTAAACCTTAACCTAAACCTAAACCTTAAGCTATAACCTAAACTCAATTTCCTAAACCTTTACCTATAACCTAACCTAAACCTAAACCTATAACCCGAACCCGATTTCCTAAACTTAAACCTTAACATATTCTCAAATCCCTAAACCTAAACCTATACTTAATCCTAATCTCAACTCCCTAACCTAAACCTAAACCTAAACTTGAAAACCCAAACCTAAACTCGATCCCGAACATGAACCCGATTTCCTAAACTTAAACTTATAACCTTAACCTAAACCTATTCTCAAATCTCAAAACCTATAACCTAAACCTAAACCTATATAACCTTAACCTAAACCTAAAACTTAACTTATAACCTAAACCTTAACCTATAACCTTAACTTATAACCTAAAACTATAACTTAAACTCAATTTCCTAAACCTTAACCTATAACCTAAGCTAAACCTAAACCTATAACTAAAACCTGATTTCCTAAACCTAAACCTTAACGTATTCTCAAATCCCTAAACCTAAACCTACACCTATTCCTAATCTCAACTCCCTAACCTAAACCTAAACCTAAACTAGAAAACCTAAACCTAAACCCAATCACGAACCCGAACCCGATTTCCAAAACCTAAACTTATAACCTTAACCTAATTCTATTCTCAAATCCCAAAACCTATAACCTAAACCTAAACCTAAACCTTAACCTATAACCTAAACCTATAACTTAAACTCAATTTCCTAAACCTTAACCTATAACCTAACTAAACCTAAATCTCTAACCCGAACTAGATTTCCCAAACCTAAACCTTAACGTATTCTCAAATCTCTAAACCTGAACCTACACCTAATCCTAATCTCAACTCCCTAACCTAAACCTAAACCTAAACTTGAAAACCCAAACCTAAACCCGATCCCAAACCCGAACCCGATTTCCTAAACCTAAACTTATAACCTTAACCTAAACCTATTCTCAAATCCCAAAACCTATAACTTAAACCTAAACCTAAACCTAAACCTTAACCTAAACTTAAACCTTAATCTATAACCTAAACTCAATTTCCTAAACCATAACCTATAACCTAACCTAAACCTAAACCTATAACTCGAACCCGATTTCCTAATCCTAAACATTTACGAATTCCAAAATCCCTAGACCTAAACCTACACCTAATCCTAATATCAACTCTCTAACCTAAACCTAAACCTAAACTTGGAAAGCCAAACTTAAACCCGATCCCGAACCCGATTTCCTAAACCTAAACTTATAACCTTAACCTAAACATCTTCTCAAATCTCAAAACCTATAACATAAACTTAAACCTATATAACCTTAACTTAAATCTAAAACTTAACCTATAACCTAAACCTTAACCTATAATCTTAACTTATAACCTAAACCTATAACTTAAACTCAATTTCCTAAACCTAAACCTGTAACCTAACCTAAACCTAAACCTATAACTCAAACCTGATTTCCTAAACCTAAACCTTAACGTATTCTCAAATCCCTAAACCTAAACCTACACCTAACTTGAAAACCTAAACATAAACCCAATCCCGAATCAGAACCCAATTTCCTAAACCTAAACTTATAACCTTAACCTAAACTTATTCTCAAATCCCAAAACCTATAACCTAAACCTAAACTTATACCTTAACCTATAACCTAAACTCAATTTCCTAAACCTTAACCTATAACCTAACCTAAACCTAAACCTATAACCCGAACCCGATTTCCCAAACCTAAACCTTTACGTATTCTCAAATCCCTAAACCTAAACCTACACCAAATCCTAATCTCAACTCCCTAACCTAAACCAAAACCTAAACTTGAAAACCCAAACCTAAACCCAATCACGAACACGAACCCGATTTCCTAAACCTAAACTTATAACCTTAACCTAAACCTATTCTCAAATCTCAAAACCTATAACCAAAACCTAAACTTATATAACCTTAACCTAAACCTAAAACTTAACCTATAACCTAAACCTTAACCTATAACCTTAACTTATAACCTAAACCTATAACTTAAACTCAATTTCCTAAACCTTAACCTATAACCTAACCTAAACCTAAACTTAAACCTATAACTCAAACCTGATTTCCTAAACCTAAACCTTAACGTATTCTCAAATCCCTAACCCTAAACCTACACCCAATCCTAATCTCAACTCCCTAACCTAAACCTAAACCTAAACTTGAAAACTCAAACCTAAACTCAATCCCGAACCCAAACCCGATTTCCTAAACCTAAACTTATAAACTTAACCTAAACCTATTCTCAAATCCCAAAACCTATAACCTAAACCTAAACCTAAACCTAAACCTTAACCTAAACCTAAACCTTAACCTATAACCTAAACTCAATTTCCTAAACCTTAAACTATAACGTTACCTAAACCTAAAACTATAACCCGAACCCGATTTCCTAAACCTAAACCTTAACGTATTCTCAAATCCCTAAACTTAAACCTACATCTAATCCTAATCTCAACTCCCTAACCTAAACCTAAACCTAAACCTTAACGTATTCTCAAATCCTTAAACTTAAACCTACATCTAATCCTAATCTCAACTCCCTAACCTAAACCTAAACCTAAACTTGAAAATCCAAACCTAAACCCGATCCCTAACCCGAACCCGATTTCCTAAACCTAAACTTATAACCTTAACCTAAACCTATTCTCAAATCTCAAAACCTAAAACCTAAACCTAAACCTAAACCTAAACCTAAACCTATAACCTAAACCTAAAACCTAAACTCAATTTCCTAAACCTTAACCTATAACCTAACCTAAACTTGAACCTATAACCCGAACCCGATTTCTTAAACCTAAACCTTTATGTATTCTCAAATCCCTAAACCTAAACCTACACCTTATCCTAATCTCAACTCCCTAACCTAAACCTAAACCTAAACTTGAAAACCCAAACCTAAACCCGATCCCGAACACGAACCCGATTTCCTAAACCTAAACTTATAACTTTAACCTAAACCTATTCTCAAATCTCAAAACCTATAACCTAAACCTAAACCTATATAACCTTAACCTAAATCTAAAACTTAACCTATAACATAAACCTTATCTTATAACCTTAACTTATAACCTAAACCTATAACTGAAACTCAATTTCCTAAACCTTAACCTATAACCTAACCTAAACCTAAATCTATAACTCAAACCTGATTTCCTAAACCTAAACCTTAACGTATTCTCAAATCCCTAAACCTAAACCTACACGTAATCCTAATATCAACTCCCTAACCTAAACCTAAACCAAAACTTGAAAACCTAAACCTAAACCCAATCCCGAACTCGAACTTGATTTCTCAAACCTAAACTTATAACCTTAACTTAAACCTATTCTCAAATCCCAAAACCTATAACCTAAATCTAAAACTAAACCTTAACCTAAACCTAAACCTTAACCTATAACCTAAACCTATAACCTAAACTCAATTTCCTAAACCTTAACCTATAACCTAACCTAAACCTAAACCTATAACCTGAACCCAATTTCCTAAACCTAAACCTTAACGTATTCTCAAATCCCTAAATATAAACCTACACCTAATCCTAATCTCAACTCCCTAACCTAAACCTAAACCTAAACTTGAAAGCCCAAACCTAAACCCGATCCCGAACCCGAACCCGATTTCCTAAACGTAAACGTATAACCTTAACCTAAACTTATTCTCAAATCTCAAAACTTATAACCTAAACCTAAACCTAAACCTATATAACCTTAACCTAAACCTAAAACTTAACCTATAACCTAAACCTACACCTAATCCTAATCTCAACTTCCTAGCTTAAACTTAAACCTAAACTTGAAAACCCAAACCTAAACCCTATCCCGAACCCGCACCTGATTTTCTAAGCCTAAACTTATAACCTTAACCTAAACCTATTCTCAAATCCCAAGACCTATAACCTAAACCTAAACCTAAAACTTAACCTAAACCTAAACCTTAACCTATAACCTAAACCTATAACCTAAACTCAATTTCCTAAACCTTAACCTATAACCTAATCTAAACCTAAACCTATAACCCGAATCCGATTTCCTAAACCTAAACCTTAACGTATTCTCAAATCCCTAAACCTAAACCTACACCTAATCCTAATCTTAACTCCCTAACCTAAACTTAAACCTAAACTTAAAAATCCAAACCTAAACCCAATCCCGAACCCAAACCTGATTTCCTAAACCTAAACTTATAACCTTAACCTAAATCTATTCTCAAATCTTAAAACCTATAACCTAAACCTAAACCCATATAACCTTAACCTAAACTTAAAACTTAACCTATAACCTAAACCTTAACCTATAACCTTAACTTATGATCTAAACCTATAACCTAAATTCAATTTCCTAAACCTAAACTTGTAACCTAACCTAAACCTAAACCTATAACCCGAACCCGATTTTCTAAACCTAAACCTTAATGTATTCTCAAATCCCTAAACCTAAATCTACACCTAATTCTAATCTCTACTCCTTAACCTAAACCTAAACCTAAACTTGAAAACCCAAACCTAAACCCGATCCCGAACCCGAACCCGATTTTCTAAACTTAAACTTATAAGTTATAGGTTAGGTTTAGGTTAAGGTTTAGGTTTTAGGTTTAGGTTATAGGTTATAGGTTTAGGTTAAGGTTTAGGTTTAGGGTATTTTTGTTTATGATGTTAAGCTTAAATGTATTTATGCGTGAATGAATGTGATGTAGATAAGATTGTTTGTTTTTGGATGAATGTAGTTTATGTTTGGATGGATTTACTAGTTTGGGTTTAGATGGATGTGAATGTGAATATGATGAAATATATTATATAACAGTTGTATATCAGGATGAATATAATGAAATATATTGTAACAGGTGTATATCAGGAATTTTGTGCTGGAATATATATATTTTTAAAAGAGACTTTTAGCGACGAAACTTTTCGCAGCTAAAAGTTTTGCAAAATATTTTTAGCTACGAAAAGAGTTTTGTAAAATATTTTTAGCGACGAAAAGTTTCGTAGCTAAAAGTTTTGCAAAATATTTTTAGCGACGAAAATTTTTGTAGCTAAAAGTTATGCAAATATTTTTAGCGACAAACATTTTCGTAGCTAAAAGTTTTACAAAATATTTTTAGTGACTAAAATTTTCGTAGCTAAAAGTTATGCAAATATTTTTTAGCGACGAAAATGTTCGTAGCTAAAAGTTTTGTAAAATATTTTTAGCGACGAAAAGTTTCGTAGTTAAAAGTTTAACATTCATTTTTTAACGACGAAAATATTCGTCGCCAAAAAGCTTCCATTTAGCGACAATTAAAATTTTTCGTCGCTAAAAACCATTTGCTTCGGACTTTTAGCGACGAAAATTTTCGTCGCTAAAACTTTTTAACTACGAAAATTTAGCTTCCATTTTCGTCGCTAAAGGTGAGATTTCTTGTAGTGTTACTTAATTCATTAGATTTATTTTTGAAAATCAATTTAGTTTCAATCACATGTTTGTCAAAAGATCTAAGAACCATATACCGAACATCGTTTCTAACGAACTGATTTAATTCACCTTGAATAGCCAAAATCCATTTTTCATCAGCAAGGGCTTCATTTACATTAGTCGGTTCTATTGGGAAGTGAAGCAAACTTGATTGCATAAGTTTTCTAATTGTCTTCTTGTTTGAACACCAGTGTGAGGGTTACTGAGTATTTGATTAACCAGATGATCCTTGACTAATCTTACTTCAGTAGATCTAATTTTAATGATGGTTCAGATTGATTGAAAATAGTAATTTCATCATCTTGATCATGATTGGGTGTAACAGTTTGATCATCGACAACAACATTTATAGATTTTAGTATCACCCTAGTCCTTTTATTCAGGACACAATATGCTTTACTATCTAGAGCATACCCCAAAAATATACCCTCACCACTTTTAGCTTCAAACTTTTTCAAATATTCTTGATCTCGTAAAATGAAGCATTTGCTTTCGAAGGCACAAAAATATTTAATAGAAGGTTTTTTATTAAACCAAAGTTGTTTTTTATTAAACCAAAGTTCATAAGTTGTTTTATTTTTACCTTCTCTTATATAAACATGGTTAATAATATAACAAGTGGTATTAACTGTTTTAGCCTATAGATTTTTAAATATGTTTTTACTGTTAAGCATAACACTCCCCATTTCTTGTAGAACTCTATTTTTTCTCTCGGCAACACCATTTTACTGAGGAGTTTTAGGAGTAGAAAATTCATGTGATATTTCATGGTCATTATAGAACTTCTCGAAATTGCTATTCTTAAATTCAATGCCATGGTCAGTTCTTATTCTGATTACAGAGAGTTCCTTTTCGATCTAGATGCGTTTAATTAACTTTTTAACTTTGTTAAAAGCATCTAACTTTTCTCTTAAGAAGGCTACCATGAATATCTAGTGTAGTCATCAACTACAACTAGAAAGTATTTCTTACCACCTCTACTCTCCATTCGAGTTGGTCCAACTAAGTTCATATGGAGTAGTTCAAGAGATCTTGTAGTGGCTAAGGAGTTTACCTTTTTGTGACTACTCCTGATTTGCTTACCTATTTGACAGGTACCACGTATTTTCTTTTCTAACTTTTTCAGTTTGGGTAACCCACGAACATGATCTCTCTTGCTTAATTTATATAGGTCTCTATAGTTTACATGTCCAAGATATTGATGCCACAATTCAGTTTTATCTGTTTGGACCATATAACCAGAGTGATTTGTAGAACAAGAGTAGTCAATGATATAACAATTTTAAGAGTTTCTTGGACCATTTAATATTATATGGCCTTCATTGTTAATTATTTCATATCCATGATCTGAAAATTTTACACTATGATTATTATCACAAATTTGAGATATGCTTAGCAAATTATGTTTTAAACCTTCAACATACAAAACATCTTTAAAGATAGGTAGATTGGGAAGATTTGCATTACCTCTTCCGATGATTTTGTAGTTGCTACCATCTCCAAAAGTAACTAAGCCGCCATCGATTTGAATGATGTCAGAAAGAATCACCTTATCACCTGTCATATGTTTAGAACATCCATTATCCAGTTACCATCTTAAATGTCTAGTTGTTTTGAAAGCTGTGGGGATAACAAGACACTTATCTTTTGGAACCCATTTTAATATGGTTTTGGGTTTATGAGAATCTCTTATTATTTGTTGTGCTTGGGAGTAAGAGTTTTTCTTGTTTCTCCTTACTCTATTATTTCTAGAGTTGGATTTCAAGAGTTCTTTAACCAAGTCCTGTATCTTATCCGTTAAGAGAAGATTATTGTTTCTTCTTTGATTTTTATGGTAGTTGGCATTAGTTTTTGGATTAGAAGTTTTTTTAAATGATTTTCCATTCTTCTTTACTTCTTTCATAATATCTTCTTTAGATTTTGAAGATTCTCCTCTTACAAATATGGGAGCAGAATTTTTAGATTTTTCTGTGCGACTTTTGATATATTCCAAACCAGATTTATCGCTACTTCATCGAGATGCAGTTAATAATATTTCAAGTCTCTAGTCACCTTGGGTGTATATCCAAGTATCTTTTAAAGTCCTAAGAGAAGTAACTTTTATTTTTAAATTCTCATTTTCAGTTTTGAGATTTTGAATTTTAGAAATTTTTAAAATTAAATCTAGTTTGGTTTTTGTTGAGACTTAAATATTGCATATTTTTCCCCATTTATATCTTGATTTTATGAACATGATAATGCTTAATGGTACACTTTATACATGTTTTTATTGCAAGAAGAGTTTAAGAGTTTGGATTGAAAAGAATGCTAAAACCATGGATTTAAGGCTCAAGAATTGCCAAAGCAAAGAATGGATCTTTGGAGACTAAGATTGAAGATTTCAAGATCCTAAGATCTAAGAAAACCAAGTGGAGAAGGAAGGAAGTCGGAAGAACAAAGTGCCGAAATTCACTTCATAATCTATGTCATCGACCACTGTTCGATGACATCAAAGCCATTGTTCGATGACATCGAATTTTCACAAGAAAATCAAGTTGGTTGTTGGACATATTGGATGTAATTCTTGATGAATCGAAGTCATGTTCGATGACTCGAAGAAGATGGTCGATGACATCAAAGACTGTTCGATGGCATCAAAATTATTGAAGATATCAAAGCAACTCACTGGACCATGTTGGACACTTTTTCGAAGGATTGAAGACCCTTTGATGGCATCGAATGACTTCTCGATGACATCAAAGAAAGGTTCGATGACACAGAGACTTACGCAGTGCAAAAGGAGAAAATGCGCGACTTCCGGATTTAAACCCCTTCGTTGACATCGAAGGCATTATGTGGAGTTATGTGGACTGCGTAAATTTGAGGCGTTTTGCGATTTTGCAGAAACTAGCTTATAAATATGGGTTTCCTAAGTCTTTTTTAAGATATCTAGGGTTTCAAGGAGCAAAGCAAAGGGGTGGAGCTGTCATCCAAGAGTTTCTTCTTCTCTTCTTCTTAGTTTTTAATGCTTACTTTAAGGGTTTTGAATCTAATCATGTCTATGGTTGGCTAAATCCCTTAGCTAGGCTTAAGGGGTGAAGCTTGTAGCATGATTGGGATATTTTTCTTATTTGGTTCTTGATCCTGTTGAACTTCTTTGATTCAAATTTGATATTTAAGGAATACTTGTAGTTTTTAATGGTTTGTTGTGACTTAAATTATAATAAATCTGTAATAGCTTTGAGTATCTTCTTTTTCTGAATTGAGATTGTCAATTTAGTAAATCCTGTTGTTCACCATCATCCCTTCGGCATGGTTGGGTGATGAAATCTCTTTTAATCTTTACGATTCTCTGATGTTTGGTTGTGGAATCGGTATATCCTGTTGCTTGTCATTGTCTCCTGGGCATGGTCAGATGATGGAATCACTTCCAATCCTCACAACTCTCTTCCGTTGAGAATTAGGTTAATGGAAGTTCAGATCTGAGTTTATTGATATATCTTCCAATTGGATAGGATAGGATTCCAATTTCAATTGTGTTCCTTAAATCAAATAAGGAAAAATCCTAATAGCTACATGTGGATCCCTAGAAAACCCTAGTTCCCACCTTTAATTTTACAAGTTTCAAATACAAATTCACAATTACTCTTTCAAATTATTTTAGATTTAGATTCACATCTCCTTCTAGTTACTTTTAGAATGTACGCAAGATTAGTCCCTATGGATTCAACCTTGTCCTTACCGAGATTATTACTACATCACGACCCTACACTTGAGGTTGTGAACAGTTTTCTCAAAACAATCAGAAAAATGAGATTTTTCCAAAACTAATTTTTCAAGTTTTAATTTCAAATTAGCAAAGTTTTCTTTTTGAATTTTCAGTTTAGCCTTAGTCTTACAACTTTCTTTGTATAGGCCATCTTAAGTGATTTGAAGATCTTCTTCATTTTCAAAATCACTTCCAGGGGTTTCATAGTCAAAAGTTTCACCTTCACCTGGAGAAGTGATTTTAGCTATGGTCATGAAGGCCTTTTGATCATTCTCAATTTCTTGGTCTGATTCGTCATTTTTCTGAATTGGATTCAGATTGTGATGATTCATCCCAAGTAACAATCATGCCTCTTCTTCTAGATTTATCCCTCTTCGGACATTTTAAAGCTAGATGCCCATATTCAGAACAATTGAAGCATTGGGTGTCTTTAGATTTTGATTTCCAAAAATTTGGATTTCCTTTTCTTTTGTCAATTGGTTTTTGAAAATCTGTTCTCTTTTTATTTTTGAAAATTCTATAAAACTTTTTAGCCAACATTGTCATATCATCCTCACTTTCTTCATTATAAGAATTTACATTTTTATATCTTTGGATTTAGATTTTGAGGATTTCAGGGCTATGGACTTGTTCTTAGGAGCTTTGAAATTCAACTCATAGGTTTGTAGAGATCCAACTAATTTCTCAACTTTCATAACATTGGTATCTCTCAATTCTTGTATGAAAGTGACTTTGGAGTTGAACCTGTTAGGAAGGATCGTAGTATTTTAGCGCAAACCTTGCTTTCAGGGACTGTTTCTCCAAGACCCCACATTGAATTAACAATGTCATTTAGTTTCATATAGAAGTCCATGAATGGCTCACTTTCTTCCATACGAATTTTCTCAAACTTAGTTGTGAGGATTTGGATTTCAGACTTTTTGACAATGTTAGTCCATTCATGTGTCATTTCGAGAATATCCCATCATTGTTTTGTTGTATCACAAGAGATGTTTCTTTTGAATTCATCTGGTGATAGTGCACAAGTGATTGCATTTAAGGCTTTTGTATTAGCGTTGCTTTCACTTTTCTGAACGGTAGTCTAAAAAGTATAATCGATTTCTTTCATGGACGTGTTTCCATCCCAGCCAATACTTCCATTGTTGGAGGGGTCCATTTAGTTAAATTGGCTTGCCACATACTTTCATCAATATATTTTAGAAAAATTCTCATTCTGGCTTTCCAATATGAATAATTTGAGTCATCAAAGAGAGGTGTCTTGGTAATGGACAGACTGTCGAAACTTGACATTCTAATAGCTCTGGATCTTGCTCTAGGAGGTTAATCCCAAAAAGAGCAATCTCACTCCGATACCACTTGAAAGTACGAGCTATAGAAATCTTAGATGGGGGGTGAATAGGACTATACAAAATAGTTCGAAACAATGAGGAATAATAAAATAATTATACTCAATATCTTAGAGTATTGAATTCTTGATTGCAACTATCTTCTTTCTTGGGATATTGATGAAGCTGTGTATGAGTTCAACCCAAAAAGAATATAGGGATTTCAATATATATAAACAAAATCCTAAATGCTGCAAAATTTATTCTTTAAATCTCAAGTAGAGTTTAGATAACTCTCTTACAAACAATTAAAGCTAACTTGGAAAAGAGAATAAAATAAACTAATAGAAGATCAGAATTATCGCATAAATAGCTTAAAGAGGGCCTGACTTTCTTTCTTACTTTGAGGAGGTTTCTCACAGATTTTCGTTATAGAAATGAATGAGAGAAGGCCTTTATTTATAGCCAAAACATTTTGAAATTCGGCTGACCCGATTGTCGATTCGGCTCGCCGGCTTTCAACAATTGCATTCCAACAACACTCAGATTTCGCCAGATAAGATTTTTCAAAAATTCAGCTGGCCGAAGCCAAGATTTGGCTAGTCAAATACAGGGTTGGGCTGGCCAAATCTCCTTGAGATTTAAAGGTTGGGGAGGCCGAACTTTCCGTGAAAAATATATGTCAATCTCTAAACTTGCTCGAATTATATTGGGTTAGTCGGAAGTAGTTAGGCGGTTAAACTAGATGTCGGGCTAGTTTAACTAGAGTATATTTTACTTGAAATTATGTCATTATGATGTTATATAAAATATACCTAACCTAGGGTCAATCTAAGGTTATACCACCTGATGGTTGACTCATACGAAGTGTTCCGATCTTCAAACCATGTACTTTTATGCCTTGAGATGTTGAGTCTTCCCTGAGACTCTTAATCCAGTCGTTAACAGTTCCTCATGAGTTGTCGAAGAGTATCTTCATAAATGCTTGTGTTCCTTTCAGGACTACGAAATTTGACAATCCTAATTGTGCTTACGTATAAGCACTTACAATTACTTTGATCTTCTAGCTGTGAATGCCTAATCATGGGATACATCTAACAAAACCAATAATATCAAGCATGTGCCCAAGGAGAAAGGAAGAATTTACATCCTCAAGGAGGAGGATGATGTTAATGCATAGATTGCAGGTCTCACATGAAAGGTTGAGGCCATGGAATTAAAGAAAGGGCCGGGATGTGGCTAAACCCAATGAGGCTGTTGAGAGTGCATGTGAACAACTAACTAAGGATCATCTTACAATTCCTGCATTTTAAGAGGTGTTGTAAGCTCAAGCTAATGTCATGAATACGTATCAATCCCCATTCAATGCCTTGAATTCAAATACGTATACTCCTAAGTGGCGGAACCATCCGAATTTTAGTTAGAGAAACAAACCTATCGTGAATGCTAATAACAATCCTCAAGGGCCCTCTACTAATACACCTTATGTGCCCCCACCGAAGAAGACCCTAGAGGATACAATGCAAGCATTCATGTATGTCCAAATGCAAATGAATCGGTCCACCATGTAAACCATGAAAGAGCTTAAAACATCCATTGAGAGAATTGAATCTCATCTCAATGTTAGGGAAAAATGGACTTTTCCTCCCCAACCGCAGCCGAACACCAAAGGCCAATACGAGGTGGTTGATTTAAATTCTTTCAACCAACATGTTGAGCATGCTAAGTCCATCACTACTCTTAGAAGCGGAAAAAGGGATCAATAAAATAATTTCGAAGAAGGTAAAAAACCCCTAGGAATCTGAAAATTCTAAGGGTGATGACAAGTCTAGCGATGCTCAATCTTAAAAAGAGCTCAAACTTTGTCATAAATTTATAACCCCATTTATCCGGCGATTGCTTTCATCCAAATCCCTTCTTAACAATCAAGACATCTTAGAGGTTTTCCAACAAGCGAAGATCAACATTCACCCGTTAGATGCCATTTAACAAATTCCCTTATATGCCAAGTTTCTGAAGGAACTTTTGATGGTGAAGCGGAAGCTCAACATATAAAATAAGCCCTTCTTAACAAAAACAAGTGAGCGCCATCATTAAACAAAACACTCCTCCAAAATATAAAGATCCAAAACTTGTTCACTCCCCAAGTATAGGGTTGTGATGTAGTAATAAACTCGATAAGACCGAGGTCAAATCCACAGGGACTGAAACTTGTACGTGATCTGGAACTAACTAGATCTAGAACTAGCAAAAGATGTAATCTCAATCAAATAGAATTTAAGGAATAATTTGTGGAGTAATTATCTAATAACTTAAGGAATTCAAAGGAAGGAAACTAGGGATTCAGAGGATCCACTTGTAGGGATCAGAAAGATCTTATGCCTGCATCAAGAATTATTGAATTTAACTTGAACTTACTTGATCTGGTTTTCAAGAGATGAAAGGTATATGAATTAGAATGGATTCCATCACCAACCCATGCCCAGGAGACAAAGTAAACAACATAATTAAACTAATTACCAACCAACCAACAATGTATGAAGATCAGGAAGGGTACTGTCATCCTACCATGCCCATGGAACAATGATGAACAACAGGGCTTCCTGACTTCATAAACATAAAAAGGGGAAAGAAATATTCAAAGCCATTGCAAACCTATTGTAATTTCAGTCACAACAGACCATTAAAGACTAAGAAAAATATTCCTTTAATAATCAACTAAATCAAATTCAGTTTATGAATTTTAAAGGCTCAAAGTAGAATCTCCCATCTCACTACAGGCTTCACCTCTTAGCCCTAGCTAAGAGGTTTAACCACACATGAATGGGATAAATCTTAAAAAATAAAAGAAATATAAAGGAAAAGAAGAAGAAAAACCAGGCTGCTTCACTCTCTTTCTCCGTTCCAGCTTCTCCTCAACTTTTTCTTCTTTTCTTCCTTTTCTTTTCTCCACACGCTGCCAGCTTCCCAGCCAAACAAAAGAACTCCCCGATGTCCAGCCCAAGCCACAAAAAAAACTCCAGCCACGTCCAGTCCCACGGTCCAGCAGCTCCCCGTCAAAAAGCCCTTTGGTCTTTTCTTTTCCTCCCCACGTTCAAACCTCGCAAGGTGCCTCCACGGCTGCCCTCCTTCAATGCTCTCTTAAAAACCAAAACCAACGACCCCTAGCCCTCCTCCGCATTCTCTTTTTATTCTCGAGGTTGTGAAGAGAGTCCCATTCGTGGCTGGAATCCCTGAAAAGTTTACGCAGCCAGCTACTCAAATCGCATTCACAGAAACGCAAACCAACTTGCGTTTGGATGAATGATCGGGACGCTGACCGCCCCAGATTTTACAAATATCTTCATGGCTAGGGTCAATCCTGGCTTGGGCATCATCTGGACGGTTTGGATCACCAATCCGATCACAGGCAGTGGCCCACAATCGGCCGGAAGTTCCGGATTTCCCAAACGCGAAAACAGGGTGCATAATGTACTTACGTTGTACTAATGGTGGGGCCTACGTCGCTTTTGTTTTGAGAAATCCACGCCATCCACTGCATTCTACTCGAAAAATCAGGTGGGAATCACTATTTTTGGATCAAATTCTATGTGGCCCATATGATCTTCTGTGCTACCGTTCATCTTGCTCGCGGTTGAGATCTTCACACGTCTGCTTTCATGGTGGAGAAGGGACTCCTAGGTGAGGTTAATACCCCCCCCTCTGTACAGTATTAACGGTCCAGATGGCTGATCTGGATGAAGTGCGGGCCCCACTGCGTGAAACCGACGGACGGACGTCTGTCCGCTGTGAGTTTTTGGTTTTTGAAGAAACTGGTAGGCGTAGTGGTGCACGACCTGTGCACGTGCACGTTGTGCACACACAGTGTACATGTGAGGTCCACTGTAATGTTTCGTTGAATCCGCTCCGTCCATCCTATTTTTCATATAGTTTAAGGGGTTGAGAACAAAATTGGAGCACATCCAGAGATTAGGTGGGCCCCACTTGAGGTTTTAAGGGGCTGATCTATCCGTTGGGCCACTTCCACAGCGATCCAATGGCTGATTTTTGATTTGTATGGCTTATTTAAGGCCTTCAGTCCACATATAAAGTTTCGAGCGGAGCGGATGGTGGGAACCCTGTGATCTTGCATTCTGCTTGACTTTCGGGCCGCTTGAGCTTCAGTTTCTCGATTTTCGTGGACCCCTGGTGTATAATTCCGTCGCTCTTGGTCTCCTAGAGTCCGTCCCTTGCCTTGGTGCTTCTGGAGCGTCAAATCCATGCATTTACCACCCTTTTTCAGTCCAGGCTCTTAAACACATCCTGCATTACAAACACGATTAATTCAGGCCGTTAAGCGGTTCTATGTTTGTAACTCCTGGCAACGACTGGGGTCTGATATGCAATATTCGACCCTCAACAACCATCTCTTGCAACATAGGTAACATCCACATTAAATAAGCATCACTAGACTTGGGGGCAAGTATTATCCTCATACCCTACTCGGTATATAAGCAACTAGGACTTTGGTGAATCATTACCCACCAAGACAAGCTTATAACTCCCTAACCAATCTGTGAGAATACCAAGAGGGGTAGTTGAGGATGTGTTGGTCCAAATTGATAAATTTTACTTCTTAGTAAACTTTATCATTTTGGATACACAACCAGTCATGAATGATAGCACTCAAATTCTTGTCATCCTAAGACCACCATTTTTGGCTACTTCAAATGCCTTGATCAATTTCCAGAATAAAGTTATGAAATTATCTTTTGGCAACATGACGCTTGAGCTAAAAATGTTCAATATGTGCAAACAACAAGCGAATGATGATGAGGTCTACAAGATAAACATGATCGATACACTCAGGAAAGATGAGCTCATTCTAACCAAGTTCTCTGATCCCTTAGAAGTGTGATTGGGTCACTTCACTAATTCCAATGATGACATGATTTTAGATATTGTGAATGCCTTACTTGATTCTATGAAGGCACTTAAGACTAACTAGTGGAGGTCATGTTTCAAATTTCCTCAACCAATTCTAAACGTTTTCCATCTAACATAAAAGCACCAAAGCTTGCCCTAAAACCATTGTCGTCTGAACTGAAATATTCTTATTTGGATCAAGGAAACACTTTTCGATGGTGATTTCTTCCTACCTTGATAAAGGCCAAGAGGATAACTTATTTCAATTCTCGAAGAACACAAGAGTTTCATTGGATGGACAAATACAGATATCAAGGGAATCAACCCATTGATTTGTACTCACAGGATGCACCTCGAGGATAATGCTAAATCATTTAGACAACCACAACATCGATTAAATACATATGTGAAAAACATGGTTAAAACCGAGGTCCTTAAACTACTGGATGTAGGCATCATCTACCCTATATCTAATAGCTAATGGGCGAATCTGACTCAAGTAGTTCCTAAGAAATCTTGAATTACCATAGTCACAAATGTGAACAATGAGTTAGTACTACAAAAAAAAATGAGCAAAGGCTACGAACTATGCTAGTTTTTTACTATAGATATAAAATGTAATAATTTTGCTATGACTTTAATCCATGGCTATAAGCTACTACCCACAAAGACTACCAAAAAAGGGGAAAAGGCTACGGACTATGGAGGTATATTGCTATGGATATAAACCGTAGTTATTCTAAAAGTGAAAATAAGCCCGTGAGCTTTATTTCCCTCCCACGACCTCTCTCACTCTCTCTCTCTCTCTCTCTCTCTCTCTCTCTCTCTCTCTCTCCTTATCAAATCCTAAGCAACCTCCTCTCCCTTACCTCCTCCATCATAACATCACACGCACCACAACACCATGCCAGCACGCGTAAATCTCCTTCTCAAATCACAACCCTTGCTCCTACTCAACTCCACCCTTGCAACTAAAGGCCAAATTTGGTGCGACTAAAGAAATGTTCAGTGTGATCGAAGCATATAGTCGGCTGCTGTAGAAGCCTAACAAAAGTGGAGAAATTGAAGTCGGTTTAAAGTTGGTTTGTATTTTTCTTATATAAAGGGGTGTTTTTTTTAACTTTCCTAGGTACATAGTAGGGCTTTAGTGAAAACTAGGGGTGGCGGAGCTTCCATGGAGCCATTCTTTTTCTTCTTCTTATTTCAAAATTGTCTTTACTAGTTTTCTTTTTAAGATATTAATCTTGTTAGGCTAATCTCTTAGCTAAGGCTAAGGGATAAAGTTTTTTTTATTAATTTCAGTATTTAGTTTATTTGATTCAATAAAAATGGATGGAATGATAATAATAGATTGAGATAGATTTGGATTTTACTTTAAATCTTTTGTGTTGTTTCATCTTTAATCCATTGTCGACTACGGACACATTGGATGCTTGGAGGTGCAACTACAATGCTTGTTTAGAGAAGGAATTAATTTGTAAAATTTCTTAATATATTGTAGACTTTGGGCACAATATATGCTTTGAGTTTCTTGCGATTGATGTCTGATTGTTCATAAGAGAATTATTCAATTGAAATTATATTCTTTTTTGTGTTTATGATGGTTTAACAGAATTATCTTCTGATTGGATCGATTGGATAGGATAGAACTTTGATTTCAAACGAGGTATACATTGAATCAGTAAACTGGATATTACGATTGCTCTGAGTGGATCCCTAGATCTTTAGTCTTTTATTTTTACTAATTTAAAAGCCATTTTTCTTAGTCACTGGATTAAAAACCCATACAAAACATTAGACTTAGTTTACTTCTAGGCCGTGTTCCCCATTCCCTATGGATTCTACCTTGGTTCACTGATTTATTACTATATCGCAACCCTGCACTTGGTGTTGTCAACCCTTAAGTTCAATCAGCGAGAACATATCATCTAATAGCTACATAGATGTGGCCTCGACATTCACCTAAGGCGAAACATGATAATAGATCTTTTGGATGAGCATTACTAGTTCCTATAATGGAAACAAGATACTAGAAATGCAGTGCAACAATGCCATACGTGTCAGGTCTCCAAGGGATGGTTACAAAACATGAGCCTATACACTCCATTGCCAGAGGATTTGTCTATGGACTTTTTGCTTGGTCTTCCATGAACCCAAAGTGGAACGGACTCAGTATTTGTTGTGGTCAAAAGACTCTCGATGCTACACATGTCACAAATGTGTTCTTCTGAGAGGTTGTATGACTACATGGTGTCCCAAAATTTACCACATCATATCGTAACACCAAGTTCCTCAATTACTTTTGGAGGACTTTGTGGAGTTGATTTGACACCAAGCTACAGTTCAATAGTGCATATCATCTGCAGACAGATGAGCAAACTAAGCTGGTGAATCATACACTCGGGAACCTTATACGATGCATCTCGGGTGATAAGCCCAAACAATGGGATTTTTCCTTGGCTCAGGTGAAATTCACATTCAACAATATGCAAAATCGTTCCACTAGTAAGCCTTGTTTAAAGTTATGTACGTACGTGTACCTAAGCATACTCTTGATTTGGTTCTATTGCCCAAGATTACAGGTGTGAGCGTTGCTCTAGAATATATGGTGGACTGAATCATAAGTGTACATGGTGATGTTCAGGACAAGTTGCAACCATCCAACAACAAATATAAGGAAATGGTTGATAGACATCGGCATCTGAAGGTGTTCAACATGGGCGATAATCTCATTGTTCACATGCAAAAGGATCTCAATCGAGACATACAACGAATTGAAGAATAAGAAAATCGGGCTGGTACATATACTTTATAAGATCAGTGATAACACCTATGTTGTTGATCTTCCTAGAGACATGAGGATCTCATGCACATTCAATGTAGTGGACTCGTACGAGTATCATAGACCGGAGTTAGAGGATAAGTCGGGGACGGGTTTTTTTTAAGTGGAGGGGATCTGATGTAGGACGTGGAGTAAACACGTACTTATCACATATGGACTAGAGAAGTCTAAAGGAAAATCAGCAAAATTTCAGCATAGTTAAAATGATCAAAGTTGATTGAGTAGACTGATTGAATCGATTAATCGATTGACTGATCGAGTCGATCAATCGATGAAAATTCAAATTTAGGTGAAGTCTTACTCGACATTTTTTGCTTAGTTTGATCGATTGACTGATCGGGTCGATCGATCGGAACAAATGCAATTATTGGATTTTCGTATTTGGACATTTTTTCACCATTTCGATCGATCAATCGATAATCCGATCGACGGCTGTTGGAAATTTGCACATTTTCAGTTTCTATTTCCTTATTTGTTAGGTTTTTTATAATTACATCTTAGGATTTATTTAAGAGTATTTAAGCATGCAAACTCGTTTATTTTGATGCCTTTTTAATTTAAAAAAAAAAAATCTTATTTCTTTGGTACATTCGAAAAAAATTCTCCCCTGAATTCAGGACTTTGTAAACTTAAAGTTTTTATTGTTCCTCATCATGCCCTTCCCTACTTCGCATGTCAATTGTTGATGCAAAAATCCCTTGGGAATAAATTTGAAAACTGCCAGTAGGCTGGATAATCAACCTTGGGAATGAGAAAATCCTTGAATTTGATCGCTGGAAAATCAACCGTAGCTACGTTAGCTACTTGTTGCAGGACAACTGAAATAATCTCAAAGCAACGAGAATATTTTATGGGGAAAATATTTTTCAAAGTGAAAGACTACTTCCTTTTATTAACTTCATTGCCAAACACAACTTTCCACATGATCTCAAAAAATCAAAATAAACAATAGAGTTAAATAATTAATGAGAAAAGACAAAAGCTAACAACCTATTAAAATAAATCCTAGATTTTTTATTTCTTTTACACACACCCAAACCACACGGGCATGCTTCTCCCTTTCATGTAATATGAGATTGCTCAAATCGATGAAAAGTAGTAATCATTCTCACAGACAAAGGGAAGGAAAGGGGAAGGAAAATCTAGGAAATCCAAGGTGATTTGGACTATGATTTTGCAATCTAAGGGCCTATTTGTTCACGCTAATTTTTTGTACTTAACGCGAAATTTGGAAAATGTTCCAAGTTTAGTGGTGTTTGTTAACGCAGAAGAAGGAAAGTGCTCCACCATTTTATGTTGAAATTTTTCCGTAACGGGAGTCCTTTATGATAAAAATTTTCGTGATGGGAGTCTAGCTTAATGGGGAATGAAGAATGCGCTCTGTGAATATTATCTTTTTAATCCAAAATTGTCCTTTGGGAGAGAGATTTTCTCCATTGCATTGTACACATCCCAACTTTTAACATGGGGCACTTCTCTGAGCCCACCATGATGTATGTGTTTCATCCATTCCATTCATCCATTTTTAAAGATCATTTTAGGGCTTGATACCAAAAATGAGAGGAATATAAATCTCAGGTGGACCACACCATAGGAAAATAATAATGATTGGATATCCACCATTAAAATTCTCCTAAGGCCCAATGTACTGTTTATTTGACATCCAATTTGTTGATTATGTCATATAGATCCAGATGAATGGAAAAAACGAAGAACAGCTTGATCTAAAACGTCTATGCCCCCCAAAAAGTTTTTAATGGTCAACGTTCATTCAACACTATTTTCCTATAATGTGGTCCACTTGAGATTTGGATATACCTCATTTTTGGTCTCATACCATAAAATGATCTAGAAACATAAATGGACGGCATGGATGAAACACATACATGATGATGGGGCCCACATAGCACCAATAACTAGCGATTGGTTGGTGGCAGGGGAGTAGCCAATCCATTTCTGCAGATGCGGATTGGATACTGACAGGTTGAGTAGCGAGACACGCTACTAAAGTGACGTCACCAAGTTCTGTGGGCCAAATCATGATGTATGTTTTGTATCCACGCCGTCCATCCATTTGGAAAGATAATTTTAGGTAAAGATTCAAAGAATGAGTCAAATCCAAAGCTCCAGTGGACCTCACCACAGAAAATAGTGGGGAGAGTGACGCCCACCATTAAAAACTTAAATAGACCACAAAAGCTTTTGATCAAGATGATATTTGTTTTTTCCCTTCTTTCATGTCTGTGTTAACTTGTGAACAAGTTGGATTTCAAATAAAAATAATGGTGAGCCTTAAGAAGGTTTCAACGGTAGGCATCAATCTCCCCACTGTTTTTTGTGGTGGGGTCAACTACGTATTTGGATGTAACGCCCGAAATTCAAAAGCCGAGTAGGTGCTCGGCTCCTGAATTCTCGGGTGCCACATATGCCCTATTGGGCTTCGAAATTTGGTGTATTTTATTCATTTCATAAGCAGTGGGGGAGTATAGCAGGCCATGAAACATAAATCGGGAACAATAGAATGAAATCAAGTGCAGCTATATAAAAAAAATCCATGTCCAAACGTAAGATAAAGTAAATAACAAGAGGGACTAGTCCCACAAATACATCATCCCTAAAATGACTAGACCATTGTCTCGTGCCCCGCGGTCATCCCCATAGCGGACTAAGAGGATCCGTCAAAGATCTGGAAGTAAGACAACTTCTCATCATCCACGCTCGCTCCATCAAGCACGTCGAGGTCCATGATTCCTGCATCTGAGATAGGTTCTGGTTGGTGTTTTAAAACACCATCTCAGAGTGGGAGTGAGTAGTTAACTTAGTGGTACCATTAAGAATAAGTTGCACATATCATAATACACAGGAAAAAATTTAGTGAAAAACAATCATTCAAAGAATCCTAATTACTCTTGTTAATACAAATGCATGTTTTAATGAGATGATGCATGCCCTTTCTTCCAACACTCCCTCGAGCGACAACGTCTAATGATCGCAATGCCCAACACTCACCCAATGCGACCTCGACTGCCGAATTGCCAATTCTAACTAATACAATGTGATGTGAGAAGTTAGCCAAGTTGATTAATTACGTCTATTCATCCAGAAGTTTGGGGAAACTAAGACACCCAGACAGATCAATGCCCTATCCCGATCACGCGGCCTTGGCGGCCGTGACAGCATTGCTCTTGCAATCCTTGGCCCGTTTGGGTTCGTCACTCCCAATATTAAAATCATACAAAGGTAATTTTGAGAAAGAGTCCTTGCTCGTGGTCACTACGGGAAGGCTCGTCACCCCACGTAGGCCGATAGCTCGGGCATAGTGTCCCATACCACCATTCCCAACTCCTGATACTTGTGAGCTACAACAAGCGGTTTGTCAGTGGGTGCAAATGGACACAGGGTGTCTTAGGTTCAAGCAGGAGTTTACATACATGGTTAACGTACATGAATGGATAACTTGTGGGCCAATTTGTCCCCACAAGACAAACTACGAATTGTACGGCTTTGAGAGCGATGTCTCGCGTAGTCCGACTATAGCCGATAATATGCAGTTTAACTAGTTTGGCCAAATTTGCCCTTGGGCGGGCCTACCAGAAGGGCCGCCCAAGTGGGTTCCGAATTTGCTGGCCGATCCGAAAAGGGAACAATGTATAAATACAATATAGTGAAGTAGACGTTGATCTAATTGTAGTTGTGAGAGAATTAGGTATGCATAATGATAAACCACATTCATTGTCAGTACATGAGTTATTGTTTTATAAAATTCAGGGTATTTCTACATAGACATGCACATGGGTCCAAGATTACAAAAGAACATAGGAGAAAAATGAGCACAATAACTGATTGCCGAAGGAATTAGACATGCATGGAGTAATCTTGACAATTAATCAACCCAATCCACACATATGGGGGTTAGGCAACCGAATTCTTCTTGTTGAATTTACAAATTTGGGGGTATCATGCTTAGAATTCCATATTTGACAAACAAATCAAACAATGCAAACATCAAGGTAGTTAGGAACCAAAATTTCTTCCCCAGTTTAGGAAATTCCCATGCACAAATTCTAATTCAACAATTTCACTCCATGTAAGTAACTGCAAGGAAAATTAACAAACACAATCACTAAAATTCATTCTAGGTGTGATAAACGGACACCTAGAGGTAATGATCTACACCTAAGGCCGGTTAAAGGCTTGTGGAGTTGCTCTAACAGTGTCAGGTCCAAGAAATAATGCGTCAGGGCCCTGTGCCAATTGAATTTACATGTTAGGACACATGTAAGTGGCCTAACATACTAAAATCTGAGGAGAGTTTGGGTAATTATCTTCCGATCAGCGACAATCCACTTTTATGGTGGTTGAGCCGCGATTTTTGGTGAGTGATTGTGGTAGGAGAGGGAGATCTCTCAAAATCCAGCTCCCTTTCCACACACACACACACTCTCTCTCTCTCTCTCTCTCTCTCTCTCTCTCTCTCTCTCTCTCTCTCTTTTGCTAGAAGTTTTGTATGGAAGTGAGGGAGAGAGGGTTTAAGGTTTAGATAACCTGGATTTTTGCTCCAATGGCCCTGGGGTAGCAACTCTTGTTACATATGACCTTGTGGGGCTCATTTACGATCTTTAAGACTGTCCCAATGGCCCAATGGCCCATCCGTGCTATGAGGACAAGTGTCCCATGATCTGATGAGGGGCCACCCAAATTTTGGTGGCAAACGGATGCGGAAATTGATCGCAGGGGTCCGATTTGCGATTAACGGTCATTGTCTTTCGATCAAGGGTCTGATTCGGTGGACGAGGGCAGGGAAATATCGCAGATCTATGGTGCGAGTTTGGATGAAATCTAACAGTTTGAATATCGTAATTTGTTGTCCTAAGTGACGGGGCTAATTGTTTTAAATTTCAGATTTTTAGGCTATTGACTTGGAGAGTCGCGTCTCACAAGTGTTAGCTTAACGGTGCAAACCGTCCATTTCAAGGCGTCGTTTGAGTCCATTGTCCGCGATGGACTACAAGCCCAGTGAGATGGACATTACTCTAGAATTTTGGAACTAGTGGCCCACTAATGAGTGGTCTAGAGCTTGTTCAGGTAATCGGGGCATTTCTAGAATAAATTGGGTAGGGAGATTTCTTGGGTGCAGTTGTTGAGGTATGGATTAACTAAGTTCACAGTATGACTTATTTGAAATTAGCGAAAATGGTGATTCGGTCATGATCACTCAAAACCATCAATTTTAGGCTAAAGAGTAACTGAGTTGATTTGGTTTATTAATTAAGGTCTGACCTATAGCTGGCTCAGGTTTGAGTAGATCTTTAATTTAGTTATGGTTTGTTTGATTAGTCAGTGGTAGGTCGGTTAGATTTGGGCCCTATATGAACAAATCATGGGGCTAAACTCAATGTTTAAGTGATCAGTTAGATTCATTGGTTTTCTATGGTTGATCAATCTTATTTGTATGGTTCTTTATCGATACCAGCTGCGTATAAGCTCACCTCTGGCGTCAAGGGTCAATAAGTGACTACGTGGCTAGTTATATATATATAAAAAATTTAAGGATTTTCTGGCAAATCCAAAATAATGAAAATTCGGGGTGTTACATTGGATCTACCTCATTCTTTTAACTCATGCCCTAAAATTATATCTCCAAATAGATGGACGGTGTAGCTAAAGCACATACATCATAGTGGGGCCCACATACATCATAGTGGGCCCACATAACTTGGTCATGACGTCACTTTAGTAGTGAATCTCGCTACCCTGTCAGCAGCTAATCCGCGTCCAAGAAGTACCCAGATGCGGGTTTCCTGAACTTCCTGCACAATGATGTTGGGTGGCGCCCACCGAGATGTTTTTGAGAAATCCACCCGTCCATCCATTTCGCAAGGTCATTTAAGGACGTGTGACTAAGATTGAAGTTTATCAAATACTTAAGTGTGCCATATAAGAGGAAACAGCGGGCATTCAGTGAGCACCATTGAAGCATTTTTATGGCCATAAAAGTTTTGTATAAAGCTATATTTTAGGTGTTTTCACTTCATCCAATTGGGAATGACCTTATAAACAGTTTGGATAAGATATAAACATCAAGGACTGAGCCTAAGAAGGTTTCAACTGTATGAACCTCTTTTCCTAATTTTCCCTCTTGTCCGACCCATTTGACTTTTGTATCCACCTCATTTTTGGTTGAACGTCCTAAAATGAGCTCGAAAAATGGTTGGACGGAATGAATTTGTCACATACATTCCAGTGGATCCCACTCAAAATCCTTGCGCAGGAACTTCTTGCAAAAGGCTTTCGCAGAAAATCCGCTATTACCTAATCGGGCATGGATTTCAGCCTTTCACAGGAAGTTCTTGTGCTCGAACCATTACGGGGCCCACCATGATGTTTTTGATAAATCCACAACATCCATCCTTTTTTTTTTTAGCCCATTTTACAATAAAAGTCCAAAAATAAGTCGGATCCAAGACTCAAGTGGGCCGCGGTAAAGGAAAAGGTGGGAATCGAAATTCCTACCGTTGAAACCTCCCTAAGGTTGACAGTGATGCTTCCATGCCATCCATACCATTTTTTATGGGATGAACTAAAATCAAATATACTAGCTTGATTCAAAACTTCTGCGACCCCACGAATGTTTCAATTGTGGACGTTCAATTCTCACATTTTCGGCCTAGTTGAGTATTGGATCCGGCTCATTTTTGGCCTTCTCCTAAAATGAACTCACAAAACGGATGGGTGAGGTGGATTTATCAAAAACATCATGGTGGGCCCCACATAGGTTCCCAGCGCAGGAGCTTCCAGCGAAAGCCTTTCCCAGGAAATCCGCATCCTACCAAATCTGCATGCATCCAGATGCACTCGAGGTGGGCACCATTGTCTCACCAGTTCTATGAGCCTTATTTGAAGGTTTTGTTGCTGCTAGTGCTCAAGCCTACACGACACATAGAGACAATCTTCTCGCTAAGAGGAATTGAGGGCCTTATGAATAACGATATTTTAGTTTTCTATTAAGTATTTTAGTTTATTTGAATTAAATATAATAATTGTATTTTCATTTAATAAAAAATAATTTCTTTATAATGTAAAACATTTCCAATCAGGAGATAGGGGCAAATGTGTCAAATTAACATATTTTAGACCTTTCATATGTTTGTTAACAAAGAGGTTGCTTTAAATTCAATACTTAATTTTCAGACTTCAGTTATAATTATCAAACAAGTTTCTTTTTTTTTTTTTTTTTTTTTTACTTCGGATTTCAATTTAACAAACGGGGCCTAAATACCTCCCCAAAAAAAAGAGAGGAGAACAGGGCCACTCTTAGCTCTCTCGTAACCTTCCTCAAATTCTCACGTAGATCTTGGAAAAAATAAAATAAAATAGAATTGATTATTACGTAGAGAATATAGTATTTATGCAAAATCAATAACTTTAACTAACCAATCCCCAACTTAGTTAATCAAGGTCATTGATTAAAACCACTCCTAACAACGCTTGTCACCATACAACAACTAATTATAACAAAGAAGAAAAAGGGGAAAAAAAAAACAAATTCTTATAAAAATCTGACTTAGTGCTCTTATTTTTCCCTAATTCAATTTAAAACCTTGATCCAAAAACTCTAGAGTACCTGATGGATAACAAAACCCAAACAGATTCAGATTTGGGTATTCAAGAACTAAACCGGACCTGGCAAGACCTGAACCCCAGTAATTTGATAATTGGTAGATTACGAGCATCCATAGTCATTGTCATAGCCCATGTACACGTAAGGTAGGAAGGCTCTATATAAAAATGGTGCGTGGTTCAATTCGATGTTGTCCAACCAGGAGTTAGAGCACAGGTTTGTGATGTGGGCTAAATAAATCAATGCAGTCTTAGCTGTCCTATTGAAAATACCAGCGGAAGTCAAGACCCATTATGAGAAAGAGTAATAAAAACATTGATAACTGAAGTGATAATACATATCATGGCATCCATTCCCAACTAATTGTAATTGAAACGGTGATACATGG